>NW_028145477.1:947500-1142500 GCF_977016875.1 Pavona decussata | reverse complement strand
AACTAAAGTGAGTTTTAAATATATCATCTTTATCGGTGATAATTTATCACAATTTTTTATTACTGGTGTAGGATGATTAATTCCTTGTTCGATGAAACGCAGAACTTGGAAATTCATTTTAAACTATATTTTACGTCTTGGAAATCACAGAGCTGAGGCACATTTTCAAGTTTTTATCTTAGCATTTTAAAAACGCCATGTGTAAAAGAGATCCCGAGGTATTACATAAAGTTTAAGACCAAAATTCATATTTTTGTTTGTTATTAACAAGTATGAGACTTCAGAAAAAGTAGGGAATATAAACAAATTTATACACACCCTGTTCCGGCGTAATCCATTACAAATGAAGTTCAGGTTTAATTCTGGGTTGATTGTTAGCAGACCGTTACTGCGTTAAGCTATGAATTATTAACTTTCAATTCTTATTTACAAAAATCTTTATTGTTAACTATAAAGTGAAAACTTGATCATGTTTTCTTTTTCTACGTCTTCTTGTTGATCTATAGATTTGTAGGAAAAGAATACTTCGAAAGGTTTGTCAGTAATGCCTTCCATTGCAACACAATCAATGCATTTTTCATTGCGCAAAACTACTAGCGAATAGATAAAACAAAAGGCGGAAGGAAGTCTCGTGAACTTCGGTTAATGTTAAATCAGAATATAAACAAGTCAATATTAATGGTAGGAGATATGTCTTTATTGAATGATATTCTCTTTTTAATTAAAACGCAAAGTTCATAATTAATTCAGAACTTATAAGCAGGCATGCTTGGCGGCAACTTAGTTAGAGGTGAATGTTTTACCTAAGAGACAAGTAATCAGGTAAGTTAAAAAACTAAATGCTAAGACATTGTATTTAGTCGTTATTTTGATGCCATGATTTCAAACACACTGGTAAGCGGACATACCCATGTTTCTTAACTAGTAAGAACAGTGGAAAGAAATCTAGTGTTTTTCGCAAAAAAGAAACTTACCACACCTCAAACTCAAATAAAGAGATATCCCTTTGGCCAAGGCTTGTGTTTACATCAACCTTACTCCCAACGATTTTACTCGAGATCACGATTATTCTAGGACAAATTCGCGCGTGATTCTTGTCATCAAACACAAGCCAACACAAGTTATTATTAAGATTAATTTCGTTGGTTTGTCCACGAGGGATGGAATTAACTGACTTTTTATTCCAGTTGCATTTAAGTTAATTTCGTCAGTTTAGTTAAAGAGTCCTTTTTAACACTAACGAAGGTCTGTGTCCACAAGGAGACTTTTCTCAAGGCCGATTTAGATGCTACAGCGTTTGCTAACGACTTTTGTATGCGAATTCTCCAGTGAGCTTCTCGCGTCAAGATAAAATTGCAGATAACTCTCGTCACTCACGATGGACTACACCAGATCGTCGTAGGATTAAAAACCTGTTTCACAATCCTACGACAAGCTGTAAGTTTGATTTACACGAAACAATTCGTAATCGTGTAATCAATAGCTTGTCCTCAACGCGTCTGAGCCGTTAAGCTTGCGCTCACTCGAAACCCATTTGGCCCAGGAGATTTTGAAAGAGAGATGCCATACAATTCCAAAATAAATCCGACCAAATATCAGCCCCTTCATTCAACCCAAATTTCACTCTAAAATCAATCCGATATAAAGCCTCCCAAATACAAACCAGTTGACGGTTATTTATTGGTAGCTGTTACCTCAGCGTTTCAAGAAATATATCAAACACGAGATAGTTTTTCATCACATATCAAACACCGAGAAGAAAGTTGAAAATACGACGCTTAGCGGAGTATTATTGACGAACTTCCAGGTTTTTGATATTGTATTCTCAAATTCATTAATAATTCATGAAGAGAAAACAAAGGAAATCACTACCGTGAGGAAGGTTTGGAAATGTGATATTAATTATCATAAAATATTGTGAACTTTTGCTTCGAATTTCTCCAAGAATTATCAATAGTTTGAGAAGCTATATCAAACACTCGAAAGAGTGTTTCCTCCTATTTCCAAACGCCTCGAAGTTGGTTAAAAAAAAACTCGGCTGCGCCTGGTTTTTTCAACGTACTTCTCAGTGTTTGGATATCGGATGAAACACACTTTCTCGTGTTTGATATATTACATGAAACACTGTGGCGATTGTTTGATATAACTTCTCAAACGAACTGATTTTGAAGGGGAAATTAAGGATTTAAAAAGAATGCGTTTTTCATCAGATATCCAAACACGTCACGATGCATTATTTCCTTTGTCTTGGATTGTTGAATTATTAATGAGTTTGAGAAGCTGCTGTCAAACACAACCTATTTTAAAGAAACTTGTCTCTTCCCAATACACTTGCGAAGAGGTGTGACGCATCAAGGTATGGAATTTCGAAACAACACCCAGCCAACGTTGAACCCTACTCACACATAAAAGTACAAAACGTACTTTGAACATTTCCTGTTAAATCCCAGTAACACAGGCAATATTTTCTTGCAACGTGTTGCACAACAAATGTTGAAGTGTATGAAGCGCTTGCTTGTTGCCCGTATTACCAACCCCTCGCGCAACAAATTTTATCTTGAAGAAATTAAAGTAGACACTACTTCTAGTTTCTGCAACATGAATGTTTTTTGCGCGAGGTGTTGGTAACACGGGCAACAAACAAACGCAATTGGCAATACAACATTTGTTGCGCGACAAGTTGTAAGAAATTGTTGCCCGTACTGCTTGGTCTTTACTTCGATTATAGGCTAACCGGAATTTTCTTCAATGAATTTGTAGCAGTAAGCAAAGGGTGTGAAGAGGTTTGACAAACATAAAGTAGAAATAAAATGCACCAAATTTGCTAAACCTGATCCAATTTTAAAAGGATAACAATTAAACCTACAGCTTGTGAAAACTGAACGTTTATTTTATCAAAGGAATGTCCTGTTGCAAATTTGTATGTCTAAAGTCCAATAAAACTGAACACCGCGAGAGCACTCCTCACACAGTCTTACATCAAACATTCTTTGTAACAAAGACTTATGCCTAAGCCAGTAACTCAGTATTAATTGACCTTCCTGGCACATCGGCTTGTCATGACTAAAATTGACTACAACTACTGAAACGTCTCTAACATTGCCAAATCTGAGATAAAGTCATAGTTAGTGTAATGTTTTCATAATCTTATGAAACTTGTAAAACAATGGCCTGTTATGTTTGCAGTCTGCAATGACATTAAGGAGGCTCGAGGCAGTTTTTTTGGACTTGGGGTGGAAGTTTTGAAATTACAATCTCGCATACAAGATAAACTTCGATCTCCTTCATACTACATCGTCATTTCAACATATGATCAAAGTTAATTTTCTCATCGGTTTCCAAGCAACAGCTATTACCATAGCAACGGAAACGCATAGCCTCTCATTTTAAACATTGTCGATTATCTCGAAATCTAGTCAGACACTTTATAACGAAACTTTAGAGATTTAAACTACTCAATCTAGACAACTTGTAGGCGAAATTAGAAAAAAATCTGTAAGAGCGTTTTCAAGTAAATAATGAATCAATTTTTACGGGGTGATTTTGTTTATTCCAGCATTTTTCACCAATATCTCTGGCAAAATAAAACTGACACTTTGTCTTTTCTGTTAAAAGGTCATTGCTAATAGCAAAACATTCTAAATGTACATTGAGCTTCATGGGTGTCTCCGATTTTAAGATATTTATGTTTGAAAATAGTTAAAATAAAGCACAAATGAATGAAAAAGTTCATACTTTACATAAATCGAGATATCTTTAAAATATCCCGACAGATTTTTCTGTTAAATAACAAGCGGTTAGAGTAAGAATTCTTTTCGATATTCACGCAAGTTTTAGGCTCAAGAACCGAAACCGGTGTTAGATAAGAAGGTTGAATCTTGGTCAAGTTTCAGTCATTATTCGCTTTCTTCGAACAAGAGTTTTATTTTATTTGTCCCGGTCTATTCCACTGCTATTCACGTGCTGTGAATATTTATGATTAGATGAAGTCGTGCAAAAGGTAAAATTTACATAAATATATGCTCCTGCTTCTCAAGTCTTCCATTGTAAATTTTACCTTTTGCACGACTTCACGTTATGATAAATATTCAAAACACGTGAATAGCAGTGAAATAGACCGGGACAAACAAAATAAAATTATTCCTCGGAGAAAGCAAATAACGACTGAAACGTGACAAAGATTCAGCCTTCTTATCTAACACCAATTTCGGTTCCTGAGCCTAAAACTTGCTTAGATATGGAAAAGAATTCTTACTTTAACCGTTTGTAATTTAACCGAAAAATCTGTGGGGGTATTTTAAAGATATCTCGATTTATGCAAAGTAGGAACTTTTTCATTCATCTACGCTTTATTTTCACAGTTCTTAAACATAAATATCTTAAAATCAGAGACACGCATGATCCTCAATATACATTTAGAATGTTTTGCTATCAGGAAAGACCCTTTGACAGAAAAGACAAAGCGTCAAGTTTTATTTTGCCAGAGATAATGGTGAAAAATGCTGGAATAAACAAAATCACCCCGTAAAAATTGATTCATTATTTACTTGAAAACGCTCTTACAGATTTTTTTCTAATTTCTCCTACAAGTTGTCTAGATTGAGTAGTTTAAATCTCTAAAGTTCCGTCATAAAGTGTCTGACTAGATTTCGAGATAATCGACAATGTTTAAAATGAGAGGCTATGCGTTTCCGTTGCTATGGTAATAGCTGTTGCTTGGAAACCGATGAGAAAATTAACTTTGATCATATGTTGAAATGATGATGTAGTATGAGGGAGATCGAAGTTTATCTTGTATGCGAGATTGTAATTTCAAAACTTCCACCCTAAGTCCAAAAAAACTGCCTCGAGCCTCCTTAAATGTGGCAAGTTTATGTACCCCTTACATAAGAGTGAAACGTTTTGAAAACAATTGATGTTTTTCAAAAGGCCGTTTTTCTGTGGAAAGTAATTTCCAAGAATCACTATTATTTGTAGGAACATATTTTATTGTCGGAAAGTTAGCCAACAGTTTTAAAATTGGTCATTTTTAAAAGAAATAAATCCTTGTTTCTTGGATTTGGTGACTATGTTTGAAACTTCAAGAAAACAATAAAAGATTTTCCACTCTTAATCCTGAAAATACAAGCTTGAATAATTTATATCATCAACGTCTAGCCTTCCATTCAAAAACTAGAGTTCAAAAAAGGATACCGCTTAGGGACCGTTCATTTTTTATGAGCATGGGGGGGGGGGGGGGGCTGGCAGGATTTAGAGGGGGGGGCACGAGAAAAAAAATGGCACTAAAGGGGGGGGCTACCAAAAAAATTTAGTGAAAGAGGGGGGGGGGGGGTCACCAGCAATAATTGGCTAGTAGGGGAAATTGAAAGTGGCTCAACACAGAAACAGATGAAGAAATTGAATATTATTTCAATTTTATTTAATACGATTTTCCTAATCACATTTAATTTGTTTTACACACTAAGGTCGAAATCTGCATTTCATATTAACAACAACTGAGGAAATGAAGTATATCTGTTGGAAAAGCAATAATGAATATAAACTGAAGTAGAAACCTATGTTTGTACAAGTTCAAATTAATATAAAAACGTAACAGTCTCACTATTGAATCATCCGTGGGGGATTAGTTTTCTATTAAGATGTTTTACTCAGAACTATATCAATAGATTGTTTCATGTTCTGTTTAATAATACTCACTTTTATAAAGACTGTTGATTAGTAAATTATTTGAACCCAGGAGTATCAGTAGACTCAGTAGTATGCCTAGCGTGAACATCCAGATTAGTTTTTAATAATAGAACTGTTGTTGGTGACTTCAGTTGACGGTAAATCTGAGCCGTAGGCCATCTTCAGAAAAGCTTGTAACTGTCATTTTTAATAGCAGTACTTTAATATCCAGGCGTGTAGGAGGGGGGGAGGGGGTTCGAGGGGTTCGAACAAACCCCCTTTGAAGATCAATAATGGCGGAAGAAAAAGCGCAATGAGGAGGTTGAACAACTACATGAGGTGTACCATGCGAGAGAGTAGTCAATGTCCGCCCTGGTTCTAATGCATATCAAATATGATATGCCTGTCAATCTTGACGAGATAGTCAATTTGTTTGAAGGCCTTCACCCGAGAATGATGTAGTTTACCAGCTTGATGTATGACTATCAGCAGATCGAATAGCTATCAGAACTTGACAGGACGCGAAATGTACATTGAACTTTCTTGTTTAAGTTGAGACAATTATGCCGAAGAAATGATGTATATAGCTTAAAAAGCTGCTGTAAAACAAATTTGTGATTTGCCTAAAATGGGTCTCAAAATGCAAGAAAATGAGGTTTCTGGGAACCTAGATTTTCAAAAATTTCCGGGGGAGCATGCCCCCGGACCCCCCTAGTAAGAGCGCCTTCCGCACTCAACAAACACCCCTATCTAACCCTTACCTACGCGCCAGATATCTGTGTGTCCGCTGTTTTTTTTCTGTTTAATATGACTCGTAATCGTTGATTGGTATGCTTCGATCCGTATTTTGTTAGTCAGATCTGTACGTGTATTAATTGTCTCTACTCGAAGGGGAGTAATTTCACGTTAAACATTTGCTTGATTAATTTTTATAGTTCCTCTAAGAATCTAAATGGAAATTTAGGGTTTGCCGTTGCTGTAAACGTGTTACTATCTATAAAACTTTTTTTTTAAACAAGAGAAATCTTTACCTAAGCAGAGAACGGTAACTTTTTGATAGTACTGTAAAGAAATCACAGTAAACCAAACCAAATCCCACTAGCCCCCCCCCCCCCCCCCCCCATGCTCATAAAAAATGAACGGTCCCTTAGAAATAACAAATATTGCTGAGATCCGTCATTGGAATTGGAGTCAAAAACTGAAAATTGGAAAGGACACCTGCAGCTGGCGATTTCAAATATCACATCCATAGCATTGTAACGTCTGCTTAAGAGCCGTTGTCAGTAACTTTCGAGAATCCGGCGACAGAAGCGAAAATGCGAATTTTTTTTTATTTGCCCCAAAAGACCCTTTTGGTCAACTATTTTCGAAAATAATATTCAAAAGTTCCAGCGAATTTTTTTTTCGGCAAAAATTAGGAAAGTTCGAAATCGGCCTCAACGTGCCCGATGGCCCGATTGAAATTATGCAAATTAGTACATTTTCAAAACTCTTGTTCAAGACAAGGCAACGTTTTCTCGAGTTGACACTTTCACAATTGTTATCACATCCCTTTTGCTTGCTTCCAAACTATATTTTATCTCGACCTGAACATTTTTTCATTTGAAGTTAGCAACGTAAAGAATACAATGTTTGCTATTTCTTAGATAGAGTGATTTTAGCCATATTTCAGATGACCATATCATCGGGGGTATACGAATATACTAGTAATGAAATAACTTTTTTCAACGGGTAATTTTTCTTATTTATCATGTTCAACTATTTAGTTTGGCCCGTGAAAAGCGAGCGCGCTAGGTCGAGATGTGTGGAATGCACTTTGACACAATTCGCCATTTCAGCACTTCATGTTCCTCCTGTTACTTTGCACGTGATACAGTTCACGGAAGCTTTTAGATAAAAGCCAAGGTCTCTGGTTTCATTTCATGCTTTAATACACGTAAATAACTAGCCTTAAACTTGAGAGCTCCCCATATTAGCATTAAGTCATCAAATAATTCGTTTCAGGTGAAATTTTCGAGTTTATATTGAGCCGTTCAAGTGAGATGAAAGAGCCGTTCCCAGGGAAACAACTTGAAATCAGTGAAATTTATACCCTGTCTCTCATATCATGCTACACTTCCAAACTACCGTTATTTTTAAGCTAGAAAGTGTAAATGCTCCCTTTTTACGTGACCTAAAACAGAATTTGCCTTAAATATTACGAATAAAGTCCACTGCAATAAAAAACTGAAAAAATCGCGCACTGACGTAAATGTAAACATCAGCCGTTTCTCAACTCGCCACATGGATGAAACGCGTCCGTTGTTTTACCTCTGTATACATTTATGATCAGAAAGTAGAAACAAAAATTCTTCTCTATGCCCATCTGTATAAAAACACTTGCCAACCAAGCTTTTGCTTTTTTGTGTGTTTGTCGAAAATACTGAAGAATAGTGTAACATTGTTACTGACTACTTGACTCATTCAATTACAACCGGATAGCACGACTGAATACTAGATATAAAGAAATGCTCTTACTTCTCTGCAATCGTTACTCACATTATATACGGCGATGTCACATCCCCGAGGCAAGGCTGAAAGTTGTCTCAAATTCCGCATATTAGAAATTTAAAGTTTTGAACAACGCAGGAACGCGAATAACTTTCAGTGCGTGACAAGTGAAATGTGATACGCAAGCGCGCGAAAAGAACAGGAATAAGCTTTGTCAATATTTGCGCTTGTCAGTGATGACAGTGCGAAAATAATTTGAAATTACAAGATGAAATTGAGACAAGTCAAGGTTTGCAAGGTATATTTAATGGACTGAAACGATAATCATGTAGTTTTTCTCCTCCGAGATTCACTCTGTATTGTCTGTGTCAGATTCTCATCAATAATATTACAGGAAAAGTAAAACCGAAATTAATTTACAAATCAAGTTAACAAATTAAGACCTTTTGAAACCTCAATGCGGTATATCAATACTATCCTCAAACAAAAAGCTAATACACTTAGGAGAGTGAAGTTTGTCTTTCGTCATGGATCAATGCTCAAAAGTTGTGGATCAAGCTCAAAAGGTGCACAAGATTTGCAATGTGTTATACGGTTAATCAATGCAATAAGGACGTTTACCATGAATGGAACGAAAAAAAAAAAAAAGAATTCTTTTCAGGTTAACTTGTTAAAATACAATAGGCCTTATCACGGTTTTCGACGCCATTTTGACGAGTAGGCAAACAGACTTGAAATAACAGTGTTTGTATGGAAATTCGATGTCAAATAATTTTCATAAAACATTGCTGCTGAAAAATTCATGAATTGGAAACTTTTAGCATTAGGAAAAGGATTTTAAGAAAAAAAATTGGAGGGATGTAACTGTGCTGGAAAGCGTCCAGTCGTGTTTTGAACTTTCCATACATTTGTCTGTAAAGCGAACCAGCCGTGAACTGTAGTACTATAAATAGTTCGCAGGAAAAAAATACTGGAAAATGTATGAAAAGTTCAAAACACGACTGGACGCTTTCTGGCACAGTTACATCCCTCCAATTTTTTATCTTAAAATCCTTTTCCTACTGCCAAAAGTTTCCAATTGATGAATTTTTCAGCAGCAATGTTTTATCATTTTATGAAAATTATTTGACATCGAATTTTCAGACAAACACTGTTATTTCAAGCCTGTTTGCCTACTCTTCAAAATGGCGTCGAAAACCGTGACAAGGCCTATTGCAGTCAAATATTTAACGTAGCTTTAATGTCAGTTTGAAATGAGTCAATGATGGTGATAAAATGTTAACTGGAAATACACAACATTATTCTGCATTATTGCTGACGGTAGAGCTGATCGAATTTCAAGATAAGAGTTTAACCTTAATTTATTTTCTAGTGCGCGCACTAGTGTCAAAGGACAAGGGGCACGACTGGTATTTCTCAGATGTTCGTGTTCGGTCTAAAAGACGGTGTTATCTCTTACGGGCCGTCACTGTTCAAGTCTGACGTTGTCTTTGTTAAATCCTCCTAGCGTGCTCCAGAGTATCCACGACACAAACAGCCTTTGAAAAGGCCAGTGAGAGTATCTTTTGAACCTGTGTACCAGAGTCTAGTGATTATTCAATTTATAGTGGTCTTTATATGGAATTGGTTGAAGATATAACTTATTAGAGTTCCATTTGGATTAGGTTAAGCCACAGTGCATACATTGATCATGATGAACAACGACTCTAAAAAAATAGGGGAAAATCAGAAAAGGAAATAAAATGTTCTTTCATGCTCTTAGTTTCACTCAAATGAAAACACTTTACCTGCCCTTCTAGCAACAACACTATTTCGTCCTGAATTTCTTCATAGGCCGGATTTTTTGTGCCTGTATAGGTGCGAGCGAACGCCCTTTTTGTATTGATTAAGCGTAACACATTGCAAATATTGTGCATTTTTTGAGCTTGATCGATCCGCACGGAGAGGTTCCATGGCGAAAGAAAAACTTTACTTTCCTAAATATATTAGCTCTTTGTTTGAGGATAGTATTGAAATAGCGCATCGAGACCTCGAAAGCTCTTGATTTGTTTACTTTTCATTTTAGTTAATTTCGGCTTTATTTTGAGGAAAATAAAGGTTGTTGTTGTTGTTGTTGTTGATGAGAATTCGGTAAAATCCCCCCCCGGGGGATACATGATTTTCGTTTCAATCCGGCAATCAAAAATACCTTGCAGACCTTGACTTGTCTTAATTTCTTCTTGTAATTTCAAAAATTATTTTCGCACTGTCATCACAAGCGTAAATGTTGACATAGCTTATTCCTGTGCTTTTCGCGCGCTTGCGTATCACATTTCACTTGTCACGCAATGAAAGTTGTTCGCGTTGTTCAAAACTTTAAATTTCTAACATGCGGAATTTGAGACAACTTTCAGCCTTGCCTCTAAGATGTGATATCGCTGGATATAATGTGAGTAACGATTGGAGAGAATTAAGAGCATTTTTTTATATCTAGTATTCAGTCGTGTTATCCGGTTGTGATTGAATGAGTCAAGTAGTCAGCAACAATGTTGCACTATTCTTCAGTAGTTTCGACAAACACACAGAAAAACAAAAGCTTGGTTGGCAAGTGTTTTTATACAGATGGGCATAGAGAAGAATTTTTTGTTTCTACTTTCTGGTCATAAATGTATACAGAGGTAAAACAACGGACGCGTTTCACCCATGTGGCGAGTTGAGAAACGGCTGATGTTTACATTTACGTCAGTGCGCGATTTTTTCAGTTTTTTATTGCAGTGGACTTTATTCGTAATATTTAAGGCAAATTCTATTTTAGGTCACACAAAAAGGGAGCATTTACACTTTCTAGCTTAAAAATAACGGTAGTTTGGAAGTGTAGTATGATATGAGAGACAGGGTATTAATTTCACTGATTTCGAGTTGTTTCCCTGGGAACGGCTCTTTCATCTCACATGAACGGCTAATATAAACTCGAAAATTTCACCTGAAACGAATTATTTGATGACTTAATGCTAATATAGGGAGCTCTCAAGTTTAAAGCTAGTTATTTACGTGTATTAAAGCATGAAATGAAACCAGAGACCTTGGCTTTTATCTAAAAGCTTCCGTGAACTGTATCACGTGCAAAGTAACAGGAGGAACATGAAGTGCTGAAATGGCGAATTGTGTCAAAGTGCATTCCACACATCTCGACCTAGCGCGCTCGCTTTTCACGGGCCAAACTAAATAGTTGAACATGATAAATAAGAAAAATTACCCGTTGAAAAAAGTTATTTCATTACCAGTGTATTCGTATACCCCCGATGATATGGTCATCTGAAATATAGCTAAAATCACTCTATCTTAGAAATAGCAAACATTGTATTCTTTACGTTGCTAACTTCAAATGAAAAAATGTTCAGGTCGAGATAAAATATAGTTTGGAAGCAAGCAAAAGGGATGTAATAACGATTGTGAAAGTGTCAACTCGAGAAAACGTTGCCTTGTCTTGAACGAGAGTTTTGAAAATGTACTAATTTGCATAATTTCAATCGGGCCATCGGGCACGTTGAGGCCGATTTCGAACTTTCCTAATTTTTGCCGAAAAAAAAATTCGCTGGAGCTTTTGAATATTATTTTCGAAAATAGTTGACCAAAAGGGTCTTTTGGGGCAAATAAAAAAAAATTCGCATTTTCGCTTCTGTCGCCGGATTCTCGAAAGTTACTGACAACGGCTCTTAATAAAGTTTTTTTTTCTTCTTATTTCATTTCAAAAATTTCGCTTTCAAGGGCTTCTCTTCCACAGCCAAAGTCAGTAGATGGCAGGTAAAAACGTCCGCTTTTAAGAACGACTTATATCGTGCTCAGCGCTCGTCGTCTTCACTAGATTTCCTCTAACGAGAATATAAACACTGGAAAGTAATATTTTTGAAATTAAAATCTATGCTGAGGTGCTCATTGATTCAACCATCAACAGTCTCCAAAACCCTCCAGCCTTAAGTCACCCGCCAACTGACAGAATACTACGGATAACGTTGCCAAACGAGGACCACAAATTCGCCGACGCGGTTCGCAGACAGCTTCAAGACCTTGGACAAAAAATCGATCATAATTTGCAGCCACATTTTTACAAGCAAAAAGATCATTAACGACCTAAGAGAAAACGGAATTAAAGCCTCTCTTATTTAACCCAAAGAATGTTGTTTATGAACTAACATGTGATTTGCTTGATGCAAATTACATCGGTTACATGTGCCACCAGTGTGCAGAGGAACATAAACAAGCCGTAATTGGAAAGCTTTTAAGGAGGAACATAATATAAGTTCATAAGAACTTTAAAACTCTTAAGAAATGCCGAGCGAAGCTTAAGTGTTTCATCGGTTAAAAATGCTCAAAATTAGAGAAAAAATACCAAGACTAAGCACTCAAGGGACTCTATCCACGCGAAACTTTTTGTTTCATTGCCAATTTTCTTACGTTGTAATGCTGGAATGTAATTTACATGTACCTTTTTACCCTTCCATATTTGTATATGCTTTCTGCTTTAATATTACATGCCAATTAGACAAAAATGAAAAATAAATATTCAGCTAAGCGTTCATTCACATGTAAAAAGAGAACCTGTACAATTGACAATCAAATCTATATTTTTAGCAATTGCCAGAAGTTCTGAAGGATTTTCGACAAAGTCCGCGGCGCCAGTGACGATTTATGATCCATACATGACAGATTCTCCTGGCTTCGAGACTACAGCAATCCTTCCTCGTAGCGTCATTTCGTCGACGTGTGCCCTCGAATTTTGACTGTTGAAACTGTCGAGTACTTGTTAGAAGTTTTTCTTTCGATTTACCGTTTCAAAAAGGTTTATTAGAGTCTTCTGAGCAGGAAATGAAAATGTTTCAACTTTTGCGTCTCTGTCACTGAAGTTGGGCCTTAAAAAATGGCTTTCGTTAACCGTGAGCTTGATATGCTTTCCCCGTGCTAGTTTAACGAGATAAGCTTGAACTATGAATAGTGTCACTATCTTTTGATTTGTTTGTTCTAACAGTTTACTTTTCTCCAACTTTCAGAACCTCTGGACTTAACATTTCTTTGGCAAGATGTTTTTGACACTGTTTGCATGTTGCTTGATCTCCCGGATATCTACAAGTCAGAGCGCCAACCAGCAATGCAAGCCCGCAGAGGAGTCAGTGTTCGGCAAAGCACTCAGAGGCCACACGTTTAACACTGTGCAAGTTAAAGCTCCTCACGAATGCCAACTCCTCTGTAACAACGAGAAGGGATGCCTGAGTTTCAACTTTGTCGTAGCAACAAAGCTCTGCGAACTCAATAACACAACCAAGGAAGCCAAACCTAGTGATTATGTCTCGGATGACTACAGGTTCTACAAAGCCATGGACAATAAAGGTATAGTGAATTTACCATGTGTTTCAACTTCTAAGTGCATTTGCGGTTAAATTCTTCAACTCATCTTTATTGCTTCAGTAACACTTTCAACAACAGTTTAGGAAGGAAATCATAGCCGTAGCTCAACCCAGTTTCTATAACATGAAGCAACTAGCAGTATTTTCGTTCGCTCATTTAGGGGATGATAGTCCATCACAGAACACCTAGCATCAAGTAATAAGGATTTTAACTAGAACAGCTTCCAACCCCCTGGCTGGAATAGGCCTTATCACGGTTTTCGACGCCATTTTGACGAGTAGACAAACACGTCTTGAAAAAACAGTGTTTATATGGAAATCCGACGTCAAATAATTTTCATTAAAAAATCGTTTCTGAAAAATTTATGAATTGGAAATTTTTGGCACTAGGAAAAGGATTTTAAGAAAAAGGATTGGAGAGATGTAGCTGTGCTAGGAAGCGACCAGTCGTGTTTTGAACTTTCCATACAATTCCATGTATTTTTTTCACTTTAACTATAATTTCTTTTAGTAGCAGTTTACGGCTGCTTCACTATACAGACAAATGTATGGAAATGTCAAAACGCAACTAGATGCTTTCTAGCACAGCTACATTCCTCAGTTATTTCCTGTAAAATCCTTTGCAGTGCTTATTTCATGGGTTCGTAACACTTTATAATACACTACAGAGTTACTGAAATCTCTAATCCATCATTTGTGTCCTCTGTGCTAGCAGCAAATTCATTTCCACCCTTCTCCTTCACACTGTTTTCGCAGCTGCCACCATTATAATCCACGACTTACTCCAGTAAATAGTAAAAAGTTTATTAAAAACTCTCTTGCAGTAAAAGAACTGAATTGCCGAGTACAATTTACAATCTTAAGGCAACTACTATCTAATGCATAGTAATTTACAGTTGATAATGATAAAAACAATTGAATCACCTTAAATATTAAAATGTAAAATAGTCCTCCACTCTCTTTGTCCTACAGACCTGAGTGTTCCCGAAAAGATAATACTTTTGTGTTTTCTGCCTTAAGGTGTAATAATTGGTCTCGTACTTCAGTTGGTAGACAACGCACGATCAAATTCGGAGGTCGTGGGTTCGCTTTCTGCCGAGGTCAAAGCTTTTTTTTTTTGCGTCTTGCATTAAGATTTGAATGGGTTCACTTAGCACTCTATTATATACTAAAGAATTGGTTCTTTTTACCAAAAAAGTACGTTTTTCTGCCAGAAGAAGGCTAGCTGTAGATGTTGTTCCAAAATAAGGGAAATAGTATGAAAGTCAACGATAGTGGTACTTCAGTTTTAAAACAGATAATAACAAAGGGATTAACGGCAGTAGAAGTTCATAGCCTATCATTTCGTAAGGTTCCATGTACGCAGCGGTTCCTTAAAAAATCAGAAATGAATGATAATAGGCTGTGTCTTTTATGCTTTTCTTAAATGCAAAGAAAGTTTTTACTTCGCAAGTTTAATTCCAGTTAATTTTGTTTCCATAAAAGCTCGACTAGGACACGTACCAGAGGTGCCTGCAGCATCATGTATGGAGATCACAGAGCGTCAGGATGAGAAGGTGACAAGTGGTTTATTCTGGCTGGGAGAAGCAGTGGCACCCTTTTTGGTAAGATTACTTTGAACGCTTTTCTTCATTCAGTATTTTTCTTTGAAAACAATCAACCGTTACCATAACAACATTTTCCTTCGAAAGGATGATACATGAGAGACTGCTAGGGCTCTAAGTGTTAAGGAAAATTCTTCGGTTCTCTAGTTCTCTGGTTTTCCTCCCTCTACAAAAACCAACACTTCCATTTTCAACTCCATAAGCTCTTTGGTGCTCTGCGCGTAAACGTAACAAATTACGTTTACATTTACGTCAGGGAGTATCACAACATGCAGCCTACCAATCTCAAGGACTATTCACGGAAATGTAAGAGCAAGCAGCTTGACTACCTGATATATGAAACGCTGTATATCTAAGTATTTAGGCCATCTCTTAGCGATCAGTCAGACTCTAGTAGAGCTAAATTCTTTGTCAATTATAATTTTGTCACCGTGTCAGAAAAGAATGCTTCAAGAAAGGGAAGGCCGTCACATTTAGCCGAGCTCGTAAAATGGCAAAGGCAGAGGATTTCCACCTCCCACCGGCGTTGATACCATATATGGGTTGACTTTGTTCTCGTCCTCGTCTCCAAGGATTTTTCTCCGGGTTCTCCGGTTTTTCTCCCTCTCTATAAAATCCATAAGTACGTAAAGTATGATCATTCTAGTGAAACACCACACAGTTCCTCTGACTAGTTAGAATGAAATTGAACTAATCCAAAATGATTCAGTAATTTTAAACTGTAAGGTTTGCGTGCCAAGGACTGAGAGTCTTTTGACCTTCCAGGTTCCTTGAATTAAATCGAATAAAAAT
Organism: Pavona decussata; assembly: GCF_977016875.1. Taxonomy (NCBI): domain Eukaryota; kingdom Metazoa; phylum Cnidaria; class Anthozoa; order Scleractinia; family Agariciidae; genus Pavona; species Pavona decussata. The sequence goes on along the minus strand of NW_028145477.1, from coordinate 1,126,566 downwards.
ATAAAAGTCGTTGTATTCCCATCAGGTTCATTGCGACATGACGAGCTATAAACAAGGCTGGACTCTCATCGCTCGGTTCTCAAACAATGACGCCAGAAACTGGATGAAGGACAGTGGTGAATGGTGGTATGACAAGAGTGTTGCTGCTGGCAGAACAACTGATCCATTAAGCAACACTGACATGATCTCGCCGGCATTTTGGTTGATCAGCGGCAATGAGATAAAGATCACACGCAGTGATGACCTCCAGCACACCGCTTTGTTGCAGACCACAGGTGACTGCCTTGGTGGACAGACATTCAGATCGAAAATCGTTAGCTATGGCGACTTCCGGAATAAGATCGTCTGGGCCAGTGACAAGTGTCTGGGGAATTGCACAGTTCAGTATGGAGGCCAATACCAAACAACGGAAGGCTTTGGCCGTGCGTCCTGTAATGGGGAGATCCAAAGCGCCAATCAGATCGGCTTCTGGTGTGACTGGAGTAATGGAGATGGAGCCGTGATGATGATTGGTGGAGGAGGCAACTATTGTGGACGTGCTGATCACGGGATTGGAATAACGGAGGCTGACAAAGCCTCGTTTGGTTTTCAATCTGGTGCATCTGATTTTGGCAATGACTTTAAGTCGACCACCAAAAGCTACGCGTTAAACCTGTGGATACGTTAATCTTTTCACTGACAGGAGTTATGCAGATAGTTATGAACACAGAATAGCAAAAATTTCGGTTGGCAAATTCCGCTAAGCAAATATGCAGCATCATCAGAAGGTTCTGCTTTGTAGAACCTGCTTGAAAGAATGCACTTTACGACTTTTTTTCACAGACTCAAAGCTACAATTAGATGAAAATTTATGAGCCACTATCGCCAAAAAATCCACCCCTCAGCAAAAAATATAAGTATTGGTCCAAGTAACAATAGAAGGCAAAATGTCCTTTTAATTCTTCCCTCGACCATTCAATGTTGTCGCACTGTATATTGCACGTGCAGGGAGCTGCAGGCTGTAAGTGCGCGTAAGAGCTTTGACAATTTTTCCAACTAATTGTAGAACCATCATGTATAGCAATTAACGAAACCAAAGAAAATTCCTGCTTGATAGGTTTAAATTGTATGGCTAAAGTATTGGATTTCATCCACACTCTCAAGGCTGCATAGAATGATCTTGTAAGGCAAAAACTGAAGTGCAGGAAAGCAGCTCGCTTTACTCAGTGGTTGTACTTCCGCCCTTTAGATTTTCTCCTCAAAAACGCGGTTTGAATACGAGTAGCAGTGGTATTCAACTTTTTGCCACCCACTGTGCCTATTGTTTTTCTAAACAGGGGAGATGTATCTTGAGAACTCAATTCAGTTATTCGCTTAAGTCAATGACTTTTTATAACTCCCCAAAAACATGATCTCAACACACTCAGTAACAATATTAAACTTTTTAACACTATTGTGTTTCCAAGATAAAATCTTCTGAACTGATTTCTCTTACTCAGTGAAAACCAATAAATTATCATGTATTAAGTTCTTGTTTCATTTTAAGTAGCCTGGCCTTTAGACGTTATAGAGCAAAGCTTCTTTCTTTAATTATAACAGAAAAATAATTTGAATTGTTTCTAATCACTGCTTGACCAGCACAGCTTATTTTAGCTTGTAAATTTATTGGATGGAACATGTTAGAGAGTGTGTGCATCATTTTCCTCCTAAAGCTTACAATGGTTGCTTTTGCTCTTTTTCATGATGTAAGTAATTGTAATTTTGCTGCTTTAAAATATTACAGTTAATTTTCTTAAAAATAAAATCAGAAAAAAATCACTAGTTACATGAGGGAAGAAGAATTATTTGTTTGTACTTGGACAAACGCGATGTACTGCTTATGAATTCAAACAGCTTAACTTTTTATCTTCGTTTTATACATTGACTATAGGCTGGCCCAAGCATAATATTTTGCTCATTGCCCTTGCGCAATGGTGTACCTAAAGATTAAAGGATTAATTAGTATAGGTAATCACATGAGGCCAAGTACTATTAAGGATTAATTGCACTAGAGTTTTCAAAATTTTCCAATATTGCCCGAGTGGCGAAGCGACGAGGGCAATTTGGAAAATTTTGAAAACTCAGGTGCAATTAATCCTTAATAGTACGAGGTCTCATGGAAATTAATCGTTTATCAATAAAGGGCAAAATTTATACGAAGGAAAATCACGCACGCAGTCTATTTTTATCTGGGAAGCCTGTTTAGCGCTACGGCGCGTAAATCATCAATCAAACTGAACAGAACAATCGATTAAATGAAATTTTATTCTCCAAAACTGTGTCGTGATACACTGCCAGAAGTCTACAAAACAAAGCTCATTTCAACAGAGCGTTTCTGCTGACAGAAAAACAACAAAGTTCTTTTAACTGAACAAAACACAGTTTAATCTGATTCCTAATCCTGGAGCATGATTCCCTTGTAAGCCTGCTTGCTTTGGCTAAGACTGGATTGCAAAGAATAGTTTGCTGCGACGTTGAGCTTTACATTGCAATGGCTGAAATTGTAGACCTGGACTGAGTTTGAACTGATGACAATGGAGGGAGAACTTTTCTTGAAGTGGAAGCAGGCTTGGCATTGTCGATGATGTTGGACATGATTTTCTGCTCGTTTTCATCACCGGAGTCGTAGTCATCTAGGCCCTGCTCGGAGTTGTGACCCGTTATGTTTTTGATCTCGCATATTGGAATACCGGAGCTTTTCAATTTCTTCACAACGGTCTTTCTTGCACTATGGTTGGCTAGCTTCTTTTCGGGGCAGACATGTTTTAACGGTGAGTCCTCTTTCATTGTTTTCATTATGTTATTGATGGTATTCTTGCCCATCGCTGTTTTCTTGTACCACACGACGCTGGTTCGACGCTTGTCGATAACAGCCAGGCAAAAAGGCCCTGTTTTCTTCATTTCTTCTGGACGTTTTTCCAGGTATTGCTTAAACAGAGCAACGGGGCACCTCTTCTCGCCTGTGGCGAAGATCTTGGGAGTAGCTAGCCGATGTTTCACACGGAGACCACCTTGCCTAGTCTTTTTAGGCGCTTCGGAAAAAGTGATGAACTCGACGCCATCATCATCCTTTTCGATGGAAAAATCTTCCACCATCATGTCGTGGTGCTCTTGTCGACCACGTAAACCAAAATGCATTGGTAGCAACCACAACATTGTGTTTGTCAAAGAGCGACGGGTTTGGTTGCCTAGCTGGCCGTTTTGCCTTAGTATCTCCTCTTCTTCCTTCGTCACGCTTTTTGCTTTGTTAGGTCGTTTTCCCATCCCTTGTTCGCGCAGCTTTATTGCCTTCCCTTCCAACACTTTCCTCGAAGACAGGAACTCTGTATCCCTCAGGATCAACTTTGAATAATTTTGACTTCTGAAATATCGATCGAAAGCCGCCTGCATCACCTTTACCGAGTCTGGCTCGTAGTCTTAGCCGTTTTCTTTTCTCAGCTCAGCTTAGAATTGCGAGAGTGCTTCGTTCAATTCTGGGATGTCGTAGCTTTCTAGCTGTTTCTCCTTTGCCCTAGTTTTCGCCCACTTTTCAAAAATTCCTTTCCAATAGCCTGTGCTTCGTTTTGTGCTTTTGTTTTCACTTCCACATTTCGAAAGTTCAATTAATTCGTCGTCCGCTTCAATAAAACGACAAGCCATTGTTGCAACAAAAACTTGGCAACAAATTTCAAGATAACGAACGGTTGCTATGCAACGGATTAACCAATCATTAACAGGTAATCATGCCCTCTTTTGATTACTAAAAATGTCCTCTCTCTCAACCAATCAGCGCTCAGTAGTTTTGCCCTTTATTGATAAACATATGTAGAAATGACAGCCAGAAGATGAAACATAGACTGAAAAAAACTAACGCGTCGATGTGGCTTTTGTCATGAGATATACAGCTATTTCAATTAACGTTGTCGGATCAAAGTATAAAGCGATAAGACAAGACCTGAAGATTCTTTAGATTTTTTTACAAATAAGTTCATCAAAATCAGCTATGCCTCGTCCGTCCAGTGAAGATATACGATGGCGAGCCATTTGGATGAAAAAAAATGATGTTAGGATATCAAATGGATGAGGTTGCAGCCTCCTTGAAGACGTCTTTCAGCTTTAAGCTTTGATCCGACAACGGTAATTGAAATAGCTGTATAGCAGAAATGGAAAGAGGAGAAACGGACCATAACGTTCGTAATCAGTTTCTGACACTAGCGGTCAAGATAGGTAAGTGCATGAGTTGAAAAATCAGTTGATCTTGGCTATATTCTCTATAAGAACAGATTACCACCTTAGAAATAATCAATGAGAAAAATAAACTAAGTCTACTAAACCCCCGCAATCAAAATCTAAGGCGTAGTCTTGGCTACAGCGAAACTCTCCTTTGCAACAATATTCGACGGAAAGTGAGAGCTATCAATGCTATCACTGTTTATGTCAGACCCCCACAATGCAAACATGTATAAAGTGGCCAATTCTTTTTGTACACATAAGCCTCGCTGATGTTTTTGCCGTGTTGTAAATACAGTATTTAAGCTCTCTTAGCCCCCCCCCACCCCCCCCCCCCTACTCAAATAAGCTCCCTGTTGATGAAGGTCAGGATTCTCAATTAACACCCTTCTCTCCTTCAAATGTTAGAAAACACACAACATATATTTTATAACTCCGGAGTACCAATAATCAAAACATCAACCAATTTAAAGATAAGAGGCCTTAAGGTAAAGTTGTAAAACACAACTCATTTGTCTTATTTGTGTGGGAATATTTTGGAAAAACTGATTTTACGTTTTAAGTTGTTCCTCTCTCTAATAAGCACCTCCTTCTTAAGGCCTGAAAGTAAATTAAAAGTTAAAAAGCACCCTGTGGACTAAATAGAGCTCTTGAAGTAAAGTTCAAGTTCAAAACGCAGACGGACGTCTAAATTGAAAGAAAACATGAATACATTGGAAAATGATTGTTAAACAGCTGCATTTTAGGACGATCATATAAAAAGAGAGTTTGTAACCTACCCAAAACCTCACTAAAGTGAGTTTTAAATAAATCATCTTTAGGGGTGATAATTCATCACCTTCTTTTTTACTAGTGTAGGATGATTAATTCCTTGTCCGATGAAACGCAAAACTTGGTATTTCATTTCAGACTGTATTCTACACCTTGGAAATCACAGAGCTGAGGCACATTTTCATGTCTTTGTCATACAATTTCAAACGAGCCATGTGCAATAGTAAAAATTAAGACAAAATTCATATTATTTTTTTTTTTTTTCAAGAATGAGACTTCAGAAAAAGTGAACTTCGGTTAATATTAAATCAGAATATAAACAAGTCAATATTAATGGTAGAAGATATGTCTCTTTTGAATGATATTCTCTTTTTAATTAAAACGCAAAGTTCATAATTAATTCAGAACTAATAGCGGGCATGCTTGGCGGCAACTTAGAGGTAAATGTTTTACCTAAGAACAACTAAGAGAGACAACTAACCAGGTAAGTTAAAAAACTAGATTTTAAGACATTGTACTTAGTCGTTATTTAACTTTAGAGGGCAAACATACCATGATTTAAAACACACTGGTAAGCAAACATCCCCATGTTTCTTAACTAGTTAAAACAGTGGAAAGAAATCTAGTGTATTTTGTAAAATAGAAACTCAACACAACTCAAACTCAAGTAAAACATTTTGGTCGTAGAGATAACCTTTTGGCCAAGGCTTGTGTTAAAATCAATCTTACTCCCAATGATATTACTCTAGATCACGATTATTTTAAAACAAATTCTTGCCATCAAACACAAGCCAACACGGGTTCTTCTTAATATCGATTTCGTTGGTTTGTCCACGAGCGCTGCATTTAACTTATTCTTTATTCCAGTTGCATTTAAGTTAATTTCGTTTAGTTTATGAGTCCTTTTTACCACTAACGGAGGTCTGTGTCCACAAGGAGGCTTTTCTCAAGGCCGACTTAGACCTTACAACTTTGCTAACGACTATGGTACGCGAATTCTCCAGTGAGCTTCTCGCGTCAAGATAAAATTGCAGATAACTCTCGTCATTCACGATGGACTACACCTAGATCGTCGTAGGATTAAAAACCTGTTTCACGATCCTACGACAAGCTGTAAGTTTGATTTACACGAAACAATTCGTAATCGTGTAATCGTTAGCTTTTCCTCAACGTGTCGCACACAACGAAGTCGTACCGTCTAAGCCGTTAAGCTTGCGCTCACTCGAAACCCATTTGGCCCAGGAGATTTTGAAAGAGGGATGCCATACAATTCCAAAATAAAACTCTCCAAATATAAGCCTCTTCGTTCCATTAAAATTCACTCTAAAATCAATCCGATATAAAGTCTCCCAAATATAAACCGGGAGATTGTTATTTATTGGTAGCTGTTACCTCTGCGTTTCAAGTAATAGATCAAACATCACATATCAAACACCGACAAGAGAGTTGAAAATACGACACTTAGGGGGTACTTTTGACGAACTTCCAGGTTTTTGATATTGTAAGGAAACACTGTGATGAGTGTTTGGTATAACTTCTCAAACAAACTGATTTTGAAGGTGAAATTAAGGATTCAAAAACAATGCGTTTTTCATCAGATATCCAAACACGTCACGGTGCATTATTTCCGTTGTCTTGGATTGTTGAATTGTTAATGAGTTTGAGAAGCTGCTGTCAAACACAACATATTTTAAAGAAACTTGTCTCTTTCCGATACACCTGTAAAGAGGTGTGACGCATCAAGGTATGGAATTTCGAAACAACACCCAGCCAACGTTAAACCCTACTCACACATAAAAGTACAAAACGTACTTTGAACATTCCCTGTTAAATTCCAGTAACACAGGCAACATTTTCTTGCAACGTGTTGCACAACAAATGTTGAAGTGTATGAAGCGCTTGCTTGTTGCCCGTATTACCAACTCCTCGTGCAACAAATTTTATCTTGAAAAAAATTAAAGTAGACCCTGTTTCTAGTTTCTGCAACATGAATGTTTGTTGCGCGAGGTGTTGGTAACACGGGCAACAAACAAACGCAATTGGCAATACAACATTTGTTGCGCGACAAGTTGTAAGAAATTGTTGCCCGTACTGCTTGGTCTTTACTTCGATTATAGACTAACCGGAATTTTCTTCAATGAATTCGTAGCAGTAAGCAAAGGGTGTGAAGAGGTTTGACAAACATAAAGTAGAAATAAAATGCACCAAATTTGCTAAACCTGATCCAATTTTAAAAGGATAACAATTAAACCTACAGCCTGTGAAAACTGAACGGTTATTATATCAAAGGAATGTCCTATTGCAAATTTGTATGTCTAAAGTCCAATAAAACTGAACACCGCGAGAGCACTCCTCACACAGTCTTACATCAAACATTCCTTGTAACAAAGACTTATGCCTAAGCCAGTAACTCAGTATTAATTGACCTTCCAGGCACATCGGCCTGTCATGACTAAAATTGACTACAACTACTGAAACGTCTCTAACATTGCCAAATCTGAGATAAAGTCATAGTTAGTGTAATGTTTTCATAATCTTATGAAAGTTGTAAAACAATGGTCTGTTATGTTTGCATTCTGCAATGACATTAAATGTAGCAAGTTTATGTACCCCTTACATAAGAGTGAAACGTTTTGAAAACAATTGATGTTTCTCAAAAGGCCGTTTTTCTGTGGAAAGTAATTTCCAAGAATCACTATTTTTTGTAGGAACATATTTTATTGTCGGAAAGTTAGCCAACAATTTTAAAATTCGTCATTTTTAAAAGGAATAAATCCTTGTTTCTTGGATTTGGTGACTATGTTTGAAACTTCGAGAAAACAAAAAAAGATTTTTCACTCTTAATCCTGAAAACACAAGCTTGAATAATTTATATCATCAACGTCTAGCCTTCCATTCAAAAACTAGAGTTCAAAAGAGGATACCGCTTAGAAATAACAAATATTGCTGAGATCCGTCATTGGAATTGGAGTCAAAAACTGAAAATTGGAAAGGACACCTGCAGCTGGCGATTTCAAATATCACATCCATAGCATTGTAACGTCTACTTAATAAAGGTTTTTTTCTTTTTTTTCATTTCAAAAATTTCGCTTTCAAGGGTTTCTCTTCCACAGCCAAAGTCAGTAGATGGCAGGTAAAAACGTTCGCTTTTAAGAACGACTTATATCGTGCAAAGCGCTCGTTGTCTTCACTAGATTTCCTCTAACGAGAATATAAACAATGGAAAGTAATATTTTTGAAATTAAAATGTATCCTGAGGTGCTCATTGATTCCACCATCAACAGAGCGCCCGTTGTCTTCACTAGATTTCCTCTTACGAGAATATAAACACTGGAAAGTAATTTTTTGAGATTAAAATGTATCGTGAGGTGCTCATTGATTCCACCATCAACAGTCTCCAACACCATCCAGCCTTAAGTCACCCGCCAACTGACAGAATACTAGGGATAACCTTGCCAAACGACGACCACAAATTTGCCGACGCGGTTCGCAGACAGCTTCAAGACCTTGGACAAAATATCGATCATAATTTGCAGTCACATTTTTACAAGCAAAAAGATCATTAACGACCTAAGAGAAACGGAATTAAAGCCTCTCTTTTTTAACCCAAACATGTGTGAACTAACATGTGATTTGCTTGATGCAAATTATATCGGTTACATGTGCCACCAGCTTGCAGAGGAACATAAACAAGCCGTAATTGGAAAGCTTTCAAGGAGGAGAGAAAGAAAGAAATGCCGAGCGAAGCTTAAGTGTTTCGTCAGTTTAAAATGCTCATAATGAGAGAGAAAAGACCAAGACTAAACACTCAAGCGGACTCTATCCACGCGAAACGTTTTGTTTCATTTCCAATTTTCTTACGTTGTAATGCTTGAATGTAATTCACATGTACCTTTTTACGCTTCCATGTTTGTATATATAAATGCCACCTATGTTAATTTCTTCATATTTGACCGAGATATGAAAGAAACACCGTGTAACGTTTTTGTCCAAAACATTGAAGAAAATGCAAGGAAATTTAAATGTCCATTAGACAAAAAGGTTTCCTAAATAAAAAAAATATTCAGATAAGCGTTCATTCACATGTAAAAAGAGAAACTGTATAACTGACAATCAAACCTATATTTTTAGCGATTGCCAGAAGTGCTGAAGCATTTTCGATAAAATCCGCGGCGCCAGTGACGGTTTATGATCCACCCATGACAGATTCTCCTCGCTTTGAGACTACAGCAATCCCTTCTCGTATCATAATTTCGTCGCCGTGTGCCCTCGAATTTTTACTGCTGAAACTGTCGAGTACTTGTTAGAAGTTTGTCTTTTGATTTACCGTTTAAAAAATGTTTGTTTCCTTTCTGAAAACGGCATATTGGAGTCTTCTGAGTAAAAAAATGAAAATGTTCCAACTTTTGCGTCTCTTTGACTGACCTTGAGACTTAAAAAAGGGCTTTTGTTAACCGCGCGCTTGATATGCTTTCCCCGTGTTAGTTAAACGAGATAAGCTTGAACTATGAATAGCGTCACTATCTTTTGATTGGCTTGCTCTAACAGTTTACTTTTCTCCAACTTTCAGAACTTTTCTGGATTCTACATTCCTTTGGCAACATGTTCTTGACAGTTTTTGCATGTTGCTTGATCTCCCGGATATCTACAAGTCAGAGCGCTGACCAGCAATGCAAACCCGCGGAGGAGTCAGTGTTTGGCAAAGCACTCAGAGGCCACACGTTTAACACTGTGCAAGTTAAAGCTCCTCACGAATGCCAACTCCTCTGTAACAACGAGAAGGGATGCCTGAGTTTCAACTTCGTCATGGCAACAAAGCTCTGCGAACTCAATAACACAACCAAGGAAGCCAAACCTAGTGATTATGTCTCAGATGACTACAGGTTCTACAAAGCCATGGACAATAAAGGTATAGTGAATTTACCATGTGTTTCTACTTCTGAGTGCATTTGCGGTTACATTCTTCAACTCAAGCAACACTTTCAACCACAGTTTAGGAAGGAAACATAGCCGGCCGTAGCTCAACCCAGTTTCTATAACATGAAGCAACAAGCAGTATTTTCGTTCGCCCATGTAGGGGATGATAGCCCGTCACAGAACACCTAGCATTAAGTAATTAGGCTTATAACTACACCAGATTCCAACCCCCTGGCTTGAATAGGTCTTATCACGGTTTTCAATACCATTTTGACGCCTAGACAAACACGTCTTAAAATAAAAGTGTTTGCATGGAAATCCGATGTCAAATAATTTTCACTAAACATCGCTTCTGAAAAATTCATGACTTAGAACTTTTGGTACTAGGAAAGGGATTTTTAAGAAAAAAAAATTGGAGGGGTGTAGCTGTGCCAGAAAGCGACCAATCATGTTTTGAACTTTCCATACATTTCCCTGTATTTTTTTCCCGCGAACTATTAATATTTTTTAGTAGCAGTTCACGGCTGGTTCTCTATATAGACAAATGTATAGAAATGTCAAAACTCAACAAGATGCTTTCTAGCACAGCTACATCCCTCAGTTATTTCGTGTATCCTTTGCATAGTGCCTAAAGTTTTCAATTTAACCAGTGAATTTTGTTTCCATAAAAGTTCCACTAGGACATGTTCCAGAGATGCCTGCAGCATCATGCATGGAGATCACGGAGCGTCAGGGTGGGAAGGTGACAAGCGGTTTTTTCTGGCTGGGAGAAGCAGTGGCACCTTTTTTGGTAAGATTACTTTGAACGCTTTTCTACTTTCAGTATTTTTCTTTGCAAAAATTCAACCGTTACCATAACAACAATTTCCTTCTAAAGGATGATACATGAGGGACTGCTAGGGCTCTTGATGTTTAGGAATAATCTTCGATTCTTCAGTTCTCCAGTTTACCTCCTTTTACAAAAACCAACACTTCCATTTCCAACTCCAAGAGCTCTTTGGTGTTCTGTGCGTAAACGTAACAAATTACGTTTACATTTACATCAGGGAGTATCACAACATGCAGCCTACCAATCTCAAGGACTTGAAACTCATTATGAAAAAGAGGCTTTGAGTATAATTTTTATTGTGAAAATTAATTTAATATGCAAACATAACTAATTTTCATGAGAAAACTTTCGTGCGAAGCCTCGCTTTCATAATACGTTTGAAAGGAACTCGGAAACGCCTATTGATCCTGTTACCTTTTAACTTGGCGATGACATCCTGAAGATTTGGAATAATTATTATTATTATTATTATTATTATTATTATTATTATTATTATTATTATTATTATTATTATTATTATTATTATTATTATTATTATTATTATTTGCCTAAGGAAAAGACAAAGAGGATAATTAACTTTTAGTACAATTACTCAGGTGATTATAGAGATTCCATTGATCTCATTGGTCGAAGATTACGTCATATGCTGCTATAATCACCTGGTGCGAGGTGATTACAGCAGGAGCATTAATTATCAAAATGGCCTTTTCGATATTTGCTGATGTTATAAACTAAATCCGATTTTGAGACGGCAATACGACTTTATATTGACGGCTAGTTGGGAGAAAATATATTCCGTATTGGGCGGAGTCGCAAAGCGACGGAGCCCAATACGGAATATCTTTTCTCCCAACGCCGTCAATATGAAGTCGTATTGCCGTCTCAAAATGGAGTTTAGTTTTTTATCGCGATATTGACATTTTGTTGGAGAGAGTAAACGGATAAAGTACAAATCGTGCGCAGATTGAAAGATAAATTCTTACTTCAGTTAAACGGGGCGGGTTATTTGAATTTTTGGCTTTAATTTTTTCGTCAAAACAAAGAAAATGCAAAAATTTACAGTCCATAAAGCACCTACTACAAATTGACAAACCTGAGCCATGAAAGAGAACGCAGCAGCGCTCTTTGAGCAATTTTTTCTAGAGATAAGAGACATCAGAAAAGAAACAGATCCGTTTGCTTTGAAAGTGCCATAATTTATTGGAATTTAAGCTCATTGATATTTACCGTGGCCGCTTTCACACTCAAGAAAGTATTTTAAGTAAATTTCTCTTCATCGAATTTATAATCACTCTTTTTCGCTTACCTTCAAGAAAAAGTTGTATCCGATGTATCATGGTACATGTTCACCACAAAAAAAATAAGTGGTCCTTGAACAGTGTCAGAAGCTTGGTAAAATCAAATGAGAAGAAATAAACAACACCATCCAACGTCGCATGTTCATTCACAGAAGTAAAATTTTGATCTGTGCGCGCCAAACCCATTTAAGTGCCGTGCTGTCATGCTTCAATGACAGTTTTTGAGCCAATCAGAAACCGTCATTTTGAGACAGCAATACGACTTTATATTGACGTCTCATCGCAATGGGAATATCCCCCAGGATCGCGATAATTTTGAGGAAGAACAACGATGAAAGAAAACGCAATTCCGAAAGTCATTTAAGATGAAGCTAAGTCCAGGGTGACACTTTTCGAGAACGAGATAGGAAAGTTTTGCTAACTGTAGTAAAAAAAATCCGCCCTGTTAATTGGGGTCCAAATATTGTGGATGTCGATAAGAATATAAAATGAAAGCAAATTAAATTCGCGCAAAATTTTCTTTATTTAACAGAATGGTTTAAAAACAAAACGAATTAAAGACAGCATTTGAAAGCATGAAAGTAAACGAGATGACGTTCATGATAAGATTAAACTTTTACAATGCAATATAGCATTCAAGTAGCGTCTCCGTAAAGAACTGTTTAATGCTTAATTCATTTCATTGCATTTATCTTTTTTGTATTAGGCATATTGTCATATCACGTTGGCTGAATATGGCTGGACTCTCATCGCTCGTTTCTCAAACAATGACACCCTAAACTGGATGGCCGACACTGGCTATTTCTGGTACGACATAAGGCAAGCTTTTGGTGACACTACTGATCCATTAAACAACAATGATATGATCTCGCCAGCGTTTTGGATGACCAGCGGCCAAGAGTTGAAGATCACGCGCAGTGATGATCCTCAGCACACCGCTCTGTTGCAGACCGCGGGTGACTGTCTGGGCGGACAGACATTCAGAACCAAAATCACAAGCTATGGTGACTTCCGGAATACCCGCTGGCACGATTGTTGTGCATGTAAGGGAACCTGCCCGGTCCAATATGGCGGACAGTACGAAACAACTGCAGGTTTCTCAGAAGCAAAATGCAATGGAGATTTCCAAACTGCCAATTACATTGGCTTCTGGTGTGACGGCGGGTGGGATGGCTCTTTGATCATGATTGGCGGTGGAGGAGGTTCTTGTTCCCGTGGTGATCACGGGATTAGTATAACAGGCGCGAAAGCGCCTTCGTTTAGAGATGGAGGACGAGGAGAAAACGACTTTGGTGATAACGCATTTAAAGTACAAACTGGTGCTTACGGTTTAAACTTATGGGTACGCTAAGTTATCCTGGTCCGATCCTTGTCCAGTCTATCTATTTTTTTGAAACTGCAAAAACTGATCCAAAACTTTATGTTACACAATACTTAACCGGTCACAAACAAATCAAAAAGCACCACAATGTAGCCGTACTGGCATTTGGATTGTCACACTTAAGTATTTCATCCAAGAACCTCAAGTTAGTTTGCGGAAACAGACTGTGTATCACGATAGATAGTGCCCATTGTTGTAAAGCGAATGTAAGGGTGTGTTTTCGACTTTAACTTTAGAATACAGTTGTTATTTCCTTTCGATAGTTTTGATGGATATTTTCCAGATTATTTGACATTTTCCAGTTGTTTAAAGTGTCCATAACGGATTTTTTTTTTTTTATTTTCTCATCTGAATCTAAACATCACCCTAAGAACTTCAGTGAAAAAAATTTTCGATTTGCATTCAACACGAATTTTTAATGAATTTTATAAGACGTTCAAATTTGCCGCCATTTTGGCCCTCCATTCGGTTTGGCAAGAGCTGTGACGTAGATTCAGGAACACGTGACTTCAGCCTTTCTCTGAATCTCACTGAAAACAAGTCGCGGTATTTCTGCACGTTTCTCGAAAATGCCGGAAAGATGTGTTGCAGCGAGATGTGGAAACATCAAAGACGAAGCAAATGGAACAAGCATGCACAGGATTCCTTTCTTTGGCACCACATGCCGGCAAAGGCTAAGGAGGCGAAAGAAATGGATCGATTTTGTGCTGGAGCGGAGGAAGATGTGGACGCCTGGAAAGACCTCGTCCTTGTGCTCGATGCACTTCAATGACGAGGATTTCACAAGGCTGATGAATTCAGGTTTAAACTTAAAACGTGAACTGAAGTAGGATGACATCGGCGTTTGTGTTTATCCTTCAAAACATGCTAAGCGAAAGGAAGACGAAGACCAAGAGCCACCTTCGAAGAGGAGCAGGGAGAAGTGAATGGTTAAGCTTTCGATAAATATTCACACCCGCTTGTGACATTCTAAGCGTTGTAACCTTCTGAGGTTTATAGTTTGACCTCACTGTTAACTTAGTCGCAAGTTTTATACAATATGGCGTAATTGTTTTGGTATATATTCTCATAGATCGTGAGATCCGCTGAGTTTCGTTGAGACCAAGCTTTCAAAAAATACTAGCACAAATGCTAGCACTGATGTAAATAGATCGATGCGAGAACAGCCGCGCTAGGCGAACACAGAAAACATTGTAAACCACGATGTAGATAAGGTAGATAAACTGCAGCAAGAATTTAACGAGCTCAAACAAATATTGTACACACATGTGTTGCAGAATTCTGCAAACAATAAAAATGTTGAAAAGTATTAAAGTGTTATGTCTGAAAACCTAACCACCACAACGGGGGTTCAAAATAAAAAGGGGCACAAAACAAATAACAAGCGCAAAGAGCGCAGAAAAGAAATTGGTTAAAAAACGGATTGAGACATAAAGAGAAAAACACGAAAAATTCCTAAAGAATTTTTTAAACCAACAACTTAGCGACAGCCTGTTAGCGTTATTTCTAAAGGGCTCAAATTTGTCCCGACACAGGTGACAGACGCGAATTACATTAGACGCCAACTGTTGTTAGACTTTGAACATTTCGCAAGACGTATGCGCCTAAAAGATACAATGGATTTTGTTAACTTTATAGGAAAGACCAAGGTCTCTCAAGATACTATCTTAGTATCAATGGATGCAACAAGCTTGTATACAAATATTATTATTATCATAGTTCAACACGTGTCCTTCCTGTAGTTCCGCGAGAACAATGTCGCTAGTCAGCGCTACCCAATTGCCTTCGAGTTCCTTGCAGCAGTAGCACTCGCTGATATTTGTTAGCAGATCACGGCTACAGTTACCACAAGTACACCTACATTGAAAATAATTCGTTGGAATGTATTTGAGTACTTTGCCATAGTTTTGACAGATGATAATGAAGAGCGCGTATGGAAAATGCAAGGTGAGAACTTTACCATCCACTAACACGCACTCTATTCTCCAAGCGTTTCGTTAAATCTTCCTCGAGTCGTCGCTTCTCCTCTTGTTCCTTGCGATATCTTTTTAGCCATTCTTCGTCTGCTATCGGCTCGGCCGGGTACGGTTCGAGTGTATCATCATCTTCACGCGTATTACTTGCTTCGTGGACGCCATCTATCGCCTCAACTTGACTTCGACGCTTTCAAATTCGTCCTAGCTGCTTTCTTCAGCAGTTTGCTTACTTTCTGTGTCTGATAAGTTTGCTGCCATGGAATATACTTATTTGGAGCTAATTTTTTCCTTCCTACCGGTGAATCTGACGATTTTCTTTCTGCCGCGAACCGACTTTACTGAAGGTCAAGTGAGTGCATAGACACGAGAGTTCCTGAATGTACGTCATGGGGCCCTATCGTGAGCCTGTCAGCCTTCGTATCAGCGGGGCGGATTGACCGCAATAAAATAGGATTTCAAAAATTCATAAAAAATTCGCGTTTCATGCAAATCAAATTTTTTTTTTCGCAGAAGTTTTTCGGGTGATGTTTAGATTCAGATAAGAAAATAAAAAAATTCCGTTATGGGCACTTTAAAGATTAGAGTTAACAGCTGTGCTGTGGACAGGTTTGCCTACTTCCTTTAACCTTGGCTTGGGCCTCCTCGGAGGCCAGGTTGAAATCAATGCAAAACACTTAAGGTTTTTATCAGCCTGATTGGTTTCCCTTTCTATCTATTTTCTTAGAACAATTGTGTTGTTCTTTCCTGTTAGAGTATTGGGCAAAACCGATTCTTATCTCTGGTTGGGACCATCTGGCCTTGGTTGAATTACAGTCGTAAACATGTTTACACCACACTATAAAGTAAGGCGTGATTTGAGTGATACTTGTATTAAAAATGTAGAGTAGATGTAGAATTGAGTAGAATAGTCTTAGTTTACTTGTAAAGTACACGTAGAATGGAACAGAATTGTCGCCGAGTTTTTGTTGTGAAGAACCAGTCCTTTAAGAATGAAAAAGAGCTACTCTAAAGATTCGTGGTGTCTCTCTGCTGAGTCAAGCGAGTGCCTTACACCATTCAGCTTCATCTCCACACTCGGATTGGTGTAACAGGAGCGTATGAGACTTCGTTTAGAAGGAAGACGAGGAGAAACAGACTTGGGTAATGTCGCATGGGCTGAGACTGGTGACTGGTGCGCATGGTTTTATCCTGCTGACCGAAGTCAATTTCTTTGTACAAATCGATCGTGTTACTCCCGATATCATGTATGGAGTTCCTCAAGGATCCGTGCTTGGTCCCATTTTGTATCTACTGTATGCGTTGCCTCTTGGCGATGTTATTAGAAGACATGATATGAACTTCTATTTTCATGCTGACGGCTCTCAAGTTTATTTTTCTTTTAAATTCGTTTCATCTGTTACTGTGTCGAGAATTGAAACCTGTCTACAGGATTTTACAGCTTGGATGTCCTTGAATAAACTTAAACTTAATAGTAAATTGAAGACAGAACTTTTGGTTTTTGTACCGCAAAGTACACCCACTTCTCAGATTCTTTGTTTCACAGCGGTTGATGGTTCTATTATTCAACCCTCTGCATTTTTTTTTCACATTCCCACTATTTCTCGAATTAGAAAGTTTCGATCAATTGATTGCAATAAAACGTTGTTTCACGAACTCATAACGTTTGTATGCCATAAGATTATACATAGACTGGGGCGTTAAACGTGGCCCAAACTACGTGTAGGAATAGCGAATCTCTCTAGACTTACATATTATAAAATTTATAATATAATAAAAGCTAAATAAATAAATAAATAAAACTTAGCAACTAATAATATCTGAAAATCATGAATGTGAGTTCCTTAAAAATGTAGTCATCATTTCAAAAGTCCATTATTATCATTATTATTATTATTATTATTGTTATTATTATTATTATTATTATTATTATTATTATTATTATTATTATTATTATTATTATTATTATTATTATTATTGTAGTTACATCTGTGGATACGTTGAACCGATCCTCGTTCAGTCTTGCACTTTTTGAATTTTCCAAAATTTTATATTACAAAATAGCAAATCAGTCGCAAAAAAATCGAAAGGCACCAAGATTTAGCCAAGCTGGTATTTGGAATATCAGACTTAACACCAGCGACACACTAGGCGATTTTATATGCCGATCAGGACGAATTTGATCTCAAGTGAAAATCGCAATCGAATTTCGTTGCTTGACAAGTGCACACAAGGCGATCGTTTACCCGTCATTTCGCAAAGTCATGTGATAAAATCGCACAACCTTATTAGTTGAATTAGTTGGCGAATCGCAATGACGAGCGTATAAAATCATGGGAAAAACACACGAATGACAGCGAGTTTAAGAGAAGGGGTAAAAACGATTATATTCGAACGGGACACACCAAACCACAAAATAGATGGTGGTCTCTGCCTGCACCCTCTTTCCTCAACCTCAAAAGATGACGACTTATTGTATAGCCACCCCCTATCCAGCAGTGAAAAATGACAGTGAGATTCAAACCTCACTTGTCTTTTTTTATCTAGCAATGTCGACTCTTGCTAGCTGAATATTTCTGTGTCTACTCAAATTCTAAATCCAATAAAATTTTGTCGGTAATGTTTATGAGCTGAGGTGGTATCTTTGATAACACCCTACTCAAGACAATGTGGGTCCTCTTCGAAAAAACTCAATACGACCAATTCCCTAATCACCGATATCAGTTGATATGTCAGGTATCGGTAATGTTGTCAGCGATCGTCGAAAAACGCCATCGTAGCAGCTGATCGGCCAATAACATGGCCTAGTGTGATGCTGGCTTAAATATTTCATCCAGACTGAGTAGTTCCAAAGAAAGGTGGCATTTGTCAGCTTTTAATGAACCTTCAGCTTCATCACCACACTTAAACGCTACGACCACTTATTTGCATAAATTAAGAAACTGTTCCATTATTTTATCATAACGTAATAAAACTAGAGCCACCTGATGTAGGATATAGTAAATATCTTGCACAATGGCTTTCATTAACACGGTAACACTTTGTATCTCAAACAGTATCGAATAAAAACACAAGCACGGGCAAATACTGCGCACAAAAAGACCATCTGGAGCTTTTTTCAATGAGCGAATTGACAGGTATAAAGTGATTGGTGGATAACTGGATCAATGAATGGATGGTTGAGTGAAGGAGTAGATGAATTGAGCAGTGAATCTGAAAATTCATGGAACGTAGAAGAAAGGAATATTACTGGAATGGGTGCTCGGATAAGAAGGAAAGCGCGTGCACAGGTACACGAGTTGGTGGATTGATATAATGAATGAATCAATGAATGGATGGATGAGTAACTGTGTCCATGAAGGGGTAGACATGAATTGACCAGTGAATCTGAGAATTTATGGAACGTCATCAGTATGAGTTACGTTACGACCACTTAAGTGCATAAATAAAGAAACTGTGCCATTATTTTATCATAACGTAATAAAATTAGAGCCACCTGATGTAGGATATAGTAAATATCTTGCACAATGGCTTTCATTAACACTGTAACACTTTGTATCTCAAACAGTATCGAAAAAAACACAAGCACGGGCAAATACTGCCCACAAAAAAGACCATGTGGAGCTTTTCGTCAATGAGGAAATTGACAGGTATAAAGTGATTGGTGGATAACTGGATCGATAAATGGATGGATGAGTAACTGGATCCAATGAAGGAGTAGATGAATTGAGCAGTGGATCTGAAAATTCATGGAACGTAGAGTAGAAGAGTGGAATATTACTCGAATGCTTGGGGTGCTCGGATAAGTAGGAAAGCGCGTGCAGAGGTACACGAGTGGGTGGATTGATAGAATGAGTGAAACAATGTGTCCATGAGGGGGTAGACATGAATTGACCAGTGGATCTGAGAATTTATGGAACGTCATCAGTATGAGTGGAATATTACTCGAATGGGTGAGAGGGTAAGTAGGAAAGCGCGTGCAGAGGTACACGAGTAGGTAGATTGATAGAATGACTGAATCAATGAATGGATGGATGAGTAACTGAGTCCATGAAGGTGTAGATGAATTGATCAGTGGAATTTAGAATTCATGGAACGTAGGAGAGTGGAAAATTACTCGAATGGGTGTGCCCATAAGTAGGAAAGCGCGTGCAGGGGTAAACGAGTTGGTGGGTTTATAGAATGTGTAGATCAATGAATTCTTTTTTTTTGTTGTTGTTGTTGTTGTTGTTGTTTTTCTGACGAAAATATATTTTTTATTGCAAAACAATACAAAAATTTAACATATTACTTACAATACTAAACTGTGCTCCAACAATAAACATTACTTACGATGTGGCACTAATACGACTAAGACACAAATACTTAATAACACTTACAATACGTTGGTCCATTTACAATACGCTGTTAACATTACTTACAATGCTATTTAAGTTTTTTAACTTTACTTCATTTACAATTATTACGTAGGAGAGAGAAAAATATATGAAAAAAAAACAATAGCAAGAAACAATAGGAGAATTTAAATATACACCGATAAAGGACAATTTTATAAATAAAACTCGCTCTTGACAAACTTTCCTGCATGAGAAGTTTCATAAGAGATTCACTTATGATGTGAGCGATGTTTTTGGCAATTTTAAGGAAAGCTTTCAATCATGCAGGATTGCAGGGAAAACCGAGGAAAAACAGCCTTTGGTTTAATCGCCCTAGGCAGGGATCCTGGGAGTTCAGTTCGTCGGTCCAGGGACAAGAACACTTAGCCAAAATACTTAAAATACCGTATTCTGTTTCCCCAGAACGTTTTGTGGCCTCAGTTTCAAGGCACATCTATGTAAGCTAATACAGATTGATCTGTTAGCATGCTTTAGCTGGAAATTAAATTTAACTTTAGTAAGGGTTTAGCTTCTGTATCAGGGTTCTTTTATGTTACACCAGAGCGTATGACGCTTGTCACCCGCCGCATTAGTGTTTTTGTTGTTGTTGTTGTTTTGTTTTGTTTTGTTTTGTTTGTTTGTTTTTTAAGTTACAGCAGATTGTGTGAGGTTTGTCACCCGCCATTCTGATGAATAAAAATTAAGTGCTGAGTTGCTGTGTTAGAGTTATTTATGTTACACAAGACCGTATGATGCGTGTCACCTGCCGCATTAGGGTTTTTTAAGTTACAGCGAATCGTGTGAGGTTTGTCACCCGTCTTTCTAATGGATAAAGATTAAGGGCTAAGTTCGGCTGTATTAGGGTATTTATGTTACACCAGACGGTGTGAGGTGTGTCACCCGCCGTTCTGGAGCCAGTTGTTCAAAGAGCGGATAACTTTATCCACTGAATAACTCACTATCCAGCGGTGCAAATGTACTTTAACTAACGCTTTTGGCAAGTTTCCCACACAATCCCATACTTGAATTTGACATATGCTTCTACTCTATCCACAAATTATAGGGCTATCGGGAAAATCTTGCACACATTTCATCTGCCGGGTAGCGACCTATCCAGTGGATAAAATTATCCGCTCTTTGAACAACTAGGGCCAGATGGATAAATTAAGGTTGAGTTGCTGTATTAGCGCTTTTTATGTTACACCATACCGCGTGAGGTGCGCCAATTAAACGCACTATCTGATTTTATTAACATATAGTTCCCACATCTTTTTTGTCTATGGTGTGGGGTTAGGTACAACAATCTTCACATGGCAAAAAAACTTCAAACTCTGGCTACAGGTATTTTACCTATTCAACTGCTAAATTGTACAACAGTGTGAATACTACTACAAAAAAACCTAGTTCACTTAGGTCTTTTTCTACCAATTATTGGCCCCACGCGTGTCAGTGATATTCAAATTTATTGTAACCTGCTATGTATTATAATGTTTTATTACCTGTTTGTGATTAGTGTTACTATTTTAAGTTGTGATATTTTCAATTTGCATAAATTAACTTCAAACGCACAACTTCATTGTAAATAAGTGTTAGCTTTATGAATTTTGTGCCTTATAAAGTATCTATCTATCTATCTATCTATCTATCTATCTAACTTCCCCTTCATATGGAGAGCTACGATACAAGTTGGCGTGTATGTGATAACTTTTATAAAAATGATCTCCTACTCCCAACTTCAATACTCCTTTTTTATAACTTATTTAACATTTCGTGTTTCAAAAACAACGAAAAGCCCCAACGAACTGTTTTGATAATGCGTAAATGCGATACTGAAGAACATTGGCCGATAGTCTGCACCGCATTTCTCTAGCTTTCAGATACTGTATTGAAAATAAGAAACTCGTAAAACCTGTCATTTGGGGCGCCTTCAGACGCATTGAATTCCGGCCTTGTATTAGTAACACCTAATTAAACGATCGCATTGCATTCAGCTGTGAAACCAATTAAACAACGCATTTCATATATTGCCGCATTTGGCAGGTGCTTTCGGTAAACATGATATACAGGAGCTTTGTGAAGGAACTGAAATACAGCCCATAGCTTGGAAACTGAAGCAGAAGATGGAGAAAGTTTCAGTATTTCGTATGACTTTGCTTTTTACACTGGCAGTCGTCGCCTCATATTCAGTTGCTCACGCTACCAAAGGTAGAGCTTTTTTCTACGTTTTATCGTAAGCTTTTTTTTCTGTAGAAGGTAATAACTTACGCATATCGATAAAAAGGATTATTCTTGCTGCATTTATTTAATGGTTAAGTTTTTTCGTCCTACTGTTTCGCCAATTTTAATTTTTTTTTCCTAAAAACGATCATATTCTTTTATTTTAGAGATTGTGGTTAACAAAGGTATCAGCCGCAAAGATGTTAGCCGTCCCGTAGGTTATGGCAATTTTAAGGCGCACAAATTCTCCTACCTGAATATAAAAATTCTTGGTGAAAGTCTCGTTGAGCGGGGCTCTGTCTGCGCACTGGCCTGTTTGGAAACCGCTCCGTGTTTTTCCTACAACTTGGCTGCCTTCCCGGATATCAATGGAAAACTTTGGTGTGCGCTGTTGCCATCGGACAGGTGCAACAACTCGGATAAGTTCGTGCACAGTAATTACGTTCATCATTTCAGTATTGCGGTAAGTTAAGTTTCTCATTTATTATAACTTACAGTTGTATTACTTGATGATGGATTCTCCTGCCTATACGACAGATGGTTAGGCAGACAACTCATTTGCCGAGGTGGGTCCTCATGTGAGAATAAAGACCAATTCGTGACGCAAACGAGCGGCCACAGAGGCTGCATGAAAATGAGTCCACAGAAGCGGGTCGCTGTTTCCTCCTCTCTTTCTTTGCCAGGATTGCATCTGCCCTGTTGACTTCAAAGTATTTCGTGCCTTGAGTGCACTGGTTTGTCCAAAGAGTTATGTCACAGGCAGTTGCTTCCAAAGAGTCCACGTCAATGTTGTAGCTCTTAAAGTTTGCCTTCAGAGTGTCCTTGTACCTCTTGAAGGGTCTTCCCTGGTCGAGATGCCCCTCCTTCAGCTGTCCGTACAGCAGTATCTTCGGGATCCTGTCGTCCTCCATTTGGACGATGTGCCCTGTCCATCTCAGCTGGCACTTGATGATCTAGCATTCAGTGCTGGGGAGGCCGCACTTCTCCAGGACCTGGAGGTTGGACACTCTGTCCTGCCACTTACTGCAATAGCAAAGACATATTTTATAACAAGAGAACTATTTTTATATTTGCCTTTTCTATAAAACCAAAAGAAGACTGGCTACTATACCATCTTGTTAATTGAGGAAAGGACTTCGCTTTGATTAAAAAAAGGAAAAGAACTCGCCAGTATGAAACGCTGATGACAAAATATTATATTTCCTTAAATTGAAATATTTTCACATACTTCATAACCACGAAGGAATGCGAACGGATATTTTTACCATTCTGTCAAATTTCTTTAGCGGGCCTTCAAATTCTCTAAAGAAGCCTTATATTACCGTTAGATCCCAAATACTGTGGGAGACAATCCATTTCGTACAGTCCAGTCGATAGCGTAATATATTGTGCGAATTTCAAAACTAAATGGAACATTCCTTCCAATGAGTATCTGCTAGTAACAATTGAACTTGGTACACTGGTGTGGGTAGAAGGGTGAACTGACCGTGCTTCAGTGATCCAGTGGACAAACAAAATGGCCTCAGGCCCTTTCTTTATTGGCAAAGGTCCATCTGTGGATTGTAACACAGACGACAACCTCAACAGCCGCTTCAAAATATGGACTGCTATTTACTGACCCAGTGAGGAAAATTGAAAAAGAAATTCAATGTAAACTCTTGCTGTGATTTAACGGCAGAACGGCAAGAAAAACTGAGCCACTTCTGCGAAATATTTGAAAACTACATTAAGACCCACTCAAATGAGCTAATCATGGTGTTGGAGCTACACAACCTTCTCCAAGGAAATCTGTATCTCGAAGAAGTTATCGCCAAGCTTAGAATTCTATTTGAAAAGGTCAACTATCCGGTGGAGCACAATGACCGATTCCTCAGAGGAGTTCCCTAGTGCTTGGCAGGATCTCTTACCGTGTCAGAAAGGAATGCTTAAAGAAATGGAATGCCCTTATATTTTTATCGATGAATGGCAAGGGCAGAGGTATCCCGCCTCCCACCGGCGTTAATACCATATGTGGGTGTACTTTGTTTTCTTCCCCATTTCCAAGGATTTTTCTCCGGGTTCTCCGGTTTTTCTCCCTCTCTGTAAAAACCTTAAGTACGTAAAGTATGATCATCCTAGTGAGAAACCATCCAGTTCCTCTGATTGGTTAGAATTAAATTGAACTAATCCGGAATAATTCAGTAATTTTAAACTGTAAGGTTAGCGTGCCAAGGACTGAGAGTCTTTTAACCTTCCAGGTTCCTTGAATTGAATAAAAAGATATAAATCTTTGTATTCCCATCAGGTTCATTGCGACATGTCGAGCTATAAACGAGGTTGGACTCTCATCGCTCGGTTCTCAAACAATGACGCCAGAAACTGGATGAAGGACAGTGGTGAATGGTGGTATGACAAGAGTGTTGCTGCTGGCAGAACAACTGATCCCTTGAGCAATACTGACATGATCTCCCCAGCATTTTGGCTGGTCAGCGGCAATGAGATAAAGATCACACGCAGTGATGACCCCCAGCACACCGCTTTGTTGCAGACCACGGGTGACTGTCTGGGTAGACAGACATTCAGATCGAAGATCGTTAGCTATGGTAACTTCCGGAATAAGATCGTTTGGGCCAGTAACAAGTGTCTGGGCAATTGCACAGTTCAGTATGGAGGACAATACCAAACAACGGATGGCTTTGGCCGTGCTTCCTGCAACGGGGAGATCCAAAGCGCCAATCAGATCGGCTTCTGGTGTGACTGGGGTGCAGGAGATGGAGCCTTGATGATGATTGGTGGAGGAGGCTCCGCTTGTGGACGTGCTGATCACGGGATTGGAATAACGGAGGCTAACGAAGCCTCTTTTGGTTTTCAATATGCTGCATCTGATTTTGGCAATAACCCTTGGTCGAACGAAATGAGCTACGCGTTAAACCTGTGGATGCGTTAACCATTTCACTGCCAAGAGTTATGCAGATAATTATGAGCACAGAAACGCAAATTTCATTTGGCAATTTCACTGAGGCATCACCAGAAAGTTCTGCTTTGTAGAACCCGCTTGGAAGAATGCACTTTTTTTCACAGACTCAAAGCTACAATTAGTTGCAAAATTCATGAGCCACTATCGCCAAAAAAACCCACCCCTCAATAACAAATATAAATATTGATCCAAGCAAAAATAGAAGGCTAAATGTCCTTTTAATTCTCCGCTCGATCATTCAATGTTGTCGAGCTATATTTTGCAATTCAGTGCCCTTTAGATTTTCTCCTAAAAAACACGGTTTGAATACGAGTAGCAATGGCATTCAACTATTTGATAGCCACTGTGGCTATTGTTTTTTTTAACAGGGGAGAACTCACTTCAGTTATTCGCTTTAGTCAGTGACTTTTTAACTCCTCAAAAACATGATCTCAACACACCCAGTAACAATATTCAACTTTTTAACACTATTGTGTTTCCAAAAAAATTTCTTCAAAATAATGTATTCAGAACTCATTTCATTTACTCGGTACAAAGCGATAATTCATTTTGTATTGTTGCTTGACAAATTAATAAAGTCATTATTATTATTATTATTATTATTATTATTATTATTATTATTATTATTGTAATTATTATTATTATTATTATTATTATTATTATTATTATTATCATTATCATTATTATTATTATTATTATTTTTATTTTTATTATTATTATTATTATTATTTTTATTATTATTATTATAATTATTATTATTATTATTATTATTATTATTATTATTACTATTATTATTATTAGTATATGATCGTCTTTCATTTTATTTAGCAAGACCTTTAGACCTTATAGAGCACAGTTTTTCCTTAATAGAAGGAAAATAATTTGTATCGTTCCCAGATCACTGCTTGTTTCAGGGGTAGAACCGATGTAAAACAATGTGTGCATCCTTTTTCCGCTTACTCGCTTAAGCTTGGAATGGTTGCTTTGGCTCTTTTTCAGGATGTAAGTAATCGCACTGGCGTTACTTCAAACATTAAAGTTAATATTCTTATTGTTTGTTTGTTTGTTTATTCGTTTATATTTTGTTTCTGGTTTATACCAGTCCCCTTTAAAAAGTGAATCAAAAATTACTCGGGACACTGTTCAGATAGCCGTTTTCCATGCCTCACACGCTTCGAGGCTTGTGTACGAGAGTCCTTGCTTCGCGCATCACGAGTTTGTAGTTTTGGCAATCGCATCTACAAGAGAAAGAAAAACAGCCATTTTGGCAGTCTGATGATTGCATGGCAGGCTCTTTGGAGGATTCAGGAATAAAATGTGACCGAAATTTACCTCGGAATTCCATCTTTATACAGGGAGGCCAAACTTCATGGAAGTAATATTCTGGAGAAATAACAAAACTGAGAGCTTTGGAACTTGAAAGTTTAAAAAATGCAAATTACCTAAGGGTCTCCACAAGGAATTGACATCTATAAAGCGGTTATGATTTCCAGCCATGCGTCTGCGAACTAAATTGAAAACTTTTGGGAAAAGCCTAGTTTGCTTTTGAACAAAGAGATTTATCGTTTTGGCGTAAATGACAATTACAAAAACCAGCGATATTACGGAGTGTTTTAAAGAAAACTGACTGAATAACATTTTTAAGAGTGTAGCAGTTTGGTTGTTTTCAATTTGTTCAAAAGCTAATGATAATGATAAAAACACTAAAATGTATAACGAGGAAGACCTATCAGTCTTGTGGAAAAAATGTTTTCATGTTATTTTTGGACCGTATATTGTGATTGCACCCACTATTCTGATCGGAAATTGTTATGGTTATGGTTATGAATAATTGGTAACAGGACTTCGTGTCGCCCGATTCGGTCTGTAATCAAACGAGTGATATCGATTTAACAGAATTTCAATCACTCGTATGATTACAGACCCAATCAGACTCCAGTCAGTCCTATTACCATGGTAAATAAGCTCTGGGAATTATTGAATACTATTTTTAATCAGTAGTCTAAGAAAATCAATTCCCACCTGACCTTGACAGCTCTACCGATCGCCTACCCAGGCTCAACTATAGCTTTGAGTATGAATGATTATCTGAGTTGACTAAACCCTGACAATATTAGTTTTAAACAACTCAAATCGTTTGATGGTCTTCCTTGGTCTTCCTGCTAAGTTGTTACAAACATGCGCAGAAGAAATTTAACCCTCACTATGCGGGCGGCAGATCATTCAATTTTTTTAAGCGATATTCTTCGTCGTACGATCAAGGTTTTGTCATAATATTTTAAGTCAAGCGAGCCATATGCGAAAGACAACTCGAAATTAAGACCATCTTAAGAGGAGGTGAGGTAAAATACATACTTTTTTTTAAAGTATGAGAGTTCAGTAAAAAGTGTAAAAAGTATATAAAAACAAATTTATACAGCTCGAAAATTGGCGCTATCCATTGCAAATGAAATTCAAATTAATTTTTGGCAGAATGTTTCTTCGTTCAGTTATAAATGATTAACTTTAGACGTTGATTTACAATACCTTCAAATCTTAATTTTAATTATAACTTAAAGATTTAAATTTGTTTCGACCTTTTGTTATTGAAATCGGTATGGTTTGAGAGGCCAAGCATTGCAAGACAATCAATCGGAACGCCGAGCGAATAATAAAGCAGACAAAATGAGGCCTAACGAACTCCCACAAACTTCGTTTAATAATAAATCAGACTCTAAAAAAGTCAATATTAATGGTAGAAGATTTGGCCTTTCTCGACTTTTTCTTGATTTGTTTCTTTTTCTCGTGCGTTCTCCCATTTCCTTACTAGAGCTAACGCTCAGTAGGATTTCCATGGATTCGTTTAGCACTTTAACATACACTACATACCTAATTCTCTAAACACATCATTTGTGTCTTTAGTGCAAGCGGCACAACATTCATTTGTACCCTTCACACTCAGATTTGCTGCAATTGCCACCAGCGTTTATTATCCACTACTTGCTCCAGTCTGGCCTTTTAGCTCAGTCGGTAGAGAAACGGACGATCAAATCTGGAGGTCGTGGGTTCTATTCCTGCCAGTGTCCCAGTTTCTCTCTATGGCTAACACTTAAAAGGATTTTCAATGGTTCATTTAGCCCTTTAGTATACACTACAAAGTTAATTCTCTAATCACATTATTTGTGTCCTTGGTGTTAGCGGCATAACAGTTTGTCCTTTCTTGACTAGTTTTCTGTTTTTAATTAAAACCCAAAGTTCATAAGTTATTCAAGACTAATAGGGCCCACGCTTGACATCAGCTTAGTTAGAAATGAACGCTTACCCAAGAGAAATAACAGCTGGAAGAAACATTGCATAAGGTAAGTTTAAAAAAAAAACTACACTTTTTTTAATTCTAAGGACTTGTATTCAGTCGGTATTAGTCAGTACGGCAAGACAAAAAGATCATGATTTCAGACACACCTTTTAGCAGACCCACTCGCGTTTGCTAGCAAGTAAGGGCAGTTGAAATAAATCTAGTTTATTTCGTAAAATAAAACTCAAACAGAACCTAAACACAAGACTTGTTACGATGTAGTTACGATGATTTTATTCTCGATCAGATTCGGAGGAATCAAACAAACGAGTCAATATATCCAAACTTTTATTTCTTTTTTTTTTTTTTGTTTTTTTTTTGTTGTTGTTGTTGTTGTTGTTGTGGTTTTTTTTACTTTTGTTTGTTTGTTTGTTTTTTTTTTTTTTCATTTGGTTTGTCCGCGAGGGCTGCATTTAACTGACTTTTATTTCAGTTGTATTTTTAAGTTTCGTTTAGTTTATAACCTCGCCCTTTTCACCACCATCGAAGTTCTGTGTACGTATGGAGGTATTTCTACACTTGCAATGACTTTTGATCCGCTTGGTCTAGCTACGGAAGTTTTGAAGGATCATAAAACCCCCCAAATATAAGCCCCTTCCTCCATCCCCAAAAACTTTTCACTCGAAACTCCATCTGACAAAAAGCCTTCCCAGACAAAAACCAGTAGACTCTTATTTAAGGTTAGTTGTTTTTAGCGGCTAGCTCATTGTTTAAGGCTGCTGCCATGGTTCAGCAACCAATTTTGAAGAAACTTGTCTCTACCCTACACACCTGTGAAGACTCCGCCGAGGATAAACTCTACTCAAATTTAAGCCCCAAAAAGTAATTTTTGCTCTGAAGTTAATGGTCCATTGTCATTGCTGGTCGTTTAAAATTGTTCTCATGATTGTCTTAAGCGGGTAAAGGCTGAATAACCTTCCCAGTGGCGTTGAAGGAGTTGAGCACCTTTCTTTTCATGTGCGAGTTGATCTGACTGAATTTATTGAAGCCGTTAATGTACACCTGGAACAGATTTTCTGTCCGCAGCCCAGCAAATAGATAGCCGATGCCCGAAGAAACAAAGGAAACAACCAGTCTATATTAAGAGGATTCTCTTCCTTGGATGCATGGTCCAAAAAGTGGTTAAGAAAGAGTTCGGACAGAACGACACACAAAAAAAAATTATATAAAATTCGCAAATTGCGATCCTTGTCATGTTTTGCATAATACTTCATTTGTGAGCTTTTTAAAGTTTGTAGCCAATAAGACTGATAAACCACATCAAGTATAGTTAAAAAAAATTTTCAGGGTGAATTTCTTACAGACGATCCGACTTACAAACTGCGTGAGTTGAAAATGGTCGATCTTTCTGATAGGCTTTCAAGTTCCTGACTTTGGCCGTTGTGTCTCTAATTATTAAATGTCCTTCTCTCATTTTATTGTATTTTTTTTCTATGTCATGGTATCTGTGTAGGCAAACATGGTCCTGTAAAACCTACCGTTTGTAAAATCTCACGGTGGTGAAAAAAGATCGGAGTTTGCCTACAGTTATAAACAAGACGATTCGTCTTCGTCACTTATCATCAGCATACAAACTCATACGCACAATATATTTGTTGACGTTTCTCGAATGTTGTCTGAAAATCTTTGCCTTTTCTTCGTTAATTTTAATAGATTACATTGGTGTCATAACAAAACTTTGCAATCAGCCCTACGCTTTAAATATTTTCACGCTTATTTTAAAAGGTGTTTTAAAAATTACACTATACAGATGAAAATGAAGCTTAATTAATTTTCTGAGGAGAAAATTTTAAAATTCGCTCATTGCGAGCGTTAATTTCGACGTTGGTAACTAAATGAAGCGTTGTTTCTGCGACCTTAATTTCTATATTCAGGATCCAATCCAGACATTCTTGACACAAAAAAAAAAATACAGCGTATGAGCATGTGCAAAAAAGTTCCGGACATATTGTTTGAAACTTACCGTGACAAGAGCTCAAAAACCTCATTCAAAACACTGCGAAACAATTTTCAAAACAGTTTCGAAAATTGGATTTACCTCATCAAATTTTACAGCTACGTTTCTGACTAAGAAAGGAAATGTTCCAAAGTTAACGTGTTTTTGACTGACCTTGAGTCAGGCAGGTTTTTGTTAACCGTGAGTTTGATATGATTTCGTAACGTC
Organism: Pavona decussata; assembly: GCF_977016875.1. NCBI lineage: Eukaryota > Metazoa > Cnidaria > Anthozoa > Scleractinia > Agariciidae > Pavona > Pavona decussata. The sequence continues at coordinate 1,096,123 of NW_028145477.1, read as the reverse complement.
AGTTAAATAAAAATGTGATAAACTTTAACTAATAGTGTCACTGTCTTAAATTACGTTTTTCTATAGCAGTTTACTTTTCACCAACTTTTCAGAACTTCTGGCCTTAGAATTCCTCTGGCTTTCATATAAAGATGTTCCTGACACTTTTTGCATTTTGCTTGATCTCCCGGATATCTACAAGTCATCTCGTCTGGAGCACTGACCAGCAATGCAAACCCGCGGAGGTCTCAGTGTTCGGCAAAGCACTCAGAGGTCACACGTTTAACACTGTGCAAGTTGAAGCTCCTCGCGAATGCCAACTCCTCTGTGACAACGAGAAAGGATGCCTGAGCTACAACTTCGTCAAAGCAACAAAGCTCTGCGAGCTCAATAACACAACCAAGGAAGCGAGACCAAATGATTATGTCCCGGATGAATCCAGATTCTACAAAGCCGTGGGCAACAGAGGTAATGTAAAAACCAATTTAGCGAGTTTCAATGTCCGAGTGTATTTACAATTGCATTCTTCAACTCACCTCTATTGCTCCAGCTAAAGTTTCAACAACAGTTTAGGAACTTAGCATGGTCGATTAACCCAGTTTCTATAACATGAAGCAACTGGAAGTGTTTTCATTTCCCCTGGTGAGGTATGCAAGTCCATCACAGGAAACCGAGCATCAAGTAACTAGGATTACGATACTATACTTTTAATTAACGTGGCATTTACGCTTAGCTTAATCAGCTAGTTTACAGGTAATCCACGGCCAAGTATATACTAAAAATTATAAACTAAAAAATGAACAACAATTCATGGTAAAAACACTCAGTAAAAGCTAAGAACTAAGAATCGGATGAAAAAAAAATTCCAATAACAGTCAAAACTTAAGATTTTGTTCTTCACTTCACTATTTTCACTTCAGGATTATTACTAACACCACCTCCCAAATCCTCCGATGAGATGCTAGTCCATCATAGCATAGTTATTACATAGCATGTTGTGATTATAGTCTATTTTTACAAGATACCTGTCATTGAAGCTCTTAATCTGCCTGGTACACGCTACCTACTTGACATATTATACACAATCCCTATCGCATTGGCCAAAGTTAATTGCTAAAGTTAAGTTAATAATAATAAAACGTTTAGTTCAGTTATAAGGGGTTTAGAGGGCTTTCGTTTTGTTGTTATGGTTGTTGTTGCTGCTGTTGCTGCTGCTGCTGCGGCTGCTGTGTAAAACGTGGAGTAATCGTGGAATAATCCTCAGTGGCCATCCCGTCCTGAAGATCTCTCTAACTGAGTGATATGTGTCTGTTGAAGTGAGATCTTAGTGATCCTACTCATTGTAGAGTCAGGACCGTCGTCTCACAAAATATTGCCTAAGCCTTGGCCGGTCGTTACAATGACGACCTGGGGTGAGTTGCATAAAACTTAACGTCGGGCGTAACTGCTAGCGCCAGACTTTCAGCCCAGTCACATTCAGTAATTTAACGTCTGACGATAGCATTTACGCCCGCCGTTAAGTTTTATGCAAGTCGTCTATGATCTTTTAGCGTGGAGAGTCCTATTTGTTGTTCCTCTTGGTCCTGTTTATGGCGTGTTGTGGGTAAAACGTGCTTTCCTTAAACCTTAGTGGGATTAGGCAGAATATTAGCCAACTCAATATAGCTTTTAAAGGCCTCAAAATAGGAAATTTGATCTAAAAGAGGAAGGCTATAGTTACTGATTTTTCTTACAAAATGACAGAAATAGCAGGAACGTCCCTAACAGTTGTACGTCATGAGTCAGTTATAAACAGATCATAACAATAGCGTTAGGGCATAACGGCAGTAGAAGTTTAAAACCTTATATCATTGCGAATGGTTCCACGCACATAGTGGCTCTTTTAAAAGACTGTGCCTTTTATGCTTTTCTTATATTTAACGAAATATTTCATTTCCAAGTTTAATTCGAGTAAATTTTGTTTCCACGAAGCTCCACTAGGACATATGTCCGAAATGCCAGCAGCATCATGCATGAAGATCGCAGAGCGTCAAGGTGGGAAGGTGATCAGTGGTTTATACTGGCTGGGAGAAGCATTGGCACCTTTTTTGGTAAGATTTCTTTGGACCGTTTTTTCTATTCACTATTTTTCTTCACAGGAAATCAAATGTTACCATAACAAGATTTTCATTGGAAGACATATACACGCAGCGTGGTTAGGAGGCATACAGTCGAAGGACAATGAAGAAAATTATTTTAGCGGTGCTGGATTAATAGTACATCTTGAGGGGAATATACTAATAGAACAATAACCGATATAAGCAAACAGTATTTCGACACTCTCCTGATGGAGCTGCCAAGTTTAGACGAGTTTAGATGTGTCGAAGTCATTTCATACGATCAGGTAAAATACGCACACTATTAAAGCTCCAAAAAGTGACTAAAACAATCACAATTTAGCTCTAATAGAGTTGATGAACATGTGCATTCCAGCACTTTCCTGCCACCTAGTCTAACCTCCCACCGGCTTTGACGTCATATGTGGGTTGAGTTTGTTTTTGGTTCTCGTCCCTGACTCCAAGGGTTTTTTTCCGGCTTCTCCGATTTTTCTCCCTCTACAAAAACCAACACTTACCCGGAACGACGGACAGTTTTTAAATGAGTTCCTAGAGCTCTTTGGTGCTCTGTGGGTTAAAAACAAATTAAGTTTACGTTTAGAACAGAGAGGATCACAACTTGCAGCCCACGAAACTGAAGGACCATTTTACCATTTCACGGAAATTCAACAGTAAGCCTGACCGTCTGATCAATGAAATTATATATATTAGTGATACATAGATATTACACGGGAAATTACAAAGGATATCGATATTACACGGCGGCGCGAAGATATGAATTTTATTTTCGAGTGGTAAAAATAATATTTTAAGAACCTCGCAGCGACTGAGTAAAATATTGTTTTTAACACGTGAAAATTAAATTCGTATCTTCAAGCCACCGTTTAATTTTCTTATTATTATATAGGTAAATCCATTGTTTGCTATTTTTCCCCGACTATTTACACAGGCAACCGTGAACAAGCGGACGATCGCAGAAGATAGAACCATGTTCTATCTAAAGGCTGGTTTCCATATGATCGCGGATCGCAGATCGCAATTAGGTCTGCGATCGTCTGCGATCTTAAGGCTGGTTTCCATATGATCGCGGATCGCAGATCGCAGATCGCAGATCGCAATAAGGTCTGCGATCGTCTGCGATCATATGGAAACACTTCTGCGATCGTCTGCGATCCTGCGATCGTGATCGCAGACTATCGCAGACGATCGCAGACCTTATTGCGATCTGCGATCTGCGATCCGCGATCATATGGAAACCAGCCTTTATGGAAACTACTTCTGCGATCGTCTGCGATCCTGCGATCGTGATCGCAGAAGATAGAACCATGTTCTATCTAAAGGCTGGTTTCCATATGATCGCGGATCGCAGATCGCAGATCGCAAACAATCGCAATTGATCGCAGACGATCGCAGGAGATAGAACATGGTTCTATCTTCTGCGATCGTCTCCGATCACGATCGCAGGATCGCAGACGATCGCAGAAGTAGTTTCCATATGATCGCAGACGATCGCAGACATTATTGCGATCTGCGATCCGCGATCATATGGAAACCAGCCTTTAGATAGAACATGGTTCTATCTTCTGCGATCGTCTGCGAGCACGATCGCAGGATCGCAGACGATCGCAGACCTTATTGCGATCTGCAATCTGCGATCTGCGATCCGCGATCATATGGAAACCAGCCTTAAATCTATATATCAGTTGATTTCGCCACTACGACTTTCCGAAGAAAAGCTTTTAGAAAAATGGCGACGCCCATCTCGTTTTCTCACCAAAATGAAACTGCTTCACTCGCACGAACTCTTTCTCTATTACAAAACTTTATTCGTACTCGTTCTCGTGCCAAAATCTATAAAGTCTTTTATGTACATATTTTAAGATCATCCATTTAAATTTGAACGGATCTTGACACTTTGAACTTGACTTAAATGACATCCTGAGGAAGAGTGTTTCCTCCCATTTCCAAACACCGAGGAGTAGGTTGGAAAAACGAGGCGCAGCCGCGTTTTTAAACCAACTTCGAGGTGTTTGGAAATAGGAAGGAGGAAACACTCTTTCGAGAGTTTAATACCGCTTCTCAAATATTGATAATTCTTGGAGAAATTCGAAGCAAAAGTTCACAAAATTTTATGATAATTAAGATCACATTTCTTAACCTCCTTCACGGTAGTGATTGCTTTGTTTTGGCTTGATGAATTATTAATGAGTTTGAGAAGTATTGTTTGCTTATATCGCTTATTTTTGCAAAACGTAAATAAAAAAGGGATAATTAGCTAGGCTTTATAGGGATACCTCTAAGCCTAATGTAAGGATTAAAAGCCAAAAACTTATACTTGAGAATGAGGAATAGCCCAACCATCACTGGCAGGCCCTTCTATAGTAAAGGCAGCAAAACATCATCTTGCATCACTCAAAACACCATTTTACCCTCCAATATTCAAGCGCAATCATTTTCTTCTTAAAAGTGATAAGGAAAAGTTTGATCGGAAGGTCACATGACCTTTGGTTCGAAAGATTTTGGTTTTAATTCACAGACGAGAACGATACGCTTGCTGTCAGTTCTACCGGGTGTCGCCTGGTGGGGCCGGGAAAGGTGAGCCTGCCAACAACAACAATACTTTATTTCACCCCATTTTCCTTGCAACTCGATTTTTTTTTGCCAATTTGCAAACTAGTGACTCCTCTGCCAATGGAGACTTCAGCGAGAAAACCCTACCCAGGTACGGTCCCTGCAGTATTCATTAGAATAGTCACTGTGATCATGACATACTCTAATCCAGTGGAATTTAATTTAGCCGCTTCGGTTTCACAACAAAATAAGCTGTACCACAAGAAAGCACTTATCAGTAGTGAATGTTCACGCTTTCTCCACAGAATTTCTCTAGTCTTCTTGCCGGAAAGTATTAATATTTCACATGAGAAATAAAGTGATTCATTTAATCAATTAATCACAGGGTCAAACCTAAGGTCAGGGGCTTAGTTAGCATTTTTTTTTTCGTTATAAAAGTGACTACGATGACAGACACTTTTCTTGATCAAATTAAATTTGAACAATATAACAAGAAGCATTACCGTAAAGAACTACAGAATTATGTCATTTCATTGCATTTACTTTTCTGTATCATGATTAGGCATATTGTCATATTACACTGGCTGAATATGGCTGGACCCTCATCGCTCGTTTCTCAAACAATGACACCCTAAACTGGATGGCCGACACTGGATATTTCTGGTACGACATAAGGCAAGCTTTTGGTGACAACACTGACCCATTAAACAACACTGACATGATCTCGCCAGCGCTTTGGATGACCAGCGGCCAAGAGTTGAAGATCACGCGCAGTGATGATCCTCAGCACACCGCTCTGTTGCAGACCACGAGTGACTGTCTGGGTGGACAAACATTCAGATCCAAAATCACAAGCTATGGTGACTTCCGGAATACCGGTTGGCACGGATGTTGTGCATGTAAGGGAACCTGCCCGGTCCAATATGGCGGACGGTATGAAACAACTGCAGGTTTCTCAGAAGCAAAATGCAATGGAGATTTCCAAACTGCCAATTACATTGGTTTTTGGTGTGACGGCGGGTGGGATGGCTCTTTGATCATGATTGGCGGTGGAGGAGATACTTGTTCACGTGGTGATCACGGGATTGGTGTAACAGCGGCGTACAGGCCTTCGTTTAGAGATGAAGGACGAGGAGAAAATGACTTTGGTGACACCGCATTTGGCGAACTAACGGGTGCTTACGGTTTAAACCTATGGATACGTTAAGTTATCCTGGTCCGATCCTTGTCCAGTCTGTCCATTTTTGGAATCCGAAATTTTATATAACACAATACTTAACCGACAAACAAATCAAAAAGCACCACAATTTGGCTGTACTGTTATTTGGATTGTCAAACTTAAGTATTTTATCTAAGAACATCAAGTTAGAATGAAACAGACTGTGTATCACGATAAACAGTGCCCATTGATGTAAAGCGAATGTAAGGGTGTGTTTCCGACTTTAATTTTAGAATACAGTTGTTATTTCCTTTCGATAGCTTTGATGGATATTTTCCAGATTATTTGACATTTTCCTGTAGTTAAAAGATTAAAGTTAACAGCTGTGTTGTTTACAGGTTTGCCTAACCTTAGCATGGACCTCCTCGAAGGCCACGTTGAAGCCAAAGCATAAAATTTAAGGATTTTATCAGCCTGATTGGTTTCCATTTCTACATATTTTCTCAGAACAGTTGTGTTGTTCTCTCCTGTTAGAGTATTTGGACAAAACCAATTCTTATCTCTGGTTGGAACCATCTGGCCTTGGTTGAATTACAGTCGAAAACATGTTTACACCACACTATAAAATAAGGCGTGATTTGAGTGATACTTGTATTAAAGATGTAGAGTAGATATAGAATTGAGTAGAAAAGTCTTAGTTTACTTGTAAAGTACACGTAGAATGGAACAGAATAGTCGTCGAGTTTTTGTTGTGAAGAACCAGTCCTTTAAGAATGAAAAAGAGCTACCCCAAAGATTCCTGGTGTCTCTCTGCTGAGTTAAGCGAGTGCCTTACACCATTCAGCTTCATCTCCACACTTAAAAGTAACGACACTTTTAAGTTGTCTCCTCTGCTGTTTTAGGTGATCCTCGGATTGGTGTAACAGGAGCGTATGAGACTTCGTTTAGAAGGACGACGAGGAGAAACAGACTTGGGTAATCTCACATGGGCTGAGACTGGTGCTCGCGGTTTTAATCTTGATTTAAGTCTTATCTTGCTGACTGAAGTCAATTTCTTTGAACAAATCGATCGTGTTACTCCCGGTCTCATGTATGGAGTTCCTCAAGTTTCCGTGCTTGGTCCTATTTTGTATCTACTGTATACGTCGCCTCTTGGCGATGTTATTAGAAGACATGATATGAACTTCCATTATTATGCTGACGACTCTCAAGTTTATTTTTCTTTTGACTTCGTTTCATCTGTCACTGTGTCAAGAATTGAAGCCTGTCTACAGGATGTTACAGCTTGGATGTCCTTGAATAAACTTAAACTTAATAGTAAAAAGACAGAACTTTTGGTCTTTGTACCGCAAAGTACACCTACTTCTCAGATTCTTTGTTTCACAGCGGTTGATGGTTCTATTATTCAACCCTCACAGACTGCCAGGAAAATAGGCGTAATATTTGACCACAAGCTACATATGAATCGCCATGTTGCGTCTATTTGTAAATCTGCATTTTTTTTTCACATTCGCACTATTTCTCAAAATAGAAAGTTTCGATCAATTTGTTGCACTAAAACGTTGTTTCACGAACTCATAACGTGTAGATTAGACTTTTGTAACTCTCTCTTGTATGGCCTTCCCAAATACTTAGTTAACAGACTTCAATTAGTTCAGAACTCTGCGTTACGGCTGTTCTTTTGTAACCATAAATATGACCACATTACTCCTTTATTTAAAGAAGTTCACTGGCCTCCTGTTGAGCAAAGAATTGTTTTTAAGATTTGACTTTTGACCTTCAAAGCTGTAAATAATTTATGTCCTAGTTATATTAGTGATTTGCTGGAGATGTATAAGCCTACACGGAACTAACGCTCTTCTGAAAGGAACCTGTTAGCGATCCCACGGTCGAGGCTCAAATCTTATGGTGGTCGTGCTTTCTCAGTCTGCGCTTCCAGACTATGGAACACTCTTCCAGAGAGTATTAAATGTAGTTCTAATGTTGTTTCTTTTAAGCCTAGTCTAAAAACTTAACTTTTTAAGCGTTATGTTAGTGAATCATTTTTGTTATACCTTGCCATATTTTCGTTATAGGATTTTAACCCTTCATTATAAAGCGCCTTATAGCTTTTGGATAGGGCGTTTTATAAGTTATCGTTATTATTATTATTATTATTATTATTATTATTATTATTATTATTATTATTATTGTTGTTGTTATTATTATTATTATTATTATTATTATTATTATTATTATTATTATTATTATTATTATTATTATTATTATTATTATTAATTCTGTGGATACGTTGAACCGATCCTCGTTCAGTCTTGCACTTTTTGAATTTTCCAAAATTTTATATTACGCAATAGCAAATCAGTCGCAAAAAAATCAAAAGGCACCAAGATTTAGCCGAGCTGGTATTTGGATTGTCAGACTTAACACCAGCGACACACTTGGCGATTTTATATGCCGATCGGGACGAATTTGATCTCAAGTGAGAATCGCAACCGAGTTTCGTTGCTTGACAAGTGCACACAAGGCGATCTTTTAGCCGTCATTTCGAAAAGTCATGTTGTTGTTTTTGTTGTTTTTCTGACGAAAATATGTTTTTTATTGCAAAACAATTACTAACACAACAATACAAAAATTTAACATCTTACTTACAATACTATACTGGGCTCCAACAATAAACATTACTTACGATGGGGCACTAATACGACTAAGACACAAATACTTAATAACAGTTACAGAACATTGGTCTATTTACAATACGCTGTTAACATAACTTACAATGCTATTTAAGTTTTTTAACTTTACTTTATTTACAATTATTACGTAGGAGAGAGAAAAATATATGAAAAAAAAAACAATAGCAAGAAACAATAGGAGAATTTAAATATACACCGATAAAGGACAATGTTATGAATAAAACTCGCTTTTGACAAACTTTCCTGCCGGAGAAGTTTCATAAGAGATTCACTTATGATGCGAGTGATGTTTTTGGCAATTTTAAGGAAAGCTTTCAATCATGCAGGATTGCAGCGAAAACCGACGAAAAACAGCCTTTGGTTTAATCGCCCTAGGCAGGGATCCTGGGAGTTCAGTTCGTCGGTCCAGGGACAAGAACACTTAGCCAAAATACTTAAAATACCGTTTTCTGTTTCCCCAGAACGTTTTGTGGCCTCAGTTTCAAATCACATCTATGTAAGCTAATACAGATTGATCTGTTAGCATGCTTTAGCTGGAAATTAAATTTAACTTTAGTAAGGGTTTAGCTTCTGTATCAGGGTTCTTTTATGTTACACCAGAGCATATGACGCTTGTCACCCGCCGCATTAGTGTTTTTGTTGTTGTCGTTGTTGTTTTGTTTTGTTTTGTTTTTTTTTTTTGTTTTTTTAAGTTACAGTGGATTGTGTGAGGTTTGTCACCCGCCATTCTGATGAATAAAAATTAAGTGCTGAGTTGCTGTGTTAGAGTTATTTATGTTACACAAGACCGTATGAAGCGTGTCACCTGCCGCATTAGGGTTTTTTTAAGTTACAGCGGATCGTGTGAGGTTTGTCACCCGCCGTTCTAATGGATGAAGATTAAGGGCTAAGTTCGGCTGTATTAGGGTATTTATGTTACGCCAGACGGTGTGAGGTGTGTCACCCGCCGTTCTAATGGATAAAGACTAAGGGCTGAGTTGCTGTATTATGGTATTTATGTTACACCAGACGGTGTGAGGCGTGTCACCCGCCGTTCTGGAGCCAGTTGATCAAAGAGCGGATAACTTTACCCACTGAATAACTCACTATCCAGCGGTGCAAATGTACTCCAACTAAAGCTTTTGGCAAGTTTCCTACACAAGCCCATACTTAAATTTGACATGTGCTTCTACTCTATCCACAAATTATAGGGCTATCGGGAAAATCTTGCACACATTTCATCTGCCGGGTAGCGACCTATCCAGTGGATAAAATTATCCGCTCTTTGAACAACTAGGGCTAGATGAATAAATTAAGGTTGAGTTGCTGTATTAGCGCTTTTTATGTTACACCAGACCGCGTGAGGTGCGCCAATTAAACGCACTATCTGATTTTATTATTTTGTCTATGGTGTAGGGTTAGGTACAACAATCTTCACATGGCAAAAAAACTTCAAACTCTGGCTACAGGTATTTTACCTATTCAAATGCTAAATTGTACAACAGTGTAAATACTACTACAAAAAAACCTAGTTCACTTAGGTCTTTTTCTACCAATTATTGGCCCCACGCGTGTCAGTGATATTTTATTTATTGTAACCTGTTATGTATTATAATGTTTTATTACCTGTCTGTGATTAGTGTTACCATTTTAAGTTGTGATATTTTTAATTTGCATAAATTAACTTCAAACGCACAACTTAATTGTAAATAAGTGTTAGCTTTATGAATTTTGTGCCTTATAAAGTATATATCTATCTATCTATCTATCTATCTATCTATCTATCTATCTATCTATCTATCTATCTATCTAACTTCCCCTTCATATGGAGAGCTACGATACAAGTTGGCGTGTATGTATTAACTTTTATAAAAATGATCTCCTGCCCCCAACTTCAATACTACTTGTTATAACTTATTTAATATTTCGTGTTTTATAGACAACGAACAACGAAAAGCTCCCAAGCACTGTTTTGATTTTGCGTAGATGCGACACTGAAGTACGTTAGCAGATAGTATACACCGCATTTCTCTAGCTTTCAGATACTGTATTGAAAATAAGAAACTCGCAAAACGTGTCGTTTAGGGCGCCTTCGGGCGCAATTTATGCCGCCCTGATATGAATGACAACTAATTAACCGATCGCATTGTATTCAGCTGTGAAACAAACAAAACAACGCATTTCATATATTACCACATTCGGCAGGTGCTTTCGGCAAACATCTACGATCTTTGTGAAGCAACTCAGATACAGCCTATAGCTTGGAAACTGAAGTAGAAGATGGAGAAAGTTTCAGTCCTTCTGATAACTTTGCTCTTTGCGCTGGCAGTCGTCTCCTCATATTCAGTTGCTCACGCTACTAAAGGTAGACGTCTTTTCTCCACGTTTCATCCGATAAAACGGATGGTTCTTGCACTATTAATGGTTAAGTTATTTTGTCCCAGTGTTTCGCCACCTTTAATTTTTTCTAAAAACAATTATATTCTCTTATTTTAGAGATTGTGGCTAAGACAGGGATCAGCCGCAAAGGTCTTAGCCGTCCTGTAGGTTATGCCAATTTTAAGGCGCACAAATTATCCTATCTGAATATAAATATTCTTGGAGAAAGTCTCGTTGAGCAGAGTTCTGTCTGCGCGCTGGCCTGTTTGGAAACCGCTCCGTGCTTTTCCTACAACTTGGCTGCCTTCCGGGATATCAAGGGAAAACTTTTGTGTGAGCTGCTGCCATGGGACAAGTACAACAACTCGGATAAGTTCGTGCACAGTAATTACTTTCATCATTTCAGTATTGCGGTAAGTTAAATTTCTTGTTTATTATAACAGTTGTCTTACTTACTGCATTTAAGGCAAATTTTATAACAAGAGAACCATTTTTATATTTGCCTTGTCTCTAACTAACCCTCACCCCAGCGCTCTTGGTTTCGTCGTGCCAATTATAACTGTCCCTCCCCCATGGTGCAAATTGCTCCTTACTTCGGTCTCGCCGAAGATTCAAGTCTCCCGCGTGAATAGCAATACCATACACGGTCAAAAACGATCAATTATAACAATAGCTATTGTTAGCGAATTTGAGCCGCTTTTCTTGCTACGTTATATTAATTGAAGAAAGGACTTCGCTTTTATTTACAAAAAAAAAAAGAACTTGCAGGTATGAAACATAGTAGAAATATTATATTTGCTAAATGTAAAATGTTTTCACATACTTCTTTATAATCATGCAGGAATGTGAATGGATATTTTTACCATTCTGTCAAATTTCTTTAGCGAGCCTTCAAATTCTCTAAAGAAACCCTTAGATTACCGTTAAATCGCAAATATTGTGTGAGACAATTCATTCCGTACAGTCCAGTCGAAAGCGTAATACTTCGTGCGAATTTCTAAACTAAAGGAACATTCCAGCGAATTTCTTTTGCCAAGGCCAAACGTTTACACCTTGTAAAATAACAGCTATACCATTTTTATGAAGATTGGCCGATGCAATAACTTCAGTTGAACTGAGACCGTCGAACTGTCGAGTGTTTCGTTGCGTGTACAAAAATCTGGCTATCTAAAGACTCCTGTGAAGTTAAAGAGCTGACTGACAAAGGGAAAGATGTGGACAAACAACACGAGAAAACAGGAGCGAGTCGCCTGAGATGAAACGTGCGAAGATGCACAGATATCATTCGCACCAGGAGTCTTTCAGAAGAAAACGTTTTGCAAACACAAAGACCCTGTTCGTTTGCCGCATTTTCACAGGAAAGATAAAGGGCCGATGGGAAAACGTTGCGAACGTATGCCGAAAACATAAAGCTGCTTATCCCGAGGAGAAGCCAAAAGAGAAATTTCTCTGTATTTCTTCGGCCAGAAATTATCGTCACAAGTTCCTTTTTTTTTTTCCTATCAAGAAATACACAGCAGCCGGCAAGTATTTAAGACACTTCCTAATGAGCAAACGGCTCAACCTTACGTCAACACAAGCTGAGTTGAGCATGGTCTTCTCATACAGTTGAAGGACATACATAGAGGGGATAACACGCTCCTCCTCATATTTGTTAATAATTCGTCTCTATTAAACAGAGCTGAGACATTTCCAGGCATGTCTGATCACAATGCTCTCTTCCCTGAAATCGATATCCATATCCCAAATATTATAAACAAACCAAAAGGAAAATTCCTCTCTATAAAGCCCCGTCTACACGAGCAATTTTTATATGGCAATTTTTATGTGGCAATTTTTATTTGCCCTTGTAGATGATGACAAATGACCAATGTTTATGTGACAACTGCATTCGCTGAAAAGCTGGCGTGTTAGTTTTCTTGTGGCAAATAAATATTGCCACACAAAAAAATTGTCCATGTAGACGAGACGCCACATAAAATGTGACAATTTTTTCAACGTCATCTGTAGAACCCAGTCCCTCCAGTCCCTAACATTTGCGCATCCAGCATGGCGCCATCTTGCTTTTTGCCTTTCCATGGTCATCTCCGCTGTGCAAAATTAGTACTGACGCAAATTAACAACAAATATTTGTCGAGCCATCTACACGGGCAAATAAAAATTGCCACAAACGGTTGCCACATAAAAATTGCTCGTCAGTGTAGACAGGGCTTAAGAGTGCTAAATTTCAAACGCACACCAATATAAGTAAGTGAATGATCATTGCAGTTATATACGCATTTTAAGCAGTTGTGAAAAGAAAGCCTGAAAAAATTCAGGCTTGAACGGGATTCGAACCCATGACCTCTGCGATGCCGGTGTAGTGCTCTACCAATTGAGCTACCAAGCCTACACTGGGAGATGATGATGATGCGTATTATCGTATTTACAGTCACCTTGCAGCAGTGCGTGCAGAATGTGTGAGCCGCTAGAGATATTTAAGCCATTAATTATTATTCAAGTTCATTTGAGTTTAACCGTCGTTCGGTTATAATAAAAGTCTTTTTGTCAGTCGCTTCGCGTTCGAGTAAGTAAAACTAGGGAGTCAAATCGCATGAGGAAACATGGTGTCAGGACCAAAACAAAACAGCCTTACCGACAAATTACCGACGCATGTGGATGGCTAGAGGATGCCAAAGACATGGCTCTCAGGAATGCAATTTTCCTTGGACTCAAACATCTAATGGTGTGTCAGAAGTGTTTGGAAGAGAACCAAGATATACTTACATCAGACAGGGTCATCGAGATTGCCACCGACCTCTACAATAGCGATTGTCAAAGATCGAATATGCAGACTCTCAGCACAGCATCGACAGCAGCCACGGTCATATAACAAGGGTCAACTCAGGTTCACAAGCTACAGGAAAAGCACCGAGAAGATGGAAAATCAAGAAAGGGACACGACAAAGATGACACTTCCCAAGACAAGGATGGAATGAAGAGGCAAGATTGTTATTATTGCGGAGCAAGGCCAGCTCATCCAAAGTCTAAGTGTCCAGCCAAGGATGTAAGGTGTCACAACTGTAGTAAAAAGGGCACTACCAGAAGTGTTGCAAAAGCAAGCTAGCAAAACCAGGCAAGAACAAAAAGTTCAAACAAACTCAAGTACATGGCTTGGAGACACAACCAATGGACGTATTCAACCCATATTCAGGCTACTACACGCCACTTGAACCGCCCCAACAGTACTCAAGTCAGCCAGCATTATTTCACCATATTCAGATGTATCATGTTAAGAGTATAAATGACACTTCAAGTAAGCATATCAAACCACTTTGGTTGAGTGCAACAAGTGAAGGACCCATTCACCAAGTTGAGTGTGAAATCGACACAGGTGCGGGATACAACGTAATGCCTTTATACACGTACAAATCGCTGTTTGGAGATAAGGAGATGATGCCTACTCCAGTGCAAATCTTCGGATACGGAGAATCTCCGATAGCAAATTTTGGAGCGTGTATAATTACCATCCATACCAGCAACAAGCAGCCACAGATGGCAACCTGTCAGGTGACCGACACTCGAGGATATCTTATCCTAGGTAGAACAACAGCGCAACAAGTTGGTTACATTGACTTCCCAGTGGTAACACCACCCGCCTTAACCCGCGTTCTACAAATCCATATGAGTGTGAATGCTTTACGTCCAAACATAGATGACGTTAAAACGCCCACATGTGAAATAATGAATGATGCAGTTATTCTTAATGGAAAGAGACACTGTTTACCTATAACAAAGGAGTACGTGTTGTCAGAATTTAAAGATGTGTTCGAAGGCATTGGTAAACTGCCAGGAGGGAAATACCACATTGAACTCAAACCTGATGCTCAATCCGTACAACACCTACCCAGGGCAGTGCCGGAAAAAAAGAAAGAGGCCGATAAAGATGGGCTAGAAATATTATGCAGCTTAGGCATTACCGAACCAGTTGCGGGGCACACGGACTGGATCAATAGCATTGCACCTGTTGCTAAACCAGATGGATCGATTCGACTCTGTCTAGATACAAAAGACCTCAATACGAGTATCAAGAGGAACCATTACTACTCCAAGACGATTGACGAAGTCAGTGCTGAACTCCATGACTAAAGGTATTTTATAGTCGTTGACGCCAAGTCAGGCTATGGGATGGTGGAATTGGATTCCGAGAGCTCACTTTTAACAACCTTCAATACCCCTTGGGGATATACAAGTGGCTCAGACTTCCTTTTGGTCTGGAAGTCATCTCAGACGTCTTCCAAGAAAGACTAAATTCCGCCCTACAAGGAGTAAAAGGAATCACCGGTTGTGTTGATGACGTCCTAACAAGGGGTGTAGATTGTAAGGATCACGATGTGAACGTAGGATGAATGGCATAAAGTTCACTTCAAAGAAACTTTAGTTTAAGAGCACCAAATTTGAATTTTTTTGGACACACGCTGACACCGGAAGGAATGAAGATTGATGACAGAAAAGTAGAGGCCATAAAGCAGACGAGTGCACCAAAAGACAAGAAGGGTCTTCAGGGTTTCCAAGGCATGGTTAATTGTCTGAAGCGCTATTCAGTCCAGCTAATGAAACTCTCCGAGCTGCTCAAGCCACAACTAAAAGAATATGTGGAATGGTCTTGAGACTCCACCCATCAAGATGCATTCGACGCGATCAAAGAAGAGCTCACCAAGACTCCAGTACTCGCATATTTCAACCTTAACTGTAATCATGTTATTCAGACGGATGCCTCGGTGAAAGAACTGGGTGCCGTGTTGCTACAAGAAGGTAGAACAGTGATCTACGTATCTCGAACACTCACTCCTGCTGAGGAGCACTATTCTAACATTCAGAGGAAACTGTTAGGACTGGTATTCGCCATAGAGAGACTGCACAACTATGTCTATGGTGAACCAGTTCGAGTTCAAACAGATCACAAACCACTGGAGACGATTTGGAAAAAGTGAATTGCCACAGCAAGCCCAAGACTTCAAAGGCTCCTCTTGAGACTTGCAAGATACGAGGTTCAGTTAGAGTACATCAGGGGAAAGGACAACTCAATAGCAGATGCACTGAGTTGAGTCGATCCCCTCAGTCCAGAACCACTCATTCCAGGAACTGGCTGTTTTAATAAAGCGTGTAAAGTGTGACCTCAGGATGTAAAGCAGATGATGCAATTCCGGTGCATCACATTACTAACGCCATTCCAGCAACAGACAATCGCCTGGACAGAACCAGAATTGCCACCACTGCAGATACGATCTAATTCTGCAATGCTGATCTACAGATCCACACCAATCAGACCGGGTCAACTAAGTCCAGCAGATCTGCTCACCCAGCGCAAGTATAGAGCACTACTGCCCATTCATCAATATCTACATCCTAATCTGGAGAAGAGCAGAGAAGCGCAGATAGCACAGAAACAGACCCAAGCGGATTACTACAATCAGAAGGCCAAGCGGCTTCAGGATCTAAGGCAATACCAGAATGTACGCGTGCAACTGGATCCTAATAAGCCAGTCTGGCGGAAAGCCACAGTGATTCAGCAACCCACTGACAGGTCACCCAGACGTTATCAAGTGCAGACCGAATCTATACTTTTTCAGAAACCGTCGACCAATCAGAAGAGCTAATAGGGAAACCTGCCCTTCTAGAAGAATCAGTTGCGCCAGTATCACCACCGACGAAAACCGTCAGCCAGACATTGCCGACGCAGTGTGCGCAATACCACGCCCATCCCAGCATTGTAGTCTCTAGACCACAACGAACTGTTAGACCACCAAAAATACTGATCGAAGAAGTGTAGCTAAAGGGACACTAAAACAAAAACTTTTAGGAACTTTCAGTTGATTTTCTTTTTTTTATGAAGAAAGGGGGATGTTGTAATACTAGATGCGTGCAGAATGTGCGAACCACTTGGAATAATTAAGCTATGAATGCGTGCAGAATGTGTGAACCGCTAGGGATATTTAAGTCATTAATTATTATTCAAGTTCAGTTGATTTTAACCGTCGTTCGGTTATAATAAAAATCTTTGTGTCAGTCGCTTCGCGTTCGAGTAAGTAAAACTAGAGAGTCAAATAGCATGAGGAAACTTGCAGCAAAACATCTTCTTCCATCACCCAAAACACCATTGTACCCTCGAATACTCGAGCCCAATATTCTTAATCGTTTTCTTCTTAAAAGTGATTAGAAAAAGTTGGATAGGAAGGTCACATGGCCCTTGGTTCAAAAGATTTTGGTTTTAATTTACAGATGAGAACAATAAGCTTGTTGTCAGTTCTGCCGGGTGTCGCGTGGTGGGGAGGGGAAAGGTGAACCTGCCCTGATCTCCGTATGATTATGTTTCCCCCGTTTTCTTTGTGACTCTCTGCCAACGGAGACTTCGGCAGGAAAACCGTACCCAGGAACGGTCCTTGCAGTACTCATTTGAATAGTCACTGTTATCATAACATACTGTAATCCAGCAGGATTTAAATTGGACGCTTCGGTCTCATAACAGAATAAGCTGTATACCACAAGAAAGTACTTATCAGTAGTGAATGTTCACGCATTCTCCACAGAATTTCTCTAGTCTTCTTACCAGAGAGATCACTTTTGCTTCTAAAGGTTCGCAGACAGGTAAAATAGATTTTTGCATTTATAGTTTTATTACGCTTTTTATTTTAAACCCTTTTGGCAGGTTTTGTTTTCCTAAAATGAATATTTATACGCAAATTTTCTTACTGAAAAAGCTTATTTAACCTTGATTACGAAATATCCAGGCGATCCCCTCCTCCCCTGAAGCCTTTTAACTGCGCTATTATTGCTCTCAATGCCTTAGGCGAACGAATATGAAACCGATTCTTAGACAACATTTACAGAAAATAGTCGACAAATAAATACTTTCGTAATACGGGCTCTTCGTAAGTCTTATTTTTTGTTAAGGTAGGTATCACTCCACATTCCGTGACTACTAAGAGAAAACATGCCTTTTGAACGAAACGGCTTTGGTGTATCCCAGCTTCCTCCGATCATTTTTTCATAATCGATGGTGATCTGCACCGTTTGCAACGTCTTACATGGTTGGTCGAGAGGACAAAGAACAAACAACTTCATTCATGCCCATCAAGTAAAAAGTTAAATCGTTAATTATCACACCCAATGCATGCCCACCTCCCCCCCTCCCCCAAACCATCTAATTATTTAATTTGTTCATGTTAGCGCTACCAGCTATTTCTCGAGCGCTGTTTCCCATTACTTACAATGAAAAACAATGTAATTTAGAGAGATTTTGTTATCCCCCATGCACAATCCCACTGCTTCATCTAGCCTTTTAAAATCTTAAATACTCAGTCACAGAAGGCCCAATGAGCAGTTATACTAACCTGCTAGCAGAGGTTTCTTTCTGCCAAGTCTTTCAGCATGTACGAAGTCCAAGAAGCTTGTAAAAAAGCCTACGACGCGAAATACTAGAGACGCGAACGACTTCGTAGATGCTAGAAGACTTGCCAGAAAGAAACCTCTGCTAGTAGGGTATAATTAAATCAAAATGAGGGGGAAGATTATTCCTCAATTAATACAAAACAGCTGTCTTAAGCATGTTTGTTTCAAAATCATTTGCGAACGAAACTAAGGCAACACCACAGGTATACATGTAGTCTGAGTCGATCACACAAAAAATAAAACTATTCGCTGGTTTGGTATATGTTGATTTTGTTTATTAATCTTCAGTCTTATTCAATTTTGTAAAATATTTATTGTTAGCCTTTTTTTATCCAAAATCCATCTCAACTTCAAAACCACGCAAATGCCAAGATGTAAAAAGCATGTTTGGAAAAGAAAAATTGCCTAAATTTATTTAATCTATAAAAACATGAGAAATGTTTCCTTTTTTTTTTCTAGAAAACCCCATTGCGAAAAATTATCGTGTTTCTGTGGATTAAAAAAATACGTCATCTGAACTAATCAGAATGCATGTAAACAAAATGGCGTTTTCTAAAACTGTCTTCCGTTACACCTTCTCTCTGACAGGATTTTTGCCAAATAACCTTACAAAATTTACCCCTTCTCGAGGTCCACAGCTGTTATCCGTATTGCGCATGACTAATGTTTGCGAAGCCAAGAGCGAGAGGCCCTGGAATCGAATGGGCATGAAGGCAGGTGGTTTATGGTTGTAGCTCCTATTTCATGTCTAAAGCCTATTCCTGCAGACCACTACAACAACAGAATGTCATTACTAATACATGACAAAGCATGCTGGCCTTAATGGTTTTCAGCGAAGTAACTAGATCAAAATAATTGACCTATAACGTACCTTAAACAGAAACTTGTGGACTGCAGAATCATGTATGCATTCAAAGATGACGTGAGGAAAGCAGAAGTTCTGTTGAATGCTGACGTTTAATCGCACAGTTAAGCGCTGCGCGCGTAAAACGCTCCTTCAAAACGTGCTTAGAATTAAATATTTTCTTTCAAATTCAGCGGCTTTTAATATGAAGTTGGCTGTCTACGGGATTTTCCTTGGCTTACTTTCTTATTTTGTACCAAGTGTAAGTTGCGTGGTGGAAGGTGAGTACAACAATTTTTTTTTTTTTTTTTTTTTTTGCCAATATATTTCTTCTTTACTTGATACGTTACGAGCCGGGTGATCGCACTAGAGAAACTTTTATCTGCCAAATAAAAGGCATATAAAAAAAGGAAATACAAATCACTGCGAGTTTGCAAAACGTTTAGTTTATCAAATTTATTATAGGAAATCACTGTTTTTGGCCCATTTCTTTGATTTCTGGCCCCAGTTGTTCAAAGAGCGGATAAAATATATAGGTTGGAGTATGTTTAATCCGCTGGATAGCGATTTATCTACTGGATAGAGTTGTCCGCTCTTTGATCAACCGTGACCAAACATTGAGATGATACTCGACTATTGTAATTCAGATCTATGGAGTGGTTTTTCAGTCTTGATGTGCTGACTGATGAATTATGCCTTTTAGTTATACCTACTAATCCTCAAGCGTAACAATTCAAATTATGATGCAAAGCTATTCATAAGGACTTTCCTGAGGTGTTGTTGGTTTTGGAAATCTTCCCTACTGAGCGCGCGCTTTGTTTTTAAACGAACCATAGAAAACTATAAATCAATGTCAAGTTAATAAGATGTGAAATCCGAAGAAACGCTACTTGTAAGTTGTTTTGGCAGACGCGCGCAAGTATTTGAAGTTCAAAAATCACAGTGCCTGCCCAACTAAAATAAATTACAGCTCTTGCGCTGTCATGGACAACAAAGTTAACTAGAAAATCACGCGACAATCGGTTGACAAAGCGTGAGGCTTTTTGATATTCCCCGTGGTTTCTACAGCTGATCATCGGTTGTGAAGACAGGCAATGAATATTTTTCGACGAGAATCGAGCGCTGGGACATCCCGTTTTGCTTTCTCGCCCAGGCTTAAGCCGGCAAAGCCCCTATGCCAGGTCAATAAACGTTTGACACGTTTCATGAAGAGCAAGAGTGACCTTTTAACTCGATGAGCTAAAACTTGAACCATTCTAGATCGCTTTCAAAGCCATGTAAACACAATTATTTGACGGTGATTCAAGATCTAGGAAAAATTTTAGCTATTGTCTGAAAAAAATTGTTTGTCAGTTACATACTTTTATTTCCGGTTTTTCTAACTTTTTTCAACAATGCCTAAATCCTTCTTCAAGAAGAAAATTTTTTGAAATTATCTTTAGGTTCTAAGAAACTAATTTTAAAATGTTATGGCTTTTAAAGGCTGTCGTTATGTATACAACCTGATCTAAAAGCGGATAAATATTTAATCGATGAAAAACGAAAATTAGAGATTTCTTCATACATTCCCAGTCAAAGGATTAAAAAAAGTTTCCATTACAATTTTGTCCACCTTAAAACAGAAAGGAAGTGAAACCGAAGGATGAATGACTCTTAGTACTCACTTTATTTAATTCTTTCATGGATCAGATACCGAGTGTTGTTAAATGCAAATTCAGTCGTTTTTCAGTCATAGCCTGTTGTTTACACAAGTATCCTTAAACACATGCTCCAAAAACGCACAGGAATCTAGACATCAACATAGTAAAATGGCATATGCTTTATGTATCCTGAAAAGAAATGGGTTGAGAAAATCCAGCAAGTTTTGTAAGCAATCGTCGCATAAAAGTTACGTTTTAGTTGTTATCGGAGCGGGGGTGTGTTTTGTAACATATTTAAATCATTTCGGGACCGAAAAACAAGCATTCAACCAGTACTAATTGATTTTCTAAAATTCTTCACATTTTAAACGATACAATGTGACTTACTGACTTCACACCAAAATCTGCTGCCACTTGCAAAGACAATGGTTCCACTCCTGAGCCCAAAATGCCTTCTTTAGTTTTAATAAATGCTACCCAAGTCCGTTAAGTTACTTCGCACCTTTTTTTTTTAATTATATGAGTTTGCCCAAACGGCAAATTAATTGTGAATGCTAGGTAAGTAAAATGTAAAGTTTTCGGGAAATTCTTTGCCAACAGCCCGTACAAAACTGAAACATTGGTTTTAAGCTTAAACGGTGGCGAGAGAAAGGAATTCAGGAAGATAAGAAGGATAAAAGAACTAGGCTGATAGAGAATATGTAATTATTTTTAATTATTTCTTTAGCAAGCAAACAACTGTCAGTAAATTTTCAATAACCCACCACAAGATGATATATCAATTAAAACTGGGACAATGTCTTATAATCCTCATTATTCATCCGTTGTCTCAGTTCAGCCATTTGGCCCATCCATAACGAAAGTGTATGCGGTTTCTATCGTTTTTTAATCTGAAAACACTTAACGGATTACTTTGACGTTGTTCCTTTTTTTTTTTTTTTTCTTCGAAAAAAAACCGAGTGTTATTATTCAATTTGTTTTCGCTGTTTATACTTAAACGATTGAAAGCGACCAGGAAAACATTTCTTTCTCTTGGCTTCTTCTGAAGTCTGTGTTTACGTAAATTGTTGCAACCTTCTTTTTGAAAACCTCTGGCATTCTGATTCGCGGCATGCCGGGATTTTTAGTTAATTTCAACTGGCTTGTGCAGAGTAACGGGCCATTTTTGGATGAAATATCCTGAGGCCATATTGTGACGATGTAATTATGGTTTGGGTTACTGCTGCGCAGTGATTGAGCAGAATGTGCAAACAGGTGATTTGAAGTCATTGCGATTAAAATCGCCGCTAAATTGCTGCCTTGATTATAAGCATAACAATTAAGTCTGTTATGACAACGAACGGAAAATACGAAAATGATTCTTATATGGTATGTCGATACAACCTCAGTTCAGTTCCTGACCGTTACATTTCGATAAACCGTATATTCATAGATTAAAGGTTCACGCTTGAGATCTTTTGGTCTACTTTTTTAGTTATGGATGACTTTCAAAGAAATCACTGAAATTGGAAGCATTGTTTTGATTTGCTCGAAAATATTTAAAAACAGCACGACAGGAAATACCTGCTAAAAAATTTTAATTGAATCGAGTCTGATCTTATTCAACGTAGTTGTAGGTAACGTTGGCCTAACACCAAAACAGCATAGCACCAAAGCATTATTTTGATTTGCTCGAAAGTATTTAAAAACAGCACCACAGGAAATCACTGCTAAAAAATGTAATTGAATCGAGTCTGATCTTATTCAAGGTAATTGAAGGCAACGTTGGCATAACACCAAAACATTGCTCCTAATAACGCTTTAAATGTTTTCGCTAAGTTGCGATTGGGTAAAACATGTTAGGTGATGCGGGAAAAAGTAAAAATAAAAAAAAAACCGTTAAAATAAATCCGTGCCATGTGACCGTTAGCTGCAAAGGGAAAATTATGTAATGTTTAAAACACGAGCAGCAGTGTTTTAACGGGATTTAAAACCACGAGTGCGCCTCGTGGTTTTAGACACTGCGAGTGTTTTGAACGGCTTCAAAACATTCCTGGAAAAGCGTGTGTCAAGAGAGTTCATAACAATAATGCTTTTGTGAACGTTGAAAATTAGCATTTGAGAAAACATTAAACACCGCATACCGATAAGGAGGAGGTTTTATCGGGTTTTAAAACCACTGCACTTGATGTTTTATCGACAATTTGATAGGTCAATGGACTGATGAATTATTAATGAGTTTTTTGAAAAATGGTACCAGTACCGATAAAGACGATCTCTCTCTTTTTTCTCCGTAGATTTGTGTCGCCATTTGGACTTCAAACCTGCTAGGGCTTTTGAGGGAAAGCGACTGGTCAATCACGTGATCCGCACCATCCAACACGTCCAAGGGGACTTCTGCGGAGCGCTATGCTTCATGGAACATAATTGCGTCAGTTTCAATGTGGAAATGCCAAGTGGATCAGATACAGCCACGAAATGTGAACTGAATAACGCAACTCATTACGAACATCCGGACGACTTGAAGCCATGGAATAATTATATTTACCGTGGAACAAAGGTGAGTGAATCCTAAATTCTCAATAAAGTTTGGCATATATTTCTTGTAATTTTAGTTCAGAGAAATCCGAGGCCCATCCTGAGATAACTGCATGATAGATGCAGTCAACCTCCAATGTCGCAGTGAGAGATCTGGAGGGAGGAGAGCATATTACACTGTTTTCTGGATCTTCCAATGAAACGGTGGCCTGTCTGAAAATTTCACCTTGATAGGAGTTTATTAATTTTTACATCGGTTTATCTTGTTTAAGAACCCTTGTGGAAAGCTTCCTTGCCAGAGAAACGCAACTTGTCAGGCAGGATTTACCAGCAAAGGCTATCGATGTCTGTGCCCCCCTGGATTCGACGGTGACCATTGTGAGAATGGTAATTTGATGCTCATTATTAGTCAGTAGAAAAAATAGTTTTTTATATACCTTATGGGTACTTAATTTCGCGTGTCTTTAATTTCGCATTTTTTTGCGATTGTTAAAAAATCGCGAAACTAAAGACCCGCGAATAAAAAATTCTTGAGAAATTTAATACCCATATAGAAAATTCAAATCACAGAAAAAATGATTAACATGCAATAACAATAACATTACCGCAAACTACGGACCGAGACAATGCGTATCCACATTTTAACTGATAAAATAAAAAGTTAATTTTCAAATATGCATTTTGCTTGTTCCAATTTAACTTAAAAGTTAATTTTTAAACATGAGTTTTGCTTGTTTCAGTTTATCAAGCAACTTTAAAAAGTTCAGACTTTTAAAAAAATAAAATGAAGTTGAGAACGCTTGAATCGGGAAATTTAATCCCCTTCTTTCATATTTGCCTATTGAAATCGCGAGAATAAAACCCCGCAAAATACTGTCTCGCCAAAATCGCAAAATTAAGTATCAATAAGGTATAAATGATAACGTGTTAATGACCCCTCACCTGAAGGGAAGTTTTCGAAGATCTTACTGTTAGGCAATGAAGCTTCGTTTGTTATCGGAAGATGAATAAATAATGACAATCGAACATCAAAATTATGCGAGATCTTCAGATGATCCTCAGTGTGTGTCAGTCCGATGTGATGCGCACCACAGCTTGTTTTTGGCAATGGCATTGGTAATGACCGGCAATCAGGTAAGGTGTCGGCAATGTCGGCGACGGTGGATTGTGTTAGTGATGGTGATGGTACAAGTTATTTTTATCTAAATCAGCTTAAATCTTTACAACCAAAAGCTGAAAATCAGCAAAGTCGGAAAGGTACTTTGTCATTTTACTCTTATTTGTGATGCTATATGTTTCAAAAACATTTGGTGTTTTTAGTTTATCATCATCATCATCATCATCATCATCATCATCATTATTATTATTATTATTTTTTTTTTTTAATAATATAATCTTTATTAACATATACCAAGCAGCTGAAATTGTTATTTACAAGTTAAAAGTTGAGAAAAGAACTATTAAAACCTATTTACAATTCATTCCGATTTCGAGACTAATTTTCGAAGCACAAACTTTTCAAGAGAAAATACAAATGTCATAATAATAATTAATAATAATAATAATTATTATTATTATTAGTATTATTATTATTATTATTATTATTATTATTATTATTATTATTCAGACACTGACGAGTGTTCTATGGAGCACGAATGTCACATCAATGCTGATTGTACCAACACCGAAGGATCGTACAATTGCTCTTGTAAGGATGGATATTATGGGGACGGAAGAAATTGCACAGGTAAATAATTTTCGAAGTTATCGTCCTTGGCATTTTTTACCCTAAGGGTCTGATCACCCAAAACATGAAAACTCAACTGAGCAGGACCTTTCTGTGGGGTTTCTTATTTTGCAATCATGTGCAAGGCCATTCTTCATCGGTCTGCGATTACGGGACGGGATGGTGCCTCCTGATACGGGAGGTATTTGGCAAAGCTTTTGACCTTTCAGAGAAGCAGATCTTAGCAAGGACTCCAAAAAGACTGATTAGGGGTAGCCGGGCATTTTTTAGAGATAAACAAGCAACATAAATTCTAAAAAAGCTTTAAAATATAGAACAATGTAAGGGACTTTCTGTCCAAATTGAAGCTCAATTACCTCCGGAAAAGAACGGTTACCCCAATTTTCTTTTTGAATTCCAAATTCCCCTGCTTCGTACAGTAGTCATAAACCGCGCAAAAAATTTTTGTAGTAGTAGGTGCCTTCCTTAAGAGACCCGACTTTCTCAGACCATCCCAAGATGCGCAGAACGTATGCGCAATAACAAGGGGAGCCACCGTTCTTAAATCATTTAAACGAAAGCTATTGAGCAGTACTTCTTATGCTGTAAACGGTCTCTATGAACCTCTCAGTCTATAGATTGAACGCAAAGGTGGAACCATTTAAATAACATGTTTTTATTTTCTCATGCAGCTGGAGAATCGTGTTTGGCGATAAAGAAGATTGTTGGCGAACAGGCGGTGAGCGGAGCCTACTGGCTCATTCAAACTGGCTTCAAGTTTCTGGTGAGAGCTATTAGTATAAGATCCATGTAATAAAGCATGTATGTGGAATTTATCGTCTTCTCCTGGTCCTTTTTTAAAGGGCAATGTCACCTATTTCTAGTGTTACTTTGAATGGCCAAAAAACATATTTGCATCGAGGGAAACATTAAAACAATGGTTCAGTTTTGTTAACATTTATAAACAAATTCTTGTGTGATACCTTTTTGTCCTGGATTTTTAACACACAATTGAGACTGAACATAACTTGCATTATTCCACTGGTTAACCTGACCAATGTGGCAACATGACGGGAGAGTTTTGAAGGAGTGTGCAGATTAATTAACGTTTTCTTTTCGTGAAATCACGTAAGAAGAGCCATAAGTTGTCATTTGCGAGAACGATACGTGATTAGGCCTTTGCTTGAATATACGCCACCTGTCCTTAGCCCCCATACAAGTGCTGACGTTGGCCTAATTGAACAAGTACAGAAGAACGCTTGTCAGTAGTAGCATTTAATTTAATATTGTAACTATTATTATTATTATTATTATTATTATTATTATTATTATTATTATTATTATTATTATTATTATTATTACTTTTTTGTAATTTAGGTTAGTATCTTAAGTTGGTATGGTTAGTATTGTAAGTAGAGTTTAGTATTCTATAGTTGATAATAAAAAAAAAAAAAAAAAGTACAGAAGAACGCAGCCAGAGTCGTCACCTCCGACTACAGGCGCACCACCAGCACTACAAAGTTACTTCGTTGTCTCGGTTAGGTCACGCTAGAACACCGTCGTTTATAACAGCAAGTTGTTCTCTTCTATAAAATCTGTAATAATTTGATTAAATTGGTTTCCCCCAACTGTATTTCTTAACCTTAGGAGCATCAGACACAGTGTTTGCAAATAGTACCAACTTCCGTCCATCGTTAAGGCCTATGGCAGGTCTATTTTCCCAGGCGCGTAGGAGGGGGGGTTCGAGGGGTTCGAACGAACCCCCTTTGAAGATAAATAATGGCGGAAGAAAAACTTTTAAATAAAGTTTCCGTGGTCGAAATAAATCAACCAAAGAAAAATAGATATAAACCCGAGAAAAAACCCCAGGTCAATGTTCAGCAGCTTACTGATTTGGTGGATCTCTATCAAGATGACCTACCCTCTCCGCAACTCTTTTCGTACGAATTCCAGAGGTGGAAAATTATGGTTCAGGACGGACGAATTGTTGCTGATTCGTCTGCTTCGTCACTAAAAGCATGTGATCCCGACGACTTCCCCAACCTGTACATGCTCCTGAAAATTGCTGCCACCCTTCCAGTCACCACTTGTGAATGTGAACGTTCCATAAGCACAATGAGGAGGTTGAACAACTACATGAGGTGTACTATGGGAGAGAGTAGGCTGTCCGCCCTGGCTCTAATGCATATCAAATATGATATGCCGGTCAATCTTGACGAGATAGTCAATTTGTTCGAAGGACTATACCCGAGAATGATGCAGTTTACCAGCCTGGTGCATGACTATCGGCAGAACGAATAGCTATCAGAACTTGACAGGGCGCGGAATGTACATTGAACTTTCTTGTTTAAGTTGAAACAATTATGCCGTCGAAATAACGTATATAGCTTAAAAAGCTGTGTAAAACAAAGTTGTGATTTGCTTAAAATGGGTCTCAAAATGCAGGAAATGAGGTTTCTGGGAACCTAGATTTTCAAAACTTTCCGGGGTAGCATGCCCCCGGACCCCCCCCCCCCCCCCCCTGGTAAGAGCGCCTCCGGCGCTCAGCAAAATTTGGGGCTCAACGGACACCCCTATTAAAACCTTAGCTACGCGCCTGTTTCCCAAGAACCATAAGGACATGGAACCTACTGCCTAGCAATGAGGAGATGGATCCCACTCTGCAGGCGTTAAAAACGGCCGCCCTTCCTACAGTTACATCCTTGCAGGCTCCTGTCCACTTACGCAGACTATAAGACCTGTTAACTTTCTTGCGTATACACCTTAATTAGCTCAAGCTATCTATCCAGATCTTTAACACTTCAGTGAGCAGTTAAGTGGGCGTTTTATGCAACCGAGTCCCTGGATCGCACCTTCTGGCGCCTTCTTTTCACCAAGGCAGCAGCAGACGCATTGCTGAGGCACTCTGGAAGAGCCAAGAGCGTAAGAAGAGAGAAGTGTAACATCTCAACTTGAGCAATACCTCTATGGTGTGTTTCTTGGACTCCATTGAATCAATGACCCCAAATTCTATTGAGTTGATGGCACTGCACTAGAGAGGACGTATTTGGCATGGATTTCTGAGAAAGCAAACAAAATGAAACGAAATGATCACTGTGGCACAAAATGATCTGGAAAATTAACACAGGAGACCTTTCTAAAATTATTACGAGTAATAGTACTAACCACAAAGTCTTTTAAACAGCTACGGCTATTTCTAGGTGCAGCCAGGAGCCCATTACTCCTGGTGCAGCATTGTACTGTTTTCGTAGCCATGATAACTGTTTTGTTTGTTTGCTTCAGACATATTGCCATATGGAGTCGAGTGGTCAAGTCTGGACCTTTATCGCTCGGTTCTCAAACGCAGATGGCAAAAACTGGATGGAGGACAGCGGTGAATGGTGGTATGACAAGATGGTTGCTGTTAGAGAAACAAGTGATCCTTCAATCAACTCTGACATGATCTCGCCAGCATTTTGGCTGTTCAGCGGCAACGAGTTGAAGATCACGCGCAGTGATGACCCACAGCATACCACTCTGTTGCAGACCAAAGGTGACTGTCTGGGTGGACAGACATTCAGATCCAAAATCACAAGCTATGGCGACTTCAGGAACGGCAGATCTTGGAATGGTGGCGTGGATGGGTGCTGGGGTGACTGCAACGTTACTTACGGCGGACAGTACAATACAACTAATGGTTTTGCACAAGCAAATTGTAATGGTGAAATTCAAGGCGCCAATAAGATCGGTTTTTGGTGCGTTGTTGGCTGGAGTGGCTCTGTAATGATGATTGGTGGAGGAGGCCAAAGGTGCATCCGTGCGGATCACGGAATTGGAGTAACATCGTCGAAAGCGGCTTCCTTAATTGCTGGGGCAGGCAGAAGAGAATACGACTATGGAAACGAAGGGTTCAACTTGCCAGCTGATGCCTATGCATTAAACCTTTGGATACGCTAATACAATACGGTGATCTTTTCTAGGGCCGAGCCACAAGTTGCTCAAATCTTTCTCAAAACTTGCTCAAAAATGTCGTTGCCATTAGTTGCCATTGTTCCCCAAAAGTTACGTTATAATTTAGAAAAATTACCCAAAGGTCGCCCTAGAGTCACCCTATCGTTACTTGGTAGTATAGGATATTAGTAACAGTTGGAATCAGTTGATTCGTCACTACCGTTTGCCATTTTGCTTCATGTTCTTGGAAACCGCTGACCTACCCTTTTCAATGTCTCTTTCAACCTCGTTCAACCAGGACCCTTTCTCTCCGTTGTCTTAAAACTGTTATAATACTTATAATACTTAGATATGCTTCAAAAACTAACTTCTGTAAAGCACGTTTCTCGACTAATATTGCAAAAAAACAACATTACCAGCACTAGCAGTCGATCACTGGCAAAAACTTCCTCAAGATCTCAAAGATCTCAGTATTTCAAACTTACCTAGAAAAGCTAAACAGTATCTACTATCGAAGCAAAAATAATGACCTAGCTAGCCAAATTCCTCTAATTTATATATTGTAACAGTCAGTGTATGAGCAGTGCGTGTGTCGTCTGTGAGTGTGTGTTGAATATGTATATAGATGTTTACATTTAAAATGCTTCTTTACAAGACTAGTGTCTAGCTTAGAAAACTATATGGTTTACTTAGGCGCTACGCGTTTCCACATTAGATATTTATGTTTAGTTATCCGTATTAATGTTTTTAAAACTTTAAATTAACTAAATATTCATATATGTATCAATGGAAATGTGAAAAAAATAAAGTTGTTGTTGTTGTTGTTGTTGTTATCATCATTGTGATATTTTTCCCGTGGAATGCTCTATGTATACTGTCATTATACCTTTTATTTCTAACTCAAATATTGCTAAAATATATATATAGTGCTATCGAATGCGAAAGTTGGTTCAAGTTGCGAAAAATCCAAAAAGCAAAAAGTCGCCGAGCAACTTGCGACGAGGCCTAAATTCGTTTCTACGCGATATGTTTTAAAGGCAGTTAAAATTTGTTCATATAACTAAATACTAGATAGTTATCAATTAGATCAACAACAACAACAACAACAACAAAACTTTATCATATCAGAAGCAAATAAATTAATGCAAATTCCTCCACCCGTATGTAGTTAAGTAATCGAGGCGGGGAAAAAGAAAAAAGAAATTTCAACACTAGCTGTAAAGAGTAACTTAAGGTAACACTAGAGTTAGATCATAGATCATAAGTTCCTTGAATATCACGTGAGAGTTGATGAGCGTGCGCAGACCAACTTGCTTATGTAGCATCAATTTTTCACTCTTATTGGATGTTTGGGTGCATAGTATCGCTGTATATTTTTACGAGATGACAGGACAGGGCGAGTCAAAATACGAACGACAAGTTTACTATTCACTGTTGCCTGCTATACTTCTTACATTATTGTTGCAAATATAAAATAACCGTCCCACAAGGAAGACGGAAGTTAACTTGTGATTGTTCAGTCCAAGGCTGGAGACAACCTCGTTCCCTAAGGGTCCAGAGAGAGGACCCTGGGACCGAGATTGGGTTGGGGAGAGGAGGTTGTTCTCAGGAAAATTAATAACGGCAGGGGTTGATTCGCTCCTGCCCTTTTGGAGGTTACGTTGTGCACTGTCGGCTCACACAGCGTCTTTTTTTATGGACCTAAAGCCAGTCAAATATACGCCGGTACGAACGTAAAATTTACGCTTCAGTGGAAATCCACGTCAATAGGACTATTTATTATGCGCAGTAAAACTATCCGTATGCACAGTAAAAGAAAGCACCACAGGGCGCGTAGCGTAACCTGTGAGCCAAGCGAAACTTAAAATAGAACGTGAATAAATCAATTATTATTATTATTATTATTATTATTATTATTATTATTATTATTATTATTATGTTATCATTTATTTCTCTTAAATACAAATACAGCCAATGCAATTAATAAAACGTTAGTGACACCATTCTAGCAAATTAACAAATGAATGGCTATAGTCTTCTTCTTCTTCTTCTTTATTATATTGTAGAAACATAAATTATATATATCAGAAAATAGGGTTATACACTTCACAATTCACCCCATTCTTCTAATTGGGTGAAATTAGTCCAATTCAAAAAGTCAAAATGTTGTCATGTGAAACTTGATATACCGTAGTCAGACACATTATTATACTCCAACAACGCATCAGCACATTCTTTGACAGCTGTTGTGTAGTACTACACATACATGAGACACTGCAGCTGTCGAAATAAACGTTGACAAGGTTATTAATCTCAGTAGATGCGTCACGTTTACTTTCGCTAGCCGTGCCTGAAAAAGAAAATCAATTAACTCCCGTAATAAGCGACCAGCCTCTATTGTTTCAGTGATTGGCCGGTTACGAGAGTTAATTCTCTTAAGCGAACAGCTCTGGGTTACTACCATTTTTTCACTTCCCAAGGTGGTCTTCGAACTGTACCCTATTTTTTCGAAAATTAAGATGGTTTTTAAACCTGTTTTTTACAAGTTTTTATAACATGTTATTATTTTCGCACAGTTTTAGAAGGGTAAGGTGAGCCAATACTAGTATGACATAACCGATATTTAGAAGTGATGTTGATATTGTGACGTTATCGTGCTTATTTGTGTTGTGACGTCATTGTTTAAGGTTGCGTTCGAAATATAAACGGGGGTTGAATTTCTGATTAATTCAAATTTAATGAGAAATAATTATCACTGGCTTATTATACTGCTGTAGCATTTCACGTGAACATGGAAACATGTTGCAATTTGATTGTGTTACACTGAACAAGCCTTAACTAGTCTTATTCTATCCATATTTACATTTGCTGAGGAAGTAAGGGGTTCTGCGTATTATGATAACGTGTTGACAAGTTTTTAGAAGGGCGTTCAAGCTTGGCCACAGGACCTACAGTAAAGAGCTTTTTCTCATTCAGAACATCCTCGCTCAAAAGGATAAGTGTTACTGCTGGGCTTCGTGTTTCCCAGCTGGGTTCCCTGCACAGACATTTAGTTTCGGGCATGCGCATAGGTGACCTTTAATGTTTACCACGAGGGCCACCGAGTTTTTACCTCAATTTTAAGTTCACTAAGGTTTGTTAGTTTTCACGGTTTGTACGGCAGTTAAGTCGACTTTTATTAAGGCCCATCGGTGTAACTGGAATTGCGAGTTTGTCTCACGGTGCCTCGTGTCGAAATAAACGTTGAAATTTACGGCTGGTTTACATTCGCATCTACAGTAAAAACTCGACCTCAAGCATGGTTTGTCGATGGATGTGTGGTTTACAAGGATAAATACCGTTTACTTGGTTTTCCTATTGCAACTTTCACGGATAATTACGGGCATGGAAAACGAAAACATGGAATCTACAATGGCTTATGGTGAAGAAGGAATTTTCAAAGGTTATCGTTCGCGTTCGCCTTCAATTGACACGGCTTCGTTTCGCGCCATTTCACCGCTTAACACTCCACCGACGGATGCGGCATCAGAAATACGGCTTCATGATTCAGTTAAGGTTCAAGGTTCACTGAATATTGAGGAGAAATCGACGGAGAATGGTGCCGCGGAGTTAGAATCGGGCACAAGGAAGAAAATTACAACGGATAAAGGTAAACAGTACGAGATACAAAGGTTAAAAGAGCGTAGAACTGTGGCTCTTCGCCACGTGACTAGGCAGATAAACAAAATGAAGCCTCTTCTTGTTGATCTTAACAATTTTGAGTTTGTGTCATCTGAAACGGAAGGTTTAAACAATTTACTTGTCAAGCTACAAGTTGCTCAGGATAATTTCCTCGAAGTGTTAGAGAATGAATCAGATATTGCCAGTGCTAATTCATGGTATGAAGTTCATGATGGAGATGTGTTTAAGTTTAAACAGTCTGTCTGTGAGTATTTGTCTAAGGCGAAAGAGCTTCAGTCTGCTGAACTAAATTCTGCTGCTTCTAACAAGTCTCATCGCTCTAGAAAGTCTGATCACTCTGGACGTTCTAATTTGTCTTCACTTTCATCTAATGCGAAATTGATAAAAGCCAAGACTAGGGTTGCAGCTCTAGAAGTTGAGGCAGCTTTTCTGAAGGAAAAACAGGCACTGAAAATGGCCGAGGAGCAATTGGAGCTTAGGAAAAGTCTAGCTAAGGCAAAGGAAGAAGAAAGGATTTATGAACAAATGAACAGTAAAGAGTGGGTTTCCACACCTACATGTTTACAGACACAAAAGCTTCCAATATTCCCAGCGTCCAGTCTACTCCCAGCCAACGTTACGAAGGATACAAACATTACCCCCCTGTCAACGCCAGGGTCGGTTGTAACAATGACAACGGCAGCAATGGTGACTAGTTCATCCTCATCAAACGCCATTCCAATTTTAGAACCTGCTTCAAAGTCTTTTCCAGTACATTCTTGTGGCATTTATGTCTGAGGGCACCAGTACCCCACCCAAGCAAATCCTCTTAGTGGATATACTACAGAGAAAACAGGCCCCATTTACACAAGCCCAATGACAGCATGCAGATCAGGAAATTCAGGCTTTGACTTTGAAACCCATGTAGACATTGTGACTCCTGGGTGTGTAGTGAACCCCACTGAAATTCCCACAAGTGCACATCTTTCATCAACTCAACCCCATTTCGTAGACGGGCGTGCAGTTGTGTATTCTATCAGAGATCAATCACAGGGGATCCCACAGACACCCCAACGTGTTTATAGCCCTCGAAGTTGCTCAACAAGTTTGTCTGTTAATCCCTTGGCAGTCCAGGACAACACCTTTCAAGATATTGTAGACATTCAAAGAAAGCAGACGGAATTGTCTCGAATTATGGTTTCCCAGCAAGCAAGGAGCCTTCTTCCATCAACTGAGCCTCCAATGTTTTACGGTGACGCTATGGAATTTCCCGCATTTATGACTGCCTTTGAGTCTTTAATTGAATCAAAGGTTGAAGACTCCTGTGAAAGGCTGTATTTTCTGGGTCAGTACACTTCTGGTAAAGCTAAAGAAGTTATTAATGGTTGTCTTCAGAGAAAATCAGAAGGATCCTACAAAGAAGCCAAGGGACTGCTAAAGAGACAGTTTGGAGATCCTTTCAAGATTGCAAATGCTCACATCACAAAACTGTCTTCATGGCAACCAATCAGAGCAAACGATGGCTCAGCTCTCCAAAATTTCTCTATTGCTCTGGACCAAGCAAAGTCTGCTATGAAAGGCATGTCTCACATGGATGATTTGAACACAGCTCATGTACTGCGACAGCTTTGGGAAAAGTTACCAAGGCATCTACGAAGCAAATGGACTGAAAGAAACAATAAGACCAAGATTGAAAAAGGAAGGATAGCTGACTTTGAGGAGTTCTCACAATTTGTCCGCAAACAGGCTGAGCTTGCCACAGATCCTGTATTCTCAGAAGAAAATGTTACCAAACCTCATCATGATGAGAAAGACAAAGGCACTCATGTCAAATTCAGACGAAGGCCACGTAGCAGCGGAAAAGGAACAAGCCTTGCCACGGGATTAAAGCAGGAAGGTAGAAAGGAGCAGTCCACGTCGTGTTCCTTATGCAAAAGGCCTCACAACCTAAATGATTGTGAACAGTTTTTAAAGAAAACTCTAACTGAGCGACGGGAGTTTGTAGTGGAGAAGAAACTGTGCTTTGGTTGCTTTAGTGATCAGCACATTGCTAAAAACTGCAAGGAGCGGCAGACATGTAAGACTTGCAAAAGGCCACACCCCACATCGCTACACGACTATGATTGGGCGAAGAAGATCAGCAACGACAGTGATAATCAACCTGGAGCTGAACCTCGGGTTAGCAGCAACCGCACTGCCATCTGTAACGTCACGGAAGCTGGAGATGTACCTATCAACATGGGTATATTACCAGTTCACTTGTTTCACAAGAGTGATCCAGCAAAGAAGATAAAGGTTTATGCACTGCTAGACAACGCCAGTGGTGGGACGTTTGTGAGTGAGAAGTCAATGAAAGCGCTTGGCATTGAGGGAAATGACACTGACCTTATCCTTACTACGATTCACGGAACAAGCAGTGTTACCACAAAGGCCATTGAAGGATTGGTGGTAGCCAACATTAAAGAAGAGGACGTGATCTTGGACCTACCTAGAACGTTTACGCGGCATGTGATTCCAGCAGACCGCAATGAAATACCTCGACCTGACGTAATCTGCAAGATGTCTCATTTGAAGAAAATCAGTGCAGAGATACCTCCATACATGGCAGACATCGAAGTGGGTCTGCTTATTGGATTGAATTGCCCAAGTGCCCTACGTCCAAGAGAAATCGTTTACGGCAAAGATTCAGACCCGTACGCAGTTCGGTCACTCCTCGGATGGTACGTCAACGGGCCCCTCTGTAATCCACAGCCGAGTAGCCAGATTACATGCAACCGAATCAATCTTAGCCCTGAAGATACTATAATTACCCCTCGGGGATATGTAGTCACACAGAGAAAGGTGAAGGAGCGGATAACTCCACAAGCAGTTAGTCAGATGTTTGACTTGGACTTCTCTGAACGAGAAAAGGGGACAGCAATGTCACGTGAAGACATCAAGTTCTGCGAAACGGTGGAGAGCGGCATCGTTCATCTCGATGACCTGCATTATGAGATGCCCCTCCCATTTAAGCATCAGAACGTTCAGCTCCCTAACAACTATGCACAAGCAGAGAAGCGTCTGACTGGCCTAAAAAAGCGTCTTAAGGCCGATGACAGATATTGTGCGGATTACTGCAGTTTTATGGATAATATCATCTCCAAAGGATATGCTCGCAAGGTGGATGACGAGTTCAAAGATGAAGTTGGAAGAACCTGGTACCTTCCTCATCATGGGATCTATCATCCGCAGAAGTCGAAAGTACGAGTGGTGTTCGATTGTTCGGCCACATTTGAAGGACAGTCCCTGAATGACAAGCTTCTTCAGGGACCGGATCTTACAGGTAACCTCCTTGGCGTGCTAACCAGATTTCGCCAGGAGAAGTATGCCTTTATGGCGGACATCGAGAAGATGTTCTTTCAAGTGAGAGTTAGAAAGGAAGATCAAAGTTTCCTCAGATTTTTGTGGTGGCCAAATGGAGACTTGGAGCAGAAAGCCGAAGAGTATTGTATGACTGTGCACCTCTTCGGTGCAGTATCATCTCCTGCATGTGCCAACTATGCACTTCAGCGTACAGCAGATGACAACGAAGACAACTATGGAACTGAGGTAGCCAACACCCTTAGAAGGAACTTCTATGTGGATGATGTCCTAAAATCTGCAAGCAGCGAGGACAAAGCTATCGATCTAGCGAAGGACGTCAAGGCAGTTTGCACGAATGGGGGATTTAACTTGACTAAGTTTGTGGGCAACACTGAACGCATCATTAACTCAATTCCTGACGAGCACAGAGCAGAGAATGTGAAGAGCCTTGCACTTGGCCAAGATAAGTTGCCCATTGAAAGAGCACTAGGAGTTATTTGGTGCATCGAATCAGATACGTTCAACTTCAGGATTGAACTTAAGGATAAGCCTTGCACACGTAGAGGCATCCTTTCAACGATTAGTTCCATCTACGACCCCTTAGGTTTCATCGCTCCGGTAGTACTTGTTGGAAAGAAGATATTACAAGACATCTGTCAGTCTAACAGCTGGGATGAACCCGTTGACGATGCAACCAAAAGCAGATGGGAAAAATGGCGGAATGAACTTTGCTTACTTGAAAGTTTAAAAGTGCCAAGAAGTTTCAAACCCGCAGAATTCGGAAAGATTGTGTCGGCACAGCTCCACTGTATGTCCGATGCTTCGACGTGTGGGTATGGACAGTGCTCGTATTTGAGACTTGAAGACGAGAGAGGGAAATTACATGTGTCGTTTGTTATGGGAAAGGCCCGAGTAACACCGAAGAAGACAGTCTGTATCCCGAGATTGGAATTGGCTGCTGCCACAATTTCTGTCAATATTGGTGACAAGTTAAAGGATGAATTGGAGTATGAGGACATAAAGGACTACTACTGGACGGACAGTAAAGTCGTCTTAGGCTTTATAAGTAATGAATCTCGTCGTTTTCATACCTACGTAGCTAACAGAGTTCAGCTTATCCACGAGCACACTACTCCTTCACAATGGCACTATGTGGAAACTGCATTGAATACTGCTGACGAAGGGTCGAGAGGTATGTCTCCAAAGGGCTTTGTTGAGAAAGCGGCATGGATCACGGGTCCTGACTTCCTGAAAGAACCTGTAAAGAGCTGGCTGAAGGAAGAAACGTATGAAGACCACGTGGATCCAGATTCCCCGGAAGTCAAAAATGTCAAGGTTAACATTAGCACGGTGAAAGAGAGCAGTGATATTGTCAAGAGACTTCGACGATTCTCCAGTTGGTTTAAAGCAAAGATGGCTGTAGCGCTTTGCCTGAAATACAAGAGACATCTGAGAGATAGAGTCTTAGCCAAGAGAAAAGTGTCCAGCGGTTTGGCATCTGATGAAGGACCTTCCGGACGTAAGGATGTCAATTCTACACGAGTCAACGTAGCTGACTTAGAAGAAGCAGAAATGGAGATCATAAAGCACGTACAAAGAAATGAGTTCCCGTCAGAAATTAAAAGTCTGCAAGACGTTCAAGAGAAAGTCGTCTACGGTAGTCGTAAGTCAGACAAAGAAAAGAAAGCCCTGTTTAGGAAGACAAGTTCTCTCCGCATGTTGGATCCAGTTCTAGACGGTGATGGTGTTATGAGAGTTGGTGGAAGAATACGGAAGGCCAATCTGCCCCCCACTCTAAAGAACCCTGTGATCCTACCAAAGTCAAGCCACATTAGTTCACTGATTATCAGCCATGTTCATGAAAGAACACATCATAGCGGAAGAGGGATAACTTTGAACGAGCTTCGTTCCTGTGGCTATTGGATTGTTAGCGGAAATGCGATGGTCAGGCAGTTTATTTCTAAATGTGTAACATGTCGTCACCTTCGAGGGAGCCAAGGAGAACAGAAAATGGCAGATTTGCCAAAGTCGCGCGTAGGGCCAACGCCACCCTTTACCTATTGTGGGGTCGACTACTTTGGCCCTTGGCACGTCCAACGAGGAAGATCTGTCGTGAAGAGATACGGAGCCTTGTTTACTTGCTTAGCAAGTAGAGCAGTACACATAGAGGTGGCGGATTCTTTGGAAACGGATTCGTTTATAAATGCACTCAGACGTTTCATCTGTAGACGGGGATCGGTTAGGGAAATCCGCTGCGATAGAGGAACGAATTTCATTGGTGCAGAAGCAGAACTCAAGAAAGCTATTGAAGAAATGGATGACCAGGAGATCAAAGCAGAACTCCTTAAGGAAAGCATCGATTGGATTAAAAACCCTGCATCTGCTAGCAATTTTGGTGGTGTCTGGGAAAGACAAATCAGGTCAATCAGAAATGTCATGAATGGTCTCATCAGAGAACATGGTAGTCGTCTGGACGAAGACTCGTTGAAGACTTTCCTTTGCGAAGCCGAATACACGATCAACAACAGACCTCTGACAGTGGAGACCCTCAGCGACCCACATTCTGCACCACCATTATCACCAAGTATGCTGCTTACAGGAAACTTTAAGACAAGACTTGTGCTGCCCCCGCGTGGAGAATTCAAGAGAGAAGACCTGTACTGCAGAAAGATGTGGCGGCGTACACAGCATATGGCTCAAGAATTCTGGTCAAGATGGTGTAAAGAATATCTGCAGCAGTTACAAGCAAGAAACAAGTGGATTCGGCCACGAAGAAATTTTCAGGTCGGAGATGTTGTGTTATTGAAAGAAAACCAGTCTCCTAGAAACAGATGGCCCATGGCTAAAGTGGTGGAAACTCACCCCGATGATCAGGATCAAGTACGGTCGGTAACAGTGTTGACAAGTAATGGATCCAGACTGGAAAGACCTGTTAACAAGCTTGTGCTACTCGTAGAAGCGTGAGAGACCGGGATTCCCCGACGAGGAGCCTGAGGAGCCGGAACTTTGTTAAGAAAGAGATTTACAGTGAAAGAAACTTTAAGTGTTTTCACTAAGCATGGAACATTGACATTGTGTTTGCTAAAGATTAGTTCCTTTTTGTAGAAAATGTTGGACATTTTGGGGAGCCATGTTACTGCTGGGCTTCGTGTTTCCCAGCTGGGTTCCCTGCACAGACATTTAGTTTCGGGCATGCGCATAGGTGACCTTTAATGTTTACCACGAGGGCCACCGAGTTTTTACCTCAATTTTAAGTTCACTAAGGTTTATTAGTTTTCACGGTTTGTACGGCAGTTAAGTCGACTTTTATTAAGGCCCATTGGTGTAACTGGAATTGCGAGTTTGTCTCACGGTGCCTCGTGTCGAAATAAACGTTGAAATTTACGGCTGGTTTACATTCGCATCTACAATAAGAAACCGTGGGATAGGATTACTGACAAAATTTGTACTATCGCCTTGGATCCTCGACCTTTTGCCACCAATGAGATCTGGTGTGACATTGCGCAAAAGAAGCCACAATTAAATCATTCAATTCCTCCTGTAACAGTAGAGCGTTATAGATGGACGCGCTTTTGGAAATAGATGATTATTGTGTACTTATAACGTAGTGAATAGTATGGTAGCTGTTTATCTTCAGGAACTTTTAGACTTTTATATAACTGTCCGTAGCCTTAGATCAGGAAATATGGAACTTCCGAAGACACAATCGTACTATTTAAAATCGTACGGGTTCAGGGCATTTTCTATATTGTACTCCCCAGCTTTGGAATGCCCTCCAACTGGAGCTAAGGATGTGCGATTCCGTAGGTAGCTTTAAGAAAGGCCTGAATTTTGGGGCCCAATATTATGTCAAACACAAAATATGTAACGCCTTGCACACCTTTTCGCCTGTTTCCTACATGTAAATCCGCCAGCGTAGGTGCAGTTTTACGTAATGTAAAATTTATTTTAGTCTTTTATGTAGGTATATATACAGGTCACTCATGTTGTATTGTAAAACTCCCTGACGAAGTGTGCGTTAGTTACACGAAACGCGTAGGAGAAAATAAATCGTTTTACAACTGTAAGAGTTCGCAGACGTGCTGCTCACTAGTTCTATCTAGAGA
This sequence comes from Pavona decussata, assembly GCF_977016875.1. Lineage (NCBI taxonomy): Eukaryota > Metazoa > Cnidaria > Anthozoa > Scleractinia > Agariciidae > Pavona > Pavona decussata. The sequence goes on along the minus strand of NW_028145477.1, from coordinate 1,056,071 downwards.
AATACACTTAGGTGCAGAAATACACGCTAAGGAGATACATGAACCTAACCTTAATTCTCACAAAACATCGCCAGAAATCAAAGCCTTGCACAATTTGACGTTTCTTGTAATCAGACAGTTTAAAAAAATGTATAGTTACTTCTAACACCGCTTGAAAATTATTAATTTGCAAAGTTTCACAGGTGGTCAACCATAAAGCTCTAACCCCAGTTTAATTTTCGCGGGAGAAAATAAATTTAACAAGGCATCCTTTTTAAGATGAGGAAACCTGGGGCTCTCAGTGAACACACATAATTCTGTCAAACATGAAGTCATATGTAAATGACAAAAAGGCTTGTCTTATATGAAGTATCCAAATTCAGGATTAGGCGGTTGCATTTCTGGACATATTAAAGTGGAAGAAAATGACAGTGTAAAGATAGTAGAAGATCCAATCAAAACTGGATGATCACAATCAAACACGTCCATTACTTTTCATGGAAATTCATATAAAAATTCCAGGTGATATAAAACGTTAACACTTATGGGTTTTCATGAGTAGCACAGTTCAAAGGACATGACATTTTGCTTTGATTTTCTCCAAGAATTATTAATGATCTTGGAAGGAATATCAAAATATACTTGAATCCAATTTTCAAACACCTGGAAGGTGGAAAAAAACTCTACGGCGCCTCTCGGTGTTTGGAAATTGGTTGAAACATTCTTCCTCGTGTTGGATATATTACATATTAAAGGATGAAAAGAATGGCTTCACAGAAATTACCTCCAAGAGTGTCAACAGACTATGCCAGACGTGGACTTTATTAATTTTTACAAACATCCTATTATACTCAAAAAAAAAAACATTCAATGCTGTAATTAAATCCTTAAATCTCATACGTGTGGTAAAATCCCCGCAGGGGGGGCTCTCATATGAAAGGGGCAGGGATGCTCGTCGTCTTGCTTAGGGGTGTAAATTTCGGATTTTGGTCTCTTTTAGGGTGCTCTGGGCAAAACGCCATAATATTTATCCGTGAAGGTTTTGTTTAGCGTTGCATGCGAAAAATTACTGTATTTTTATTTTTCTGTGATTTAAAATGGTCTCTTTTAGGGGGCTAAGTTTGGGCCATCCCCAGATTGGTCTCCTTTATTTAGGGGTTTAATTCAAAATTTCCGACAAGCATCCTCGCCCCTTACATATGAGAGTTCCCCCCCCCCCCCCCCCTCTGGTAATAGGTTGTGTGCATTCCTTCAGCAACCAATTGGGGACTGCGTCTGGCCCATGCACAAGCCTTTACGGGGTTCAGCTTGTACAACACTTTGTAGACACGATGCTCGGTAACCTCCTGAAACTCAGGAGGGTCATCCTTCAAGGGGAGTGGAGGGGATTACCCAAGCAGTTCCAAAAGTGCACTATTGATAGGGTTCGCAAGGTCGTTCAAGGGAAGATTGTTCAGTTACAAAAATCAATGATTTCAAGTTTTGGGGAAAGAACAAAACCACCACTTAATTTTTGTTGACAATGGTGTCCAAAGTGAACGCACTGTATCACAAGTACAAGTTAATGGTATGCATCACATTGCCAAGAAATAATTTCACAAATCTTTGAGCAGATCGAGGCAACACTATAAAAAAATTGAATGATTATAAGAACTTGTCGCGATTCAAAGAAACGTTAAGTTTAAATCGATACAGGAAACCACTTTCACAGAAGGACAGAAGTGTCAAGATAGATGCGTCTATGCGGCGAGTGTAGAGCAAACATTTGAAAAGTCGCGCGAAAGTAGACAACGTGATTTTGCACCATGCTATGAGTGACCAAGCAGATTACCGAGCACGCTTGTTTCCATCTGAGGTTTATCAGTTTTATAACAATGGAACTGCAACGAAGCATAAACAAACATAAAAACAGAAAGGGTGTTAAAGACATCAATACAATAAAATAGAAATCTTGGAAGAAATTAGCAAAGACGAGAGTAACAGTAGAGATGATTCCCACAGTTGAAAACTTGCAGTTTGGGAGCGAAGCTAAATTGAAGCATACTGGTATGTCTGGAGTCTTGGAACCTGAGACCAGAGCTGAGGACAAAGTAAAATAACAAATCATTCAACAGGTCATTTGAACTAATATAACTTGCGAATGACTTTGCAATTGAGCACTTAAGACCCTGTGAGTTGAGCAGAGATCTATGTTTTTGAAACATGTACTGTAGCATGGTCCACCTTTTTCACACGGTTAGCCCGCATTCGAAACATGAACTGTAGCATGGTCCACCTTTTTCACACGGTTAGCCCGCATTCGGCTCAAAAGAGATGGTACAAAATATGACCTATCAACCTGTCAGGAATCATTAGCACAGATATGCAACTTTCTCCTGTTTGTTCCTTTTCTTAATTTTTTTGTTTACCTGCTCTTTCCAATTATGAAATCTGTTGAATTTGCATGAATGTCCTCTCTTACAATTTACAAGGATGTAAATATTTTGCCACACCTCTTTTTACTGTTTATTTTCAGTTTTTGTTTACATAAGTTTAATTGCCAGTTATTGATGGCTAAAAATGAAAACTTTGATTGAAGATGTGAGGTCCCAGGGGGGTACTCGGGTATAAACGTGACAGGGGAAGGGGGGGGGGGTCCGACAGAGCCTAATATTTTGCACCCAAAAAATACATGGACCTTAAATTGTGCACCCAAAAAAATACAAGACTGCCAGCGATGAAAGTTATTGTGTTCGCAAAGATACCAATGATCGGGCCGATGATAAGCTTGTGTAATAAATGAGTCATGGAGAGAAGTAAATGACGTCTCAGTTTACAAAGTGTCGTTGTCTTCATTCCCATTGGTGTTTGCCAGTGGCCCCCGGGCCCCATGCCGTTTAAAAAATAGGCAGCTGCCTGGAAATTCGGCATAGTATTACCGGCTACATGCGTATTATTCGAAGCATGCTTTCGGATCTTGCGGGAACTTTGGCTTGAAATGCGTAAGAACTATTAGCCTGGCGGAAATTCGAACCCAAAAAAAATACCTGCAGATTTTTCAGACCTAAAAAAATACACGGTTAAATCTTCAACCCAAAAAAATACAGGAGTTGAAAAATTTAGACCCAAAAAAATATGTCGGACCCCCCCCCCCCCCCCCATCACGATTATACCCGAGTATCCCCCCTGGGTGTGAGGTCTTACAGAGAGTGGTTAAGCATTCATGTTGTAGGTGAAATCCAGTTTTTATTCAGGTGAAATGTTATCAACCTAGGTTGAATTGAAGAGCTTTCTAATAACTAAGGTAAAATATGCACCAGTGCTCATCCTAAAAATAACTATTTGTCTAACTCATTCCAAGCACTCATTCTTATACCCATTGTTGCCCCACCCTTGAAGCTGCACCAACCCTACCATCTAGGCTTTATACATGCCACACCCACCCCCCCCCCCCCCCCACTCCCAAGCCCCCCACCTAACAACATCACATTGACACACAAACTTCCTATCCTTTGTTTTAGTGGTGGACGGTAATTTGAATGCAGAGCCTGTTATAACATAAGCCCTTCTCTCGATCAAAATGAAATAAAAACTCTGAAAACCAGCCATGAACACACTGCTGAGCATTTTTTATTCTGTGCTTTCTTGATTTGATACCTGCAAGCTAAGGGTGGTAGCTACGTTTTACAAACTTGAAGTTTACTAACTCACTCAGAAGTACTTCTGAGAACTTTTGGTACTCATGTCAGGACTTGAATTCACATATTTCAGATCTGTTGAGTTCACTATTTTTACTACTACCCTTTTAATTTCTTATGTTGAATACCAGGTACGCATTTAACCTACAATCATGGCCAAACTGTTCCGGACTGCCCCGATCTAAGGCAGGCCTTCACCCCCACTCCTTTCCCCATACAATAGGGAACTTAAGCACCGGACGTTTTTGGGGCGACGGCGACGTCTACAAACGAGCCAGCCTGGGTAACAGGGCGCCGTCGTATGGCGCGTTTTTAGTGTCAAAATTCAAACTATCAATTCAAACATTCGATCCTTCAATTCAAACCTGCAATTGTTCGGTTCAAACATTCAATCCTTCAATTCAAATCTGCAATTGTTCGGTTCAAACTTTCGATCCTTCAATACAAACATTCAATCCTTCAGTGCAAAAATGGAATGGGTCGATTCAAACATTCCATCATTCAATCCAAATATGGAATTGTTTGTTTCAAACATTCGATTCTTCAATCCAAACACCCTTTTCTTCAATCCAGAAATGCCATTCTTCAAGTTAAACATGCATTCATTGTATTGCCTGGCCTATCATTCAGTTCAAGCATGCATTTCGTCGATTTAAACGTGCCATTTTTCAATTCAAACATTTGATCATTCAATTCAAACGTGTATTTCTTCAATCAAATCCTGAAACTCAAACACTACACCATAAATTCCGCGTTCAATTTCGATAGAAAATGCTGAAATCGTGCTGTTGAAAACTTCTGCACTTTAATTTTAAGATATGAAATCCAGATTATAAATTCAACATAGTCTCACGATGTAGTTGTGCAGTGGCTCGATTCAAACATTCACTTCGGCGATTCAAACATTCAGCTCAGCAGTCCAAACTTTCAGTTCCTCTCCAGTAGTCTGGAACCGAGGGGACTCTGTAAAAGAAGGATACGGACGGGCGGATGCGGACGGCGGATTAAATTTATTGGTTAATTGTCACCTTCTAAGAAATGCTAGCTTTGGCTTTTTTTAAATTTTATTTTTATTTTTTAATTTGAATTGATTTTATATTTTATTGTCAGTCAAACAGCGAAAACGCTATGGGATGTTTCTTCTCGTTTTTCAACCAAATCAGTCTGAGTTTGCAGTGGAACTCGGTACATTAGTACGACACACCATCTGGAAAAACAACAAGTTCACAGTCATCAACATTTACAGGATAATCTGATTAACAGGTAAAGTACTGTACGAGCTTTTGTTAGGCATTAAAGATTGGAAATCGTGGTTATTGTTCGAACAGACAGATCGATACAAGTTATTAAAAAATTATTTTAAGATGTCCAAAGATTTCCCGGCGTAGGCCGGATTTCTGAACGTGTCATTTTCTTCCCTTTAAATTTGTACACAAGCGAAATTTTCCTTGCAATATGGGGGCTTTTTTTGATCGGGTTTTGCGTCTTTTCGGTTTTGATATTCATTGCGGATTTTGGTTTTTCTCATCTTGGAACATTCAGATTATTTTATCTGACAGAAAAACATGTTTTTTTCGGTCAGTTTCTGGTTTTCCAATCTATAATACCTAACAAGAGCTCGTACAGTACTTTACCCGTTAATCAGATTATCCTGTAAATGTTCATGAATGTGAACGTGTTGTTTTGCCGGATGGTGTGTCGTATTAATGTACGGAGTTCCACTGCAAACTCAGACTGATTTGGTTGAAAAACGAGAAGAAACATTCCACAGCGTTTTCGCTGTTTGACTGACAATAAGATATAAAATTAATTCAAATTAAAAAAAATAAAAATAAAATTTAAAAAAAGCCAAAGCTAGCATTTCTTAGAAGGTGACAATTAACCAATAAATTTAATCCGCCGTCCGCATCCGCCCGTCCGTACCCTTCTTTTACAGAGTCCCCTCGGTTCCAGACTACTGGAGAGGAACTGAAAGTTTGGACTGCTGAACTGAATGTTTGAAGAGGGTCTGGATGGGGTTAACTGACAACTGACAAATGGCCAAAATTTTAACTGACAACTGACAAATAGCATAAAATTTAACCGACAACTGACATTTATACTCGCTGGTACTGACAACTGACGAAAGACCTGCTGCTACGTTTTTCGGCTAATAATTGATATATTTTATACCAAATCACCAAACAAACGTGTTACAATAAACAGCTGCAGAGTAGGGCGTCATATTTTATACTAACAATTCATATTAGTTAATAGTTATTGCGATGAGCTAGAGACAGTTCAGTCTCTAAAGAAGCATCTGTTGTCATTTTTTGGGCTGAGAGAACTGGCAATAAAATTCGGCCTTGGAGAGTTTGATTTAAAACTTTACCGCATGGCACCGAAGCAGGGAGGAAGAAGCGAAAATTTTGCGATAACCACAGATGGTCAGTGGAAAATGGAGCTGCCAAGCTTGCTGGAGGAAACAGGCAGCGAACTAACGCTTCTGGAACAAGGAATGCGCCGGCTGCGTGACAGCATAGCTGCGACTAACAAGGAATACCTTGAAGAGGTTGAGTTGTGCACGTTACTTACAACAGTTGTGGAGAACATTCACGCCGTCTCCCATTTTAAACATGAGACGTTCACCGCCTTACAGTATTCCCAAGACTTTGGAACCATCACAAAGGAGACTTTACAAAAGACCACCATGGCTTTTTAAAGTATAAAATTCATGCAACCGCTTCCGTCAGCAGAGATTAGCGCTGAAACGGAGACTGCCATGAAAGAATTGGTAGAGAAGTATCGTCCAGTAAGACAAAGAACAGTCAGGGGTGACACTACAAAGGACAAAGCAGGGGCTCTACCACCAGCGGTGTATACGAAGCCACCAGATTGCAGTAAAGTAAACTTTATGCCAGACGAAGAGAGCAATTCCATCACGGAAGATCCAGAACGACTCAACAGCGATGTTGAAGATGAATCAGTCCTGAGGTGCCATCTAATGATATTACAAAAGTCGCATTTGTAAATCACTGTCTCATTGATGTGGTTGTTAGTACTGTGCGACATCCACAAGAGGACGACTACGATACAGCTTCAGACAACGATATCTCTGACAATGAGGAGGAAATTTCACCTGTCGCAGTTTCAAGGTCTGGCCGACCAATACGCGCCCGTTTTCGCTTGGATTCTTAAGGTATGTTCTTAGTAGATTGGCCATGGGATGATTTGTATAAAGGCCAAAGAAACGATTGTTGTTGCAAAAATGCAAACATAAATGTAAACATTTTACAATACTTTTTCGGTTACCAAGGTACGCTCCTATCTGTCTTCCATGACGTTAAAGTTTATTTGGGTCCTCAAGAAATTATGAAAATCTGCAGTTAATTATTAACAGCCATTTAACTGACAACTGACAAATGGCCCAAAATTTAACTGACAACTGACATTTGTAGCCCCCCATCCAGACCCTCTTTGAATCGCCGAAGTGAATGTTTGAATCGCCGAAGTGAATGTTTGAATCGAGCCACTGCACAACTACATTGTGAGCCTATGTTTGAATTTATAATCTGGATTTCATATCTTAAAATTAAAGTGCAGAATGTTTCAACAGCACGATTTCAGCATTTTCTATCGAAATTGAACGCGGAATTTATGGTGTAGTGTTTGGGTTTCAGGATTTGATTGAAGAAATGCACGTTTGGATTGAATGATCAAATGTTTGAATTGAAAAATGGCATGTTTGAATCGACGAAATGCATGCTTGAACTGAATGATAGGCCAGGCAATACAATGAATGCATGTTTAACTTGAAGAATGGCATTTCTGGATTGAAGAAAAGGGTGTTTGGATTGAAGAATCGAATGTTTGAAACAAGCAATTCCATATTTGGATTGAATGATGGAATGTTTGAATCGACCCATTCCATATTTGCACTGAAGGATTGAATGTTTGTATTGAAGGATCGAAAGTTTGAACCGAACAATTGCAGATTTGAATTGAAGGATCGAATGTTTGAATTGAAAGATTGAATGTTTGAATTGAAGGATCGAATGTTTGAATTGATAGTTTGAATTTTGACACTAAAAACGCGCCATACGTCGTTCCCGCCAAAATCCAAACTTAAGCAAAGAGGTGTTTTTGCGACGGCAACGCTTTCGAAAACTGCCTCGAAAGCTTGAGAAAACCTCTGTGAAAAATGTCTTTTCGTGAAACAAGAGAGATGCTGTTCGGCTAGCATATGATGGTAAAATAATTTCTGATGAAGAATTCTTGGTCTTGTGGGAGAGCTGCCGTTCCAAGAACCCAGATTTTCCAAACAGTTCGTATGCAAGATTTGATCTTGAAGACATCAACGAAGCCGAATGTTTGGCAGAGTTCAGAGTCGATTATCGACCTTGTTCAATCTTTCCTGGATTGACTCCCAGATTTTGCCACCGTCTGGACTGCCTTTCTTGAACTGAAACAATTCGCTAGCAATCATTTCCCGCAACAGGAGAATGTCGTGGTCACCTGTCCATTCCATTACAGGTTGTTGTTTGATAACTATCTTCATGCTAGAAGCTAAAAAGTTCAAAAATTGGCTGTAAATACTTGACAATCGCTCCGACAAGCGCCAAACGAGAGAATAATATTTTAGGCATCGATAAGTACAAAACATTGAGGGCTAAATGATATAAAGGAACGAAAATCATAAAGGCGAAACTCACGTTTTACACGCGACGTCAAAATAAGCAAAACAAAGTCGGCGCCGAGTCGCGCGACGGCTGACCATGTCGGCGGGAAACGTGGATCGGAAGTAAATTTGACTTCCGGTCGCCGTCGCCCCGTAGAAAACGTCTGGTGCTTAAGTTCCCTAATATGTTAATTGAAGTGGTGTGTGGAATAAGGCCCTAAGTGACTTTTGGTGTAAGGTCAAATTCTCCTTTTATTTCACAAGCAAAAACAAGAAAATCTGGAAGGAGATTCTAGCAGTTTATCAGAAGTCACTTCAGGCTTTTTTCCAGGCACCCCTTCAATTGGCAAATTCGTTTGATATCGACATGTGCAAGCGTTAACATTCACCAATGAACAAGCGGTGGGAAGAGGGGGAAAGGTTTCAAAAACAACCAACTTACATCAGAGATCTAGATATTGATCCTTTTGGGGCAAAGTAAAATGGAAAAAGAGAAATTTTTTTAAAAGTATCCAGGATTGAAGGTTGAATACTTGTTCAACCTGAGACCGGATTACGCTTGTAACATTCCCTTTTGAATCAGTTACTGACTACTGTACAGTGCATTTTAAATTAAACCAACAAATGATGCCGATGAATAAACAATGAATTGATAACATACCGTCAACCAACTGTGTAAATTTCTCAGTTTCTTTGTCCCAAGAATAGACCTTTCCATACTGTCCTCTAAGATGCACAGCATTAGCAAGCCTCTCTTCTGGTTTCTGCTCAGATACCTGTTGGATTCTGCGAGCCCACTCCTCTGGATTATCTGAATCAACTATGACAGCTGCCCCACCTTCGACTTCCTCCAGTGCAAAAGCTATCCCTATTTCACTGCTGACAAGAACAGGGACACCAGCTGATATTGCTTCCACCCCAACCATGGTAAAGTAACCAAGTCAGACTGCTCAAATATACTTTTGATATCTTCATAACTGCGATATCTACGGATTGTTAATTGAGCGCGTGCTATTCCAGTTTTCTGGAGAAACCAGGCCTCTAATTTTCTATGTTTACTTTGTGGTGAACCAACAAATATTAAATTAAAGTTCCTCCCAAGAGATGCTATCGCAGATGCAACAATATCATATCCTTTAAGTTCAAGGTCTTCAAAGCTTCCACGGCCAAGCATGACAACAACAAACCGATGCCATCTAGAGACATTTGGTGGTATTGTTGCTTGAGTTAAAAACTTTTCAATAAGTCCTGGAGTTATGACCTCTACTCTTTTATGAGAGAGCAGGGTCCGAAATTGCGCTTTCCTGGTCGCCAATGCGACTAAAAATTTTGCACTGGCGACCAGAATTTCACAACTGGTCGCCAACGGGCGATTAACTATTTCATGCCACGATCATTATACAAATAATAACTTTGATTTTCAGCCAAATCGATTAAAAATAAAATTCAAAGTCGCCCGCCAATTGGTCACTTACGTTTTACCTTTCCGCTGATTTTGAAGTATAAAACCGATTTTCCTGTTGTTATCTGAATCTACCACAACGTTTCACAGCTACAATCAGCGTGTTTGTATTCAATCTTATTCGTCAACAGAAAAATCGCCATTGCGGCCCCAAATGCGTTTTCTTTGTTCTGATTCTTAAAAGTAAAATTGGCAACGAAAAAGTTTGGTTTGTGTTTTACTGCGAAGGAAAAATGTTATTGACACTTTTTGGCGACCACATTTTTCTATATGGCGACTGAAAAAATATATTCAGTCGCCAGTTGGCGCCTGCCTAAAAAAGTTAATTTCGGATCCTGGAGAGCAATCTGCTGTATTTCTGTTGAAGATAAGGACCTACAGCTATAACTAGATGTGCTACTTCACACAACTGCAATTCGAGTTTCTGCTTTTTTTCATTGTCTTCAATTGCATCTTCTACGGTGCAGTCCTCGGATTTGAATTTACCCAAGTCCTCAGCAAATACATGCAAGATTTGAACCTATTTGCAGTTCCGGTTTGACGAGAGCAAATGAGCAGGCCCGCCAGTCTTTCGACCGTGTCCTACTACAACATCAAGGTATGGAAGTTCGCGAGGCGGTTGAATCAACCAATGCAGAGGGTCTCCAAATCCAGGAAGAGGCTCTGCTATGATTAGATTCACCCCGTATTTCTCGGCGTCCTTCTTGTCGAATTCAGTACCAGTGGAAACATAAACATGAACGTTGATCTTTTGGCTTGATTTTCTCGCGAGATTGATTGCAAACTCTCTGTTGAATGTCGACAGTCCTCCTTGCAATGATCCCCACTCACTCGCAAGGAACACGACATCGATTTTTGATTGACTACACACCCCTCTACACACCACAGTCCTCAAAAACAACATTATAGGTAATACCCACAATATAAAAGTTTCAGCATGCATATCGATGAATGTTATGGCACTATTTCGGCCGCCATCAATCATTTCTTTCCCAGCATAGGCAATCGAACAAAACGGAACGGAACTTCCGGTATCAATTTTCGAACAGTGTTAAATCGGCGTAGACTGTTCACAGTCCCCCTATTTTTCCGTGGGATTCTCGAGACCGGTGCGCTTCGATGGAACCGCCGCCATCTTGGTTTGTAAAGGCGAGCGCGATCTGTTGAGAGTGTCTAAACTGCCGAGGAGAGCGGGAGAGCGGGAGAGCGGGAGTGCGGGAGTGGGTGTTAGTTTAGACACTCTCCCCAGATCGCGCTCGCTTTTACAAACCAAGATGGCGGCGGTTCCAACGAAGCGTAATCCCACGGAAAAATATGGGGACTGTGAACAGTCTAATTAAATCGAAACTCACAAAACATCTGAGGGCATAGGCCGTTGTTAAAATCTGGACCATGGAACATTCCAAAACATCTCGGAACATGAAATAGAGCAAGATAAATTAATGAAAAGATATTGTTAACAAAAATGTCAAAACTGAAAATGTGACAAACTAAACTATATAAAAAAAAAACATAGAATGAATAAGCTTAAGTAAAGAATAAAAAAATCTTCGCTGTGGAAAGGTTCTCCTTCTAAAGGACACGACAAGCCTGCGTGACCTCCGTCAGTGAGCTTTTTTTTCTTTTTTTTTTTTCTTTTTTTTTTTTTTCTAAAAAACAAGACACTTAGAGGTGTTCAGGCGGGAGTTTTGGTCGACGAAAGCTTTGAATGGCTGACCCACAGTCACCATATCAGTTTATATGTACAAATAAATAAAAACTCAGTACAGTATAACAAGCGGTGTTACTTGTACTGTCTCCAAAACATAATTGATAGCCGAAAGTAACGCTGTCACTGTTGCATCAAAGCTCTCTCCCACATTTCGACTTCCAGGGAGCCAACTGGCCTCTTGTTACATCAATATTCCCAGTTGTCTCCATGATCACTTTCATGTATTCTCTAAACTATAACTAGTTTTATTAAAAACTGGATCATTGTATAATGCAATTCCAGGATTTCGATTGGCTTAGCGGCCATGGTATATGAGCCATTATACCATGCCCAAGAAATAGAGACCATAAATTGTTCTCTGGTTGCTCTTGGAAAGGAAATCAGCAAGGCCTACCAATATTACTTGATTGGTTTTAATAAAACAATGATTCCACTCGCGTTTGTTGGAATGGGGATATGAGGTGATTATAGCCAACTCGGCGCTACGCGCCTCGTTGGCTATCTATCATCTCATATCCAACACGCGCTCGTGGAATAATTGTTAAATAGCCATCGCTAAGTGCCAACGAGAAAGGCGAGAAATCGTAAGGAGGCTTGTAAGAGTTTTTCATTGTTGTAGTGTCTGTAAAATGATGAAAGATTACAAAAAATTTCATCTGATCATTTGGACAAAGTTTAAAGACTTTTAAATATCTTTGTAACTCAGTTGTTGGGCAATACTAGGAAGTTCAGTGATGTCATTTGGGTTACCATGGCAACAGGTCGGCTCTAAAAAAAGGACCTCTAACTTCCAGTTTTTGTAAAATACTTCAAAAACCGTGAAGTCGGTGACCCACCGTTCAGTTATTGCTTTGCCGGGAAGCACCCTAAATTGTTTAACCCCTTTGGAAATATGACGAAAAGTTAGCTAGTAGATCTTGTGTTATTTCAAAAAAGGCATTTTTTCACCTACAAAAATTTCTACTAGATAAATTTCTCCCAAACATTTCTATTTGAAGTGGCATACTGAATGCGGCATGCACGAAAAATTCAAGATAGGTCACCACGCAAAATTTCGAGATAAAAACAAGTGTTTCCCGCAGCTTTTATTTCCGGTTCACGCGATTTTACGCTGCATTTCCACTTGGTGTTCTATGCGCGCGACTTTTGATAGACATTGGTTCATTCAGCTGACGCGTACACCTAAATCATAGCGTGTGTGGGTTACGCGCGCGCACGAGGCTAGAACCCCTTTCGAGCCTCCTTATATGGAGAGAATGAGGCTGTCTTGCATATTGGTATACGAAGAAGAGAAAACATGCTAACTAAACGCAACAAGTTTATTTTCTAGCTGAAAAACGCAGGAGCAGTCGAAAAGCGCTCCAGTATTCAAGGTCGTTTCAGTTTGAACTTTGAACGAAACACCCGTAGTGTTCTTTGTTTGAACATTGTGTATTTGATCCTGATATCTTCAAGTGACTAGTTTAATAGGTATTCCCTGAAGCAAACATAAAATCTTGCTTTCTCTTGGCAAAACGCCTGGATTTTTAACACATAAGGTGGCGTTGAAGAGTGCCTGGCATTTTAGTTTTTTGGAGTTTGGCCCACGGTTCGGCCTCTTGACATTTGGGGTAATTTAAAACAACTTTTCAATAACAAATGTCTTTATTCAAACAATTTTTTGCCACTGACACCTTGAAAATTCCTGGTCCACCTCCTCAACTGATTCACTGGAAAATTTGGGGCTGAAAAAGATCATTTTATATACGCAGTTCATGTGACTGGGCCGAGACAAAATGTTGTTAACCACAGGTAACCAATGAAATAAATGACTTTATTCTCTATTTTGCTTTTCCACCAAAAATGATGGTTCACAATATTATGCATCAAAGTATGAAATATATTAAATACAAGTGCTTGCTAAATTCAGATTGGCACACATTATCTCCCAGGAGATGTGCTTCGTAATTCTTTTGCAGAGGGAGGGGAAACTTGTTCAACAACATACCCTTTTCCCTATCTGGTCGCTAGACACATGAAAAGCAGTTAAATTGTAAACGTTTGACGAAAATCCTGAAGGCTGACCGGTTTTCTGACCGCGCGAGAATAGCCTTTTTTCTTTTTTTTTGGCACTTGACCTATTCTCGCGCGGCCAGAAAATCGGAAACACAGTTCCTAGGCAGCATAGAACAAGTCTCAATCAGTACTTTTTTCGCAGTGTTTTTTGTGCTGTATAAGATGAATCTATAGAGTGCTTTCACATGACGAAACGGCGGCCATGTTGGTGTCCCAAAACAAAGAAATGGCGGCCATGTTGGTGTCCCAAACTAAACCTCTGGGAATTGAACTCTATTTTTATGCAAAAACTTTCTTTTGTTTCAGTAAACCAATATGGCCGGTAGTCACGTGAATGAAAACGCTCTATTGATTGTGTGACTGTTTGTTACGCTAAACAGCATGATTTTAACTTTGGAAGGTGAACGACAGACATCTAAGTTACTGAGGCGTACTTAACTGTGTAGCAGCTGTTAGTTATGCTACACAAGATGAAGCTAACTTTTAACTTGGAAAAATAAATCTTTGAGTGTGACAATTAGAAGGCGGATTCCTAAATTGCGACTCAGTCTCAACCCAAACCCAGTGAGTTGCCCAATTCCAAACTCGCAAAACTAATCGAAGACTGATTTTAACCAGACTGCGAGCAGTCCTTTTTTTTTCCTTTTTTCACGCGCGCAAAGCGACTGTAAAATTATGCATCTTAGAAAAGTGAACGAGGAGGGATTGGGGAGAGCGAGGTCTCCAAGCGATCCCATGATCCCCACTCGTCCCAGACTCCCCGTAGTTTGTCGAGTGGGGAATGGGTAGCACTGTACCTGCAGTACTGTTGCGCACGCCACCGGACACAGTCGGTGAACGAAATACGCCAGTCTAAAAGCCACATGCGTTGAAGTCCGTTGTTCGTGTTTCACCGTTTCAAGAAATTCAACATTTCTCCTTCACTCAATTATTGGAATAATGCACTGAGCTGTAGAATTTAAGTAAACCATTTCTGTCTGACGTTACGTACGTTTTTCATGAGCTATCAGGGAGCTTAAGCAACGACGACGGCAACGGCAACGAAAACGTCACCTGAAAATATAACGTTAGTTCATTTGCGTTACTTATTTCAACTCGCTCAACTTTTCCAAAAATGGCGAACTATTCAGTAACCAAATTGGTAGGAGTGGCGTACAAGTTAAGAAAGAAAATGAAAAATTCAACCTTTAATGTGATCATTTCACGTTGTTGTTTTGCAGAGGACGGTCAAGAAATGCACCAAAATGTAAAACGCACGTGCAGAGCGATTGTTTTTGCTCATTAAACCTACTGTTTTGCGGCGTTGCCGTTGCCATCGTCGTTGCTTAAGCTCCCTGTTTCCTTAATAAAACCCAACCATTAACTTGGGAAGAATACATTGTACATTGCCATCCTGTAGAAAACTGCAGCAAAAAATACCCAGCGGTATAAATATCACACCTTTAAAGCTTCTGAATGCCGGCTACTAAATGACAGTATCTTAGATATAAACTATAGGTTCCCCTTTTTGCACTCGGGCAAAGTCAAGCGTACACAAAAACATTCGAGACGTTAGCTTGTTCACTGTGAACAAATTTCTGAGAGCAGTGAATGGGGTGACAGAAAACTGGGAATCAAAGCAAGGCTAAAGCTCCGTTGTATCTCTCCCTGATTTCCCCACTAAAGAGCTCAAAGGCCAGCGTGCTATGGAAGCTGCCTGCTACACATGCAAACAAAACGTACATGTATGGATGGTGGGGGGGGGGGGGGGTAGGGGGGCGCAAGGCAATTCTAGCAGGCAACTTTCAGCACACTCTCAGGTTTTTCTGGCTCAATTTTCTTTGAGCAAAAAGAGACTTATCGTAGTGTAGTTTTTCCTGCTACATTCCTTGAGAGGTTACCCTGAGAAATAGATTATTTCTTAGTCCTATAACTCACTCATCAGAGGCTTGCAGCCTGTTACTTAGTAACTGAAGCTACTGTCACGCAATATCACAAAAGCGACTGTCCCATTCTCCAGTAAGTTCTTGTTTAAAAAGGTGCATATGTAGTGATCCAGTATGCCTCGATTGAGGTAGACAGTAAACGTGCCTTCAATTGGAACACAAATCTGGCCAAGATCATGTAAATTAGCGACGTAACACACGACATCATGTCATGTCACACAAATGCAAAATTTGTCACGCAACCGATGACAGCAGGTCTTGGTGGTTTTGCAAAGCTCTGTGATGTCGCTCTCAGGTGTTCAGCTTCCAAATGATACGTTGTGTGGGCTGTGAGTACCTGCTACTGCCAGCAGTAATGGCACGTCACTATCATCCACACTGAAATAAGACAAAACAAACATGAAGAGTTAAAAATATTCCATCACGTTTATTCCATCGCGCATATGCCACACATGACATTCCAAATCCAGCAGTATGCAGGATGTTTGTCCCATGAACCTACTTTAATGGCCTTAGCTCCCACGAGTCTCCTGTAGCTCAGTGGTAGAGCTCGGAAGGTCCCGATAGGAGCACTCGGATTTTTTCTCGATTATGCCTGTGTCATTTACTGATTAATACATCATTCTCATTACAACATAGTTCTAGTTTTGGAGCGTGTGGATAAAATCCCCGTGATCAGAACAATTACATGTATCTTTTGTGGTGCTGTTTACTACGCTCTATAAGCTGGTTCTAATTTTGGAGTCCATTGATAAAATACAAAATTACCTGAGCATGCTTGTGAGTTCGTCACGAGTCAAAGCCTTTCTTCTGTCTCTTAACCTTTCTGTCAAAACCTGTAACAAGAAGCATGCCAAAGTTGAACGTCGTTTCTACCTACTCCTCACCAAAACCTGGGTTTGTGAGGATAAAAGGCTTACAAAATAAAAGTGTGGCAAAAAGTAAGACCTTTTTATAGTCTAACAGATAAAGGATAATTATAAAATCGTTGTCATTCCTCAACTTTAGTAAATGCTTTCCCTTTAACAAGTGCAGAGTTCTAATTTAGAATACTAGTGAAATGTTGGTTTCTGAGGAGAGGCAGGAGGAGGGGGAGTTGGGGGGGGGGGGGTGAAGTTGCAACTAGAGTACCTGGAGAATAACCTCTTAGAATATCGAAACTCAATCCACATATGAAGCTGAGCCTACAGTAAAGTAGAGCAGAGTTATCGTGCCGAGTAGAGTCCAATCATGTCGAGCAGAGTACAGTAGTAAAAAACGAGCCAACATGCGCTAGGTCAGTTATGTACCAAACCCTTGAAATGAAAAAGGTTGAAGCAAGTCACCTACAATCCTGGCTAATATTTTCTGAGGCAGATACGGAAATAGCGTTTACAGGGCATGTTTGTGTTCTGGATATCTATAACCAGTCACCATAAGCTTGGTGGCACCGCCATCGCAATTTTTTGGAAGCCTCCCCAACCCCCCCCCCCCCCTCCCCCAAGAAATGTTGATAGCCACTGAAATCATTCGGACTGTACATAAACACAGCAACATGACAACATTGCATGGGGGCTGGGGGTGGGGAGGTATTTCGTGTTGAGTTTTGGAAATCGTCCCAACATTTTTGGCCAGGATTGCAGATGCTTTTTGAGGAACTAAATGTACATTAAGTACTTGAGTTATCCAATACCAAAAGCAAGCATGCCAACATACCTTGCTTTTGAGGTGAATTTCTTTCAGTTTATCCTCCAAGTGCATTAGACACTAAAACAAACAGCATTATGGTTAAACTTTTGAGTCTATAGATGAAATCCTATTTAGTTTTCAAGACCATTCAAATGAAAGCTTTAAGCAGACTTATTCTTGTGGTGGTGTTTCTTACAATGTAAAAGGAGGTTCTAATGTATAAGTCTGTGGATGAAATCTTATAAAAATGTGAGCATTCAAATGAAAGCTACTGAGCAGTGCTTTCCTGTGGCACTACTTAACATGCAGTACAATGTGATTCCAACTTTTGAGTACAGTGTAAAAATGAAACCATCCAGAAGCAAAAACTTTCACATGGTACTTTTTTCTGTGTTTTGCCTTTTACAGCTTTGAGCTTAAGTGCTCCTGAGAAAGAAGAAGGTTAAAATAACAATTCAAGCGGTGCCTGCAAAAAAAGTCCCAAGTTCTGATAAATTGCTAGATTCTTCTTCCAAAATAATTGACTCTGTATTTGCTTGTGAAATGAAAGGAGAATTTAACCTTACATCAAAAAGTCACTTAGGGCCTTATTCCGAGCACCCCTTCAATTTATTAAAATATAGCAGTTCAACCTCAGGACTGGAAAAATGTTTGCTTATAGTAAGGAAACATTAAACATTACAGCCAATGAAAAAGGTACTTACAAACTCTGCAGACATTTTTATATCCCAGAGACCACAGAGAGAAGATAACATGTTGAAGACCAAGTTGGACACTTCCACCTTTTGTACACGAGGCTCGCTGAAAAAACAACAAAATGTTATTTATACAAGGCATTCACTGTAAGACCTGCATTTTATGGCTGAGCACTCTTCTAAAGAAACTAATACAAATATATGGTGTTTTAAGAGTATTTTTGTCAAAGTAACAATTCTTTAAAATGTAGGGAAACTTTTAAAGGGGAAAGCTAATAACAATTATTAATTATCAATCAATGAATGTCTAATGAGCCAAAAGCTCATTAAAAATATGTACATGCTGAATAAAATACAAAAAATAAAAGTATGAAGAAAGTAGTA
Organism: Pavona decussata; assembly: GCF_977016875.1. Lineage (NCBI taxonomy): Eukaryota > Metazoa > Cnidaria > Anthozoa > Scleractinia > Agariciidae > Pavona > Pavona decussata. The sequence continues at coordinate 1,037,858 of NW_028145477.1, read as the reverse complement.
CAAATACAAAAATTAATTAAAAGTGTTCTGTTCTTAGAAGTAGCTTCATTGCTCTGCCATTCTATCAGTTGAAACTTTAAGCACGCAAGTGGACTTCATCCATACAAAATTGACACTGTTTAATTGGTTGACATTGTTCATTTTCACACTTAAACTACACTGTACTATAAACTTGAACTTACAACCTTAATAATTTGCATTTGATAATGGTGACAGGATGATGCCGAAACATCATGTTCTTGCGTTAGTATTTCTTTTAAATTTTTTTTCCATATTTTCTTTAATTCAAGTGCATTATCAATAAAACTTCATGACCTACTTAATTTTGATTTTCCTTTCATTTAAGTATTTATTCCTTTCCATGACCTTTAAGTATTAATAGCAAAAATCATTATTATTACCTGGTTGGATTTTTCTTGTTTTTCTTCATAGACACAAGCTTGCAAGTCCTATAATTGAAACATAACAGTAATTAATACACAACTACCAAAGTGCATGCATACATACATTGTACTTGGTAATCTTACACAAATCACTGATTGTGACCTTACTAAGAAAATAACCAGGATTCTAACATTCTTGAGCAATTTAATAATATTGTACCGTTAACAGAAATGTACATGTAGTTAACAGACTAATACATTCATTTTATAAAGCTAGACAATGATTCTTCTCTTACACTGCACATGATGTCATTCATTTTGCCAATAACATAATTTACATTGCTTTAAGACCAACAAAACCTGTTATTTAACCTCTTTATATCAATGTTTCAATAAGATTAAATTTAGAAATACAGTTGACTATAAAAATTAGCGAAAAAACGGAACAACGTTTCGGTGTCATCTTGGCACCATTATCAAGTAAAGAATGCAACAGAAAAGATAATTTATACAGAAAGTAAAGGTGTGAAATAGAATAAATTAAATTAAGACCAAAAGTAACTGTCCGGTGTTCATTCAGAGAGGTGTTATAAAGTGAGAGTTATGTCCGTTAGACAAATAGTTTCGTGCGAATGGAGTCTGACTGGGTGTTTAGACTCAGTTTCTTCTTGCGGATCCTAAGCATTTCAAAGATTAAGCAATCAAGCTTTCCCTGACATTCCTTATGCTATTTCACACCTTTAGTTTCTGTATAAATCATCTTTTGTGTTGCATTCTTTACTTGATAATGGTGCCAAGATGACATTGAAACGTTGTTCCGTTTATTTGCTAATTTTTATAGTCAACTATATCAATGTTGCCAGCAATGGTAACTTACCACTTATCAGTGTTGGCAATGATACACACAGCCTCTGATACAGGATCATCAACAACTGAATGCTGTAAAACAGAACCACAATCAACACTTCCCAAACACTATTGTTATTTTCTCACAATGAACAAAGTCAATGTAGATTGTGTCCTTGAAGTAACATAATGGTCTGCTGTATCCTTGTTTAGTGGTTTTCTTCCAGCACTTAAATTTACACTGCAGAATTAAATTCTCTGATTTCTAAGATGGTTAACTTTATGGAAATAATGTTAGCTGTAAACAGCCTGGTGAAAATACAACAACTTTTAAATTTGAGTTCAACTTACATGTAACTGATAAAAAAAAGACACTCTACATGCCAGCTTAAATTTCAGCAGTACTACTGATATTTACCTGCAGTGCGAGTTTCAAGTCAGTTGATAAGCTGTCTTTAAAATCGTTATCTGGTACACCTTGAAGAACCAAGTCTGGTAAGTAGCTGTCGCACATGCTAGACACAAAAAGATAAAAATAATGTGAGCAAACCTTTGTATTTTCAGCTCAAGTAAAGCAATCAAATCCACCAGAAATGGTACTGAAATTTTATTACAAAAAATTATACACTTGCACTGTATCACTTAGCTGATAATAATTATTTTTAACTCACCCAGCAAAAAGCGATCGTCCAAAGTTGTTAAAGCTTCTCCACTCATCTGATTTGCTGTAATTAAAATATATTCACATGTAAACAACAGCTTATTTTCAGCGGGCCTTTCCGAAAAGCAATATTTTATTGCTTATAGAAAATCCAGGCACAGTTACATGTATATGAATGTATATACAATACATTGTCAGATTCTGATATCAGGATGAATGTGGTGACATATGAACCAAAATGGCAACAAATAGCACAATGTTTACACATCTACATGTTACCAATCTGGCCCCAGTTGTTCAGAGAGCAGATAACTTTATCCACTGGATAAGGCGCTATCCAGCGGAGCAAGTGTACACCAACCAATACTTTTGGCAAGTTTTCAACACAATCTCATTCTTAAATTTGACATATGCTTCTACTCTTTTCACAAATTATAGGACCATCTGGAAAATTTTGCACACATTTTATCTGGCGGATAGCGACCTATCCAGTGGATAAAATTATCTGCTCTTTGAAGAACGGGGGCCTGATTGTCTGTTGGAAAAACAAGCACACTTGCAGTGGCATATCCTTTGCGTGGGTGCCTTGCAAGGGTCTGAGCATCCCATTCATGCCTTTCCCTTTTGGGCAACCTTTTTTGACATTTTATTATGTATTTATCTGTACCATTCATATCATTATGTGTGTATTGCCCAATAAAGTTTGATAGAATGATAGGACAAAAATAATCTGATACAAAGTGTGTTGAGCTCAAAACTATCTGGTGTAAAATTTCACGTTATTTTTCGATTTTCCACAGATTTCTCTCATTCAATTTATTGCATGTGGCCGATATAATTATTGCCCCATATTATCCGGGACCCTTTCAGTCATTAATAAATTTCAAGAAAACGTTTGTGAGACAAGGGAGTTGGTTGCAAAAGAAAGTGTGGTGCTGCATAGGTGGGGAGTAAAAACAAATGTTTGGTTTATCAACAGAGTTGATAACTAAAGGTAAAGGAGGTTAAAATTGAAGGAGTGCTTGGAATAAGGCCCTAAGTGACTTTTGATGTAAGGTCAAATTCTCCTTTCATTTCTCAAGCGAATACAAGTCAACTTGGAAAGAGAACCTAGCAATTTATCAGAAGTCACTTGGGGCTTTTTTGCAGGTGCTCCTTCAATTATCGTACAATAATATTATAGTTAAACAAAAATTCTCACCTGTTAGGATCAGGGCAGCAGTTTACATCCACAACCTTTGGAAGAGAAATTTCTTCTGGAATCTGTGATTCGTCCCCTAAATGCCCAACAGCCTTAGGAAAATCTACAGGAAGCTTAGCACTTGGTGAATTCAATGGACTTTGATGAATCCCTGAGTCAGCCGAGCCACTGCGTCCATAGGATGCAATTGTCTCTTCAACCTCGGAGCACCTCTCTGGGAGACTGTTTCTAACTAAGGCTGTGTCTGTGTCCTCAGAAAGACAACTGTCTGTCTCTGAGACACAACTGTCTGTCTTGGAGACACGACTGTCTGTGTTCCCATTACAAGTTCTAAATACATCCTTCCTTTGATCAGATTTCACAGATTTTGTTAGGAATCCATTTGCTTGATTCTGTCCCTCACCCTTGCACTCTTCTGTTATAAGAAGTTTTGATAAACAATCCAAACAATGATTTTCCTTGGGAAGTATCTGTTTTGTTGAATCCTGTTTCCCGTGAAGGCTGCCAGAACCACTCACTGAATCAGAAAAGCATTTACATGTCATTCCTGTAGACAGCAAAGCATGAATGTTTGTCGTATCATTGCAACAGTAGCAGCGAAATGACTTGTTGGACAAGTCTGTATCCTTTATGAAGTGTTTCAACTCCTTTTGAAGTCCACCACTAGAGATACCATTGCAAGAACAGTCACATGACAGCAATTCAACACCAGAAAGCTTTTCCACAGCACTGGTGTTTCTTGATCCACACTTTGAACAATGTGTTATTCCATTAATGTGTAACTGTTTTTCAAGTTGTTCACGTAACAACTCTTTGTCCAGTTTGTCTGTCAGCTCGCATTGTTGCAAGCAATTTCCATCACCTTTCTGTTTGCATTTCGAGCAAATTACAATTTCACTTGTTAAACTACAAGTCTTGTCAGAGTTTTCCAGTTCAACACGAGGCTTAATCCCACATTGGGAACAAATACTTTCTTCTCCAATATTCGGACCACTCTCACGAGTGCCATCTTCGTTTTCACCCTCCCTCTTCTGCACATGCTCAAACACTTCCGTGCATCTAATAAAATAACTGAGAATGTTTATAACTTGTTCAACAAGTTTAGAGTCTTTTCCAACCACGACAGTTTTTGCCACTCTCAGAGGGAATCCAATTGCCCCATACAAGTCACTGCAAGAAGAAGATGGCAGGTGCTCTTAATAAGACACAATACTCCAAAATCCCTCATCGTACGGAGAGAGGAGAAATTCCTTCTCTGAATTTAGTCGTGAAGTTTGTCAAATGGTGCTATGGCACTTATTACACTTTTTGACTTTTTTCTGGGATGCTTGATCAAGGATGCATTTATTTGGGGGAAAACACTCACAAAACCTAATCTTTTTTCTTAACAAGATAGTTAAATGGCCTTAGCTCCCACAAGTCTCCTGTAGCTCAGTGGTAGAGCATCCAAACTAGTTATCGGAAGGTCTTAGGTTCGACCCCTGATAGGAGCACTCAGATTTTTTTTACCGAGTATGCCTGTGTCACCTACTGAATAATGAACAGTAGTAACCTTATAGTAGTTTAGTACTGTCTCTTTGTATTTGGTTTTAAAGCAAACCACAATGTTTCCAAATTTCATTTGGAGACTGAATAAATTAAGTTCCACATTAAGTTCCACATGTTTGAACGAGCACTACACTGTTATTTTGGCTCTTCTGTGTGGTGTTTTAAGCTCTATATGTTACACCAAACTAAATCATTTTCCATGCAATGCCGGTGTGTGATGTCAGTGACTATGAGAGTAGAGTAGATTAATAGCTTCCCTTACATTCTTTGACATGAGATACAATTCAAGTGGTAAGTATTCCAGATATTGAGATAAATTCGCTTCAAAATTGACTCGCAATTCCTTCAAATCACTTGCGAGTTGGTCGCCTCGCGGCAAAAATTATAAGCATTTCCTTCTTAGACCTACAGTGTATATAAAGACTTATTTGAATAAATTTTTCATTTAGGAAAGCTTTATTGCCTGTTTTTCTTTCTATTTTCATTGATGAAACGTGACGACTGCCTAATCTTGCGTAAACAAAGACGTCTTCTCGAGAGCGGATCAAATTACTGCCATGTGACGCGAGGATCAAATTTCATCAAAATTTTTGAAATTTTTTACCTTCAGGTTCCTTTTTGGATAATCTTTAATTCGCAGCTAGGGTATTTTATTCGACAATTAGAAATTCTAGCTATTCTAGACCAAAGGAGTGCTGTTTCTTTGACCCAGTAAGTTGCCTATTTTTACTGCACATTAGGTTAATTATTAACAATATGCTTATTTGTGAAATTGTCGAAAACACGCGGGCTGCAATGGGTTAAATAAACTTTCAACACCTTCCAGCGTTCATGGTTACTTACCCCAGCTGAGCCCACAATGGATTGTATGGATGGGACTGGGCAAGTAGATCCAGCTGTAAACAAAACAAACAAAACGATCTATCTTGGACAATGTACAATTCATGTAAATACATGCGACAGGCAATCTTTTACCAACAACACAGAAAATGTAATCATCTTAAACCCCGAGTTTCACCACCAGACAATTAAATGAGGGATATCAATAATTTTACACAATAGGCCAATCTTTGCTGATGCCATTGTTTACATTTTTCCTCATTAGCATACAACTTGACTCATAGAAGCCACGGCCGTATAATGAACTTATTGCAAGAGTTGAAAGAGCTGATTAAGTTGAGCAATTTGTGCAATTTTCAGCTCTTTGCAAGCAATATTGAAGGAAATATCAGCCATCAAAATCTGCGAAATTGCTGGGTGGCAAAAAAGTTAATGAGCCATACATTAACTGTAAAATTTCAAGTTTTTAAGAAGAAAATATCTCCGAAACCATTCAATGTATTGGGCTCCAATTTTCAGAGAAAACTGAAACTGTTATGCCCTTTCAGTATTCAGAGTTTTTATTTTATTAACATCATTACATAGTGATAAACATATGTTAATGACGCAAAAAGTGTAAACAAAGATTCGCCTATAGAGAGATCTAGAATTACAGTATGTTTATGGAAAATGGCAGACATGACCACGTGACCATGCTTATCCTATATTTGCCACTCACTGGTTTCAGTTTCACAATAAAAATGGATGTGTTAGCATCAAAGGTCAGAATTATTTTGCATTATTCTCATCTGTGTAATCATTTTTTCAAACAAACATAAACGCGAATCTCACTTTTGCTATTTGCCGTAAATGCAATTCTAAATCTCTCAAATATCTCGATTTTTCTACATGGTACATCAGTTCTATAGTCATGTTGACCGCATTTACTTAACGTTTCAAACCACGAGGGCGCAGCCGAGTGGTTTTAGACCCGATAAAACATGTGCTGCAAGTTTTTTGAAAGGCTTCAAAAACATTCCTGGAAAAGCATGTGCCAAGAGAGTTCATAACAATGATGCTTTTATGAAGCTTGGAAATTAGCATTTGAGAAAAACATTAAACACAGCGCATAATAATATAAAGGAGGAGGTTTTATCGAGTTTTAAAACCACTGCACTTGATGTTTTATCGACCATTTGATACATACATTGATACATACATTAAGTGCATCAGATGTAAAGGAACAACAGAATTTGTTAATATTGTTTCTTTTTATTAAATAAAAATTAAAAATGAAGTACAAGTGATGCCATCCTTACTGTTTTGGATGAGTGCTTATCCAAGAAAGCACGACTAGGAGCTGTTCCAGCAGGCATCACAGTTGACACCCATGCCAGGTGGTGTTGTAGAACAGCTGTTAGTACAGCAGCCATGAAACTGGATTTAAAAAAAAGTACACCAAAAAACACTCAGTTAGTCTCATTTTCATTTTCAAGTTTCATTTTCTTGCCTTTTCCTTCAATGTACATGTGGGAAGGGGAGAGGGGATTCTGCCATGCAAAAATCGTTTTTGTTCTCTCTTATTGTTTGAGGTCCGAGAAATTAATTGTTTCCTTGAAATCTGCCATCGAGATCCTCAAGAAATTCCTCGAACCTTGACACTCAATTCTCAATAACTTTAAGGAACAAGGATCGAGTTTTAAGTCAAGACTGTCAACTTACATTTCCACGGTACCTGTAACATTTCTTAATATTTGCACAAACTACACCACACTTCATGACTTTTTCAAAACTTTAACTGGAAAAGATTTGGTACGGTTAGTTAGGCCGCATCAGATTTGATGCTGCCATAGCAACCAATTTTTGACGGGCAAGTTTTCCAGATTTCAGAACGTCCCTGTTTTCGATGTACAAAATTAACTTTCTTACAATAAATGCCATTGTGTGACAGGTTATGCACTACATGTATCATGTACGCTCCCTTCTGTAGGGCTGCAGAATTTTTTTTTAAGATGTTGAGTTCCGTCATTACAAGGCATTAATAATTCCTAAACTACCAAAGCTATTTTTTCTTGTTGTGCTGTCTGTGACTATAAAACAGTCAAGACTTACAAATTTGTTTCTCTGGTGTTTCCAAGTCTAAGACAATCAATTAATTGAACCATGAACTTCTCACAAAGCTGTGGACGTTGAGACGAATGGGTCATCATGTTCAGCCATACTGGCTCCTGGAAGAGAGAAGATGACATTGAAAAATTACTTGTGATTTAATGCGTCTTTAGTTAGATAACGTCATAGGGCTAACCTCTAGTTTTCCTTTCCAAGATGTTGTTTGATAATTTTATTTTCCTCATCTTGAATAAATATCACATTACGTTATGCTACGTTACGTTACATTACGTGTGCATTTACTACAGTTTCAGCAAACACCGGGAATCTGATACATGTAGATGAAACTTTTCAGTCAATGACACAGATATACTTTTGAGTACTCCCAACAGGAATGGATTAACTATTTTAGAGAAAGAATCTATTGGCAGTTACAGAACATCAACAAAGTTTAATCTGAACAAATATTAATAGCCTTATGTCTAAATATGTATAATTTAATTAAAGCTGTTTAATACCTTGAGCCTTGGTGCAGCAAGAAGATTGTATATGTTCTCTCTGAACTCAGCAACAGCCTGTTGGTATAACAGTTTAAAATCAATGTCATTTGAAATTTGTTTTCAGTAATGCTATCATACATGTACACTGTACTAGATTTACATATTATGTACAGGTCTGTACCTACATTTGAAGGGGTGCACGGAATAAGGCCCTAAGTGACTTTTGATGTAAGGCCAAATTCTCCTTTTGTTTCACAAGCAAATACAAGACAATTTGGAAGGAGAGTCTTTCTAGCAATTTATCAGAACTCACTTTAGGGCTTTTTTTCGGGCACCCTTTCATTTAGTTTGTGAAATCTTACCTCAAATACTTGGCCTGAAAATGATCTAGTTCTTAGGAAGCAAGCATTCTCAATGGCAAGCCTTAGTCTTTTAACATGGGACTCAATCAACGGAAAATGCGCAAAGAAGAAACCTTGAAGAGCCCTGCAGAAAAAAAGCACAAAAACAAACACAACGTTAAACAGAGGAATCTACTACTGAAAAGGCAAATTCATACCAGGGTTACCTTTCATCAGTATAAAAAAGATTGCTTGACATTTCACTCAACATACAAGACAAATCCCTTGGTAATGAAGCCAGCAGGCAGCAACAAAGCCATAGAAATCAATTCCTTCATAAATATTAGATGTAATTTCCTTGAATTTGCCAACAAGGAATTTTTACTGCAAACCTTGTGGCTGGAGAAAAATAAAATTTCCTGACTTGATGCAAAATTCCAGACTTTTCCCTTAGTGGAAACCCTGCCGTACATGTATATGTTACAGGTCAAATTTCAATTCAGGTTAAAAAAATTTTAACCTAGGTTATTTTTTTTTAACTAGGTTAAATCTTTTTTACCTAGGGTTTTTGCATAAGGATACTGTTTCAGTTAGTTTTAAGTAACATTAAGGTTAGGGCTACTAGATGTATTTCAGTGATTAGGGTTAAGCGCTTATTTCAAATGGTTAGCTTTCATGGAAGGTTAGGGCTACTAGATGTATTTCAGTGATTAGGGTTAAGCCGTAAGTTTTAGTGATTAGAGTTAAATGCTCAGTTTGCTTTTGTGTAAGGTTGGGGTTGTTTTGTTTTGGGGTACCCTTAAACCACATTACATTGATTTTCTTTTCATTGATTTTCCTTTTACTTAAGTAAGGCTATGGACTCATTTAAGTTAAAAGATACCTAGAACAATACAGAGAAATGTGCTACTTAATTAAGAAATTGTCTTGAAGAGTGACAGTAAATTGGACACGAACAATGTTACCGATCTTTTTATTTATAATTCATTTCTTGTTTGCAAGCTGATGAAAAGGCAATCTCCTTGGAGTAATCAAAAACATTACTAGTAGCTGTGCATTTGTTTAAACGATTTGTTGAAATAAAAGTTGAAATTATTCCATGTCTTGTAACAACTTTCGTATAGTTATTTTCAACGTGGAGAACTGGTTACTGAGAACGTCAGGGGTAGGTACCGGGGTAGGATGTGGGAGATAGGAAGGCAGGAGAATACAATTTTTTTTTTATTCTTTTTCAGAACCCCCCAAAAATACCATGCCCCTATTTTTTTACTACACCCCCAAAAAAGGGAAAGCCCTTTTTTAGACAGTTGATAGGAAAAAATTACCTAGGTTAAAAAAAAAAATAACCTAGGTTAATATAAAATTTACCTAGGTTGAAAAAAAGTACCTAAAGTTAATTTTGACCTGTAACATATATACTGCACACAGTTTGATTTAAAAATAATGCGTGTAATACCTGCTCTTTTCTTCATTATCACCAAGGGATAAAATAATTCCAATTCCCAGTTTTGGCCTCCGTCTCATCAGTGGAGAAACCTGGCAAAGAGAATTACATGTTAAACAATCAGGAAATTGTATTTAAACTGCGTTAACTACAAAATAGGTTTTCAATCATGGTATAATATCATCCCTCCTTGAATGCATATACATTCTTCAAGCTCGAACTTTCCAAATTTTTGACTTTAAAAATAAACTTCAATCCAATTGGACAAACAATAATTAGGTGACAGTAGGTAAGGTTCTTACTTCACCTAACACAAGAAACTTATTCCAGTCATAAGTAATGTCTTTTACGTACAGTGTAAGAAGCACCATCATGGTAAATTCCTGCAGTTCACTAAATACACTGCACATTTAACAGCTTTTACATGTACCACACCCATATTTAATAATTATGTGGTGAACTCGCACAAAATATCGCCTGATACAGTGCACTTAGCCACAACGGGCCATAGGCCAAGTTGGCTAACGTCTGGGCATATTCTGCAAGATTGAGCAAGAGACGATCTTTATTTTGCCATTTTTCTCTCCGACACACAAATAAATTACATAACAGGATATCTGTTGACTACAGACAACAAATATTGAGTGCACCATGGCCATACAGTACTTGGGTAGTGTTACAATTTGTTGAATGATAGTGTGCTGTTTCCTATTGTACCATGCTTTACTGGATTATACTGCAAACCTACATCTTCTGATAATTCTTCACTTTTGCGTCCAAAACTGCGATCAATGCTGGTGGCGTGGCTGCGATACAGACGTCTGTGGTAACTTCCACAAGGTGAAGATGCAGACGTGAGATTTGATGATAAATTTTCATCCATATAGCCACCTTTAAAGAAATAAACAGACCAAAAATAGTGAGTTAACTCTAATTTGTTTGCCTATTAAAACAGAAAGACACAGTTTGAACCATTTGTTATTAAGGCATTATGCAGACTGCTCTTATGGTTCAATGGTTTGTGGGGTTGACTTGTGCTAGACATTTGCATTGCTTGAGCATGTTAGAGTAAAAGCTGCTGGCCTTACTGTCTTTTCTGTAATACTGCACAGGAGAACCATGGACTTTCTACCATTAGGAGTCCCAAAAATACACGTACATTATAGAGCAGAAAAGAAAGACTCTCGACATAAATCAAAGTGAACTTCTCATCAACCAAGATTAACCTGAGCAATAAAAAACAAAGCCTGTTTGAAGTGAATTACTTGACGCCAGATTTTCTGCCAAGCATTGCTACATGTCTTTGAAATGTTTATATTCATGGGGGAATCGAGAGAATGTGACAAGTCTGCAGTGGATAATTGAAAAGTTTGGGAAAATCAGGGTTGAACAATTGAGGTTTGAATGTACTGTACATGTACTGTTCAGTACTTTGTTGTCAAATAACTTGCAAATAAATTTGACTATTGAACCTTCTTGGGGTTTCAAAAAAATGATACTTAATACTTCTTACTTTCAACAGAAGCAACAAGTCCACTGTCTCCATCAGCTTCAATAACAGGCACTGATCCTGGAACATCCACTGGCTTAGAGGAAACTCCTAAAATAAAATAAAACATTCACAACAGGCAGTTAAGCTTATTTCCACAATTTTTTTTCCACCTCGTTCATTGTTCTTCAGCTCAGCTACATGTATGGTCGGTCAACGACATGTACCGAGAACCCTTCTGTGGGCAACTCTTCTTGTAAGTGGGCATTATTTTGTCAAGCTTGTTCCAAGCCATGCAAAAACACTCTCTTACAAGTGTGGTGATATGTTTTTGAGTCAACGTTCTAGCAACAATCTATTTTTCCCAAGAATTTTCAATCTGATCAAAAGTTCTTACAAGGATTGGATGTTGCAAACAGTTCAAACCAGTGGAGCTTCCAGAAATTTCTTAACACAGTCCAGATTTTCCAAAGGTTGATCCTGTTTCGATGTTACATGTACATGTATAAAACAGTGAAAGTGAAAATAGCAAATATTGAAACTTCTTTAAATATATAATCTACGAAACGAAACTAGAAAAAGCGAATAGCGAAAACTATATTACAACGAAATTCGAAAGCTAAAGACAAAACAAAACGCGGTCTTCGAAAAGGCGAAAACACACACACACACACACACTAAAAAACAACTAATATTAGGCCTGCTTATAAAATGTTTGTACACATATGAGAAATGATAAGAATAATAATTGAACAATATCTGACAATTAGTTGAGAGTGTTGTTTGCTTGTTCTGAAAGTTGTTTGTGTCTTGCTTTTAATTCTCTTGTGAACAGATCCCTCAAGCATTTCATACAAATTAATTTTCCAAAAGATAATGACCTGCAACACAGTCATGAAGATTGAAAGAAAAGATAAAAAGAGACAATCTGTTCAACACTTTGAGAGCAAATACCTTTAAGGCCTCCTTCCTCTTTGGAAAAGCTGTTTTGTGATGACAGAGAGGAACAGTCAGGGTCTATTCTGTTACTATCATCTAACATAGAGTCCGCTTGACTGCTTGTGCTCAAGTACTCATTTCCATCACTGTTAAAATACAACAAACAAAAGACCAAAAATTAAGAAATTGCTCATCAGGGATAAAATAACATGAACAGGGAACATAGTGCTCTTGTCTTACCAACAGTTAGGCATAACAATTCTTGGTTTGACAGCAAAAACATTGGTTAGAAGAAGTTGATGCGGTGTTCTGAAATGAAAAAAAAATAATGTGTTAAACATTTCCATCATCAGAATGCAAGGTCCATCCTATTACCAGTATTGTTTTAGTCAGGTTCTGGCAATTTTTTTAGAGTCAGCTGTAGTAATCATGTCGATCTTTAAAAAAGTTTGTACTAAAAACTTCAGAGAATGGTTGAAATCAAAATAAAATAAAACCATTTAAAACAAACCTTATTTCATGGACTTTGACAGTTTGACCTTTGTATGTCATAGCTACAGATCCAAAGATCATTTCTCCCAGCATTTTGGCATCATGACTTGGGCGTGGATGCTAAAATCACAGCAAAGACATGAGTTGCATCACATTGTTCTCACTAGCTTAATTCACGCAAAAGTAGAGTGTGGTACACATGACCAGTGGATACTTGCTATTACAGTGTCTTCTCCATCAGCATGCATACAAACTATAATAATTAGTTTCAAATGCAGATGGCGTGCTAACATCAACTCCAGTTGCTAGATATCAAACAAGCTACGCTTACTGTTCACTAGCTTTTCTCTATACTTACAACATAAATCCCTTTTGACAGTAATTTTATTAGTTTTTTTTTCTGAGTGATGAAGCTTTTCTCTACACTTGTAAAATCCCCCTTTAAAGTTTAAGTCTTCATTTTTTTTTCTAAACATCATCAGTGTGCACAATTTGATGGACCTCGTAATTTCAATTCATGCACAAAAGCATGAAAAAATACTGCTTAGAAGCTATCATTATTTTGAAAGGTGCACTGTATGCAAAAACTTTGAAGTTCAAAACAAAGCTGACCACACATCCAGTTGCTGCGTACCAAACAAGCTAAGCTAGCTAGCCTGAGTAGCTTTCCACTACACTTGTAAGTCTTTTTTAGGTCAAATTTTTTTTTTTTTTTTTTCTTTTTTTTTTATGGCACCGGCATTTTCAAAATTGATGGTCCTACTAATTTATTTCATACACAAAGCATATCAAAATACAGACCAGTGGCGTTCATTTGAAAAGTACCTACTCAATATCCCCAACAACAGAATTTAGATGGATTCAATGAACAGCATAACTGATTAATCGCTTCCATTTGAGGCATTGCCATATCATACTTTAAATAAGGTTTCAACCACAGACTCAAACGTTTGAACCACATTGCTCTGCATAACTTTTAGAAGGATTCCATGCACAAACTCAAAAGTCAGAAACATATCTGACTTCTCGACATTTCACGCCAGAATTGATGTCTGCCACTCACCTGTAATTTGGGTTTGTTTCCTTGTTTAGGGTCCATCTTTGGCCCCCCTGATAAACGCTTCTGTTCCACATCAATGCTTTTGTTGTGTCCTACATCCTGGTTACACAACCATACCGAAACAGTCAAATTGTATGTTGACATCAAATCTCATCCTCATTTATTATTTCTTTCTCTCTTTATTCATTTACAGATTCACACAACACTTGGTAAGGTGCAAAAACAACAGGACACAAAGTCTCCTACTAGGCTATCTCACTGACCCATCCCTTGAACATTATTAAGGGGAAGTATCATTGGGTTTCTTATATCTTTTGTTTAAAATGATAAATTCAGAACTTCAATCAGCTGCCAAATAATTATAGAATGACGAGAGGAAAGAAATCAACTCAATTCTTGAAAGGAATAACTTATGACCTGTTCTAGCGCATTTTGGAAACAATAATGTGAGAACTTGAAAACAATAGCGAAAAATTTTTCTAAGTTTCAATCCATACTGGCCTACTCTGTTTCTGGCCAGAGGCACCAATCAACAGTTTTATTGTATTGGGGTGATAATTTATAACTAACTTGACAATAATTATTTTGTTGTTTCGGCTGACAGACAAACATTTTTGGGTTTTGAAATGACAGCAAATTTGAGTGATACATCCCCTTAAAGTAATGTCCTAACCCTTAAGTACTTACTCCACTATAATATGATCCAATTCTACTATTATAAGTACATTTTAAACATCACAGCCACAATATAAGCCTCGATGGGTAGTCATTCAGGTGCCCGTCACACTGCATTAGCAGTAGCGGAAGAGGGTAAAAGAGGAGCGGGAGGGGCACAAAAAAAAAAAGAGACAAACCAACCAGGAACTCAACTAATACATCCAAAAACTGCTGACGCTTAATGAATGTCAGCTTCTCTTTGTCATCAAATTGGTAAAATTGCATTCAAGTACACTCTCACAATATCTTACTCTATCTAGATCACTGATAAGGTACAAGTGTATGGCGAAAAAGCCCAGCAGCTTTGTATCAGGACTAAAAAATGGAATCACATGAACTAAAAAGCCAGGACATTACCTGCTGATTTAGATCGCTTGCAGTGGCCTTGGAATCAAACTGCAGTGTCTTGCCTTTACGATCACAATCCTTGAACACAAGAACTCTTATTTCATCATGTTCCAATTGCGGGAATGGCCTTTTAAAGATGAGAGAAAGATAGCAATAAGTTTGTACCCTGCACAGTGAACAATCCTAAACTAATCAATAAGGGGGTTAGTTTCTAAAGAAACTGTGGCTTTGCATCAGTTGGGAGTAGGGAAAGACCGAAAACTGTGGAGGAAGGGATTAATTTCAAGGCCATATTCCCCAAAATAATGATGATGAATGCACCATAAAGAGACTGTTGTCACCCACTATGGGTGACATCCACTGCATCATCAGCTGAACACCATCTCCAAAGGATTCCAACCCTTCTATAATCATTTTCAGGATCCCTAAGCTGGCAGACCCACAACTGAAAGATGTTGAGCAACAAGGAGGCAATTAACTCTTCATCCCACAAGACATCACTTCTCCCAACTAAGCCCCATCCAAATTCAGGATGATCCGTTCCCTGCAGTACTCCACACTTCTCTTATAATTTACCCTCTTCATCTATGCTCCCGCACTTACAACTCTTCCTACAAAACTCATCCTAATTATTTTAGTAATAGTCAACTCTCGCCTCGCGGACACTTTGCTATTACGGACACTCCAATAATACGGACAGCAGCTAAATCCCCGGCAAAAATACGTTACAGAGGTTTGAATGAAATAAATACTCGCTATTACGGACTCCTGCTATTAAGGACACTAACCGGTCCCTAGGGTGTCCGCAACAAGGGGAATGAAAAACTATTGTAAAACTGTGCAGCTTAATTGGCAAGTAATGAAAAAAGAAAGTTTTACTATACTAGCATCAAATGATTTTGCCAACCTTTAGTAAAAAAAAATGAGTAGCAGTTAAATAATAATAATAATTTATTTCTAGTGCATTACATTAAAATCTCAATGTTCTTACAATGTGCAACAAGTTAAGGAATACAATATCAATAAAGGCCAATTTGATAAAAGTAGCTAACAATAATTAATAATATTTAATTTCTACTGCGCAACCATGCATTAAAAACTAATTTGGTTTCCCTCACAGCAATACCTTGATACACCTATTTCAGTTGAAGGGCTTGATGCATAACCCACGTATAGTATATTTTTAGGTCGATTTTTATTGTTTTAGTTCAGATTCATTGGATTTCCTGCATGCAGCCCTCAATTCAGTTTGATTCGGAACATTTGTCCAAATGTTTTATGCTTTGCAATAAAAACCTATGATTATGGGCGAGATATTTCCATTTTTATCACAAAACAAAGCGCAAAGTAGATGACGTTTCATGAAGGTATGAAAGGTCACAAACAAAATATCTGGTAAATATGAGCTAAAACAACAGAAAATGATCTAAAAGTCACTGAAGGTCGGTTATGTGCCAAGCCTTCAATTATTGAAAAGTGACTTGCACGCATGCCATAGCAACATTAATACAAAATTTAAATACCCAAAAGCAACTTCCCGGAATAAAAGTATAAATCAACCTTTGTACCTCTGAGAACATGAAAGACAATAACCTAATAATGCAATTAATGCAATATAAATGGATTTGCGGTGGCAAGACAATAAAAGAGATATGTCAAAAATGTGTGTCATGAGTTCTTGAAGTCATCAACCCGCCTGAATAAAGATTATCCAAGGTTAGCAAATATTTTCCTTGATCAAGCTTTTCGAGTCACGAGGCTCTATAATTCCTTCTAGCTGTTCTCCTGAGCGACATAATTCGACGTTAAAAACGCGTCCCACCAAAACAATAAAACTTAAAATGGAGCAATATTGCATGGGAAAAATCCTAATAGTTTAAGTTTATAGAAGTTTGGCGTTTTCGGAGAAAGGATCATATAAATCACTCAATAAATTGATCTCACAAATCTAAAAAATGTTCCAACGGCGAAAGATAAAATATGACCAAAAATTTCCATAACTTACGGTTAAAAGAATTTGCATAAGCTCATTCACAACACAGAAACATCGATGATTCGACGTACGTCGACAATTCTAATCTTAACAACAACACACTTGTAAAACAAAGGGAAATTTTCTGATATTGCATGACTCATCACGTAGTCTCTTCCTCTCTCCAAAATAGAGGAAGAAAATTTTTTTAACCCGTTTATTAAATGTATGTGTACAAGCATATTCAAAATAATAGTACACCATTGCCTGACATGCTGCGTAGAAAGCAGTCACGAATTGACCAGACAAGAATTTAACTGATCTATAAATACTCTCCATTACTAACGGTAAACCCTTTTAACAACGACAGAACGAATGGAAGTGACTAATAAAATTATGGCATTGAAGCTCACCTTTTGGTGCCATGAATTTCGTTCGTTTCGCTGCGAAGCGTGAATACACACAACAAGACATTAGCGGTCGTTTGTAATTACAACGTCTCTAAAACGATGAAATGAAGTATTTAAGGAAATATGCTTACGTTTCGACATTTGTGTGCTTTTTCCCAGACTTTCGGTGTCCAAACGAGAAGAATTTCGACAACATTGGTAGATTTTTCGGCCAAAATTCTCATCTCCGCACACACATTCAACGAGAGAGAGACAGAGAGAATTCATGAGGGTCACATGACGTGCCAAAACACCTTCGCATTCACGTGATTGGCAGAAACTTGGCGGGAAAATCCTGTATTCTGTAAATTGATTGGTTGCGTAATTTTCTAATGACTTGCGCGTGATTCGGAACGTTTCTTAACATTTTGTCCAAATTCGGTGAATTTCTACTCAATGTTTTTACTCATCTGTCACACGATCCACGGAGACGTTGACAAAAGAGTGTTTTGAGCGTGCCGATTCAGGGATTATGAGGGAAAAATCCACGAAAGAATTAAAGAGCACATCACGCACCTGTGATGTGACTAGCCGGAAAATGTGTGTTGTTTCACGTATGCGTTCGATGATTCTTTACACGTTCTTTGCGGAGAAGCAGTGGGTCACGTTGTTATCATATTGCAACATTTGAACTTTAATCTCTGAAGTCGAGCTCGAGTAAGATGACAGTTAAAAAAAAACGATTTTACTAGGTTAACATATATAAATAAAATTGTAAGCAAAAAGTTTTCTTCAGTTTCACAAAAAGTAGCTCCCCTGAATTACTTTGCTTCGTCCCTCAAAACAAGAAGTAATATACGCGTTTGTTTTGGCTGATACCCATGCTATCCCTCCTCGATCTTATTACTTTAACCTGTTCACGTAATCAGAAGTCGGGAGTGAAGGACAGGCAAATAGCAAAGAAAATACATTGAGAGCCCTGCCGGAAGGGGGCTAAGTTTTTTCCGATTTCAATATTTTTCTTCACGTGCGCGCCGTCCTTCACTCACAAGGCATCAACCGACCTGGTGTGTCCTTGAATTAAGCTAGATATTTCTGTACCTTTCTACGGAGATGTTGTGTTTCTTTATCCGACTCAAAATCCATCGTCTTTGTTGCCATGGGAAGAGAAAGGTCGGTGAATAGTGTGCATCATCCTTGGCGTATTTCATTCTTTACTGCGTCCTTCGGCGCTATCAGCTGCCCTTTAGCCAAATCATAGTTACTTATCCCAGCTCGCTTCTGATGGAGTGTAGTGTCCGGTGACCGATCATAAACCTGCGAGTGGTGTTGATGATCGTCATGAGACTAGTGCCAGAGTCGGTTGCTCGGCATCGGGAAGATGGGGGATTGGATGCTAGTGTAGCGCGGAAAAATTCAAAATCAAACAAGGGGGTACCAAGGATGGCGCAGTAGGAGAGCACTGCCTCCGATAAGTGTGGCCCGGGTTCGATTCCCGGACTCGGCGTCATATGTGGGTTGAGTTTGTTATTGGTTCTCGTCTTTGCTCCGAGAAGTTTTTCTCTGGGTACTCCGGTTTTCCCCTTTCCTCAAAAACCCACACTTCTAAATTCCAATTCGATTTGGAAAGTGCTCTGCGCTAAAAAAATTGACACTTAAATAAAAGTGAATTTTTATTTTTATTTTTTCAGCTCTGTAACGGGGATTCTAATTTTGTCTTTTGAGTTCGAAGTGGGTGACTATGTTTCTATTTTTATTTATTCATTTCAACTGTTTCCGTCTGGTAAATGACTGTTTTCTCTGGTTTTGTCTAACTTAATATCTCTGCATGTATTCGGTGGATACAAGAGAGGATCAGAAGGTAACCCTTGGTCCTCTCTTGGTGGACACCAACAGCCGTCTGAAGCCGGACTCCTACGAAGCCGTTCTTAGTGTCGTCACGCAACGCTCTTCCTCCTTGTGGAGAGGAGCGTTACGTGACATAACGAACGACTGCGAACGTAGAAGACACACGACCTGCGCTTGATCACGCACGACCGTCACACATGGATGAAGGGTACTTTCTAAAGAACTCTGTCCTTTTGCGTCGGTGGGGGAGTGAAAAGGAATGTTTGGTCAGATCAACCCAGTTCATAAGGAAAATTTTCCACCATAGAGGGGCATAAATCAGGCTGGCGTTGACTTGTAGCCACGAGAATTAGATTTTTTTTCTGTTCATTTATTGTCGCACGGTATAAATCAGTGTAAAATCTTTGTCATCACTTTCAGCCGGTTTAGTTTTTTTTGTTAGATACGCGTATTTTTTCTTTTAAGTTAGTTTCTCGGCGTCGCGTTACGTAATCATTTATTGTTATTTTCATAAGTTCATTAGGCCTATGATTTTTTGGTTCAAATTATTATCGAAGTTTTGTATTTCGCCTTTCTAAAGCAGTTGTTGTGATTCCAGAGTTGCCGTATAGAGCTTGTAAGTACATGTAGTTCAGTATTTTCGCTTGTGGATTTTTGCCTTTTTCCGGTTCGATTTGTTGTACATTCAGTTTTGTCAAGTTTTTAAGTTCGCGTTTTTAGTTTATTTTTCTTTCGTTAACATTTGTTCTCGGATGGTGAATCGTAAAGTGTTAAGAGACGAATTTGAAGCTGTACCAGGAGTGTTAAAAAATTTACCACTTAGAGAGCTCTGGTGATGTCGGATGAGCTAATCGCTCGACACGTAAGCCTTTGCATCAGTCC
Source organism: Pavona decussata (assembly GCF_977016875.1). Classification (NCBI taxonomy): domain Eukaryota; kingdom Metazoa; phylum Cnidaria; class Anthozoa; order Scleractinia; family Agariciidae; genus Pavona; species Pavona decussata. Next base: position 1,017,870 of record NW_028145477.1, on the reverse strand, counting down.
TTGGGCAGCCTTTTTGGACAGCTATTTCGCCCTTATTAGGTCTCATGAGCCGGGGTATTGACACAGTCAATGCAGCCAGAGGCGCGCTCAGGGTCCTCAGGGAGCGGCTTTACAACTGATCTCTGTTGGCAGGTTGGCATTGGAAGAGGAAGCTTGGTGAATGAGTGCGCATCGTCCTTAGAATATTTCATTTTCACTGCCTCCTTGGGCTCTCTCAGCCCTTTTATTCTGCCACATTTTTCAATCAAGATAATATAAGGGTGAAGTTGACTCCTGAAGAAAAGGACTCTTGTGAGGGTAACATTTCTGCTAAAGAATGTTTAGATGCCCTAAAAGCTATGGGTGATGGAAAAAGTCCTGGAATGGACGGTTTTACCGTGGAATTTTATAAATTTTTTTGGAATGACCTCAGCCATTATTTAGTGCGTTCAATTAATTTCTCATATAGCATTGGCGAAATGTCGGTCACTCAGAGAAGCGCGCTTATAACTACCTTACCTAAACCAAATAAGACAAAGTTCTATCTGAAAAATTGGAGGCCGATATCTTTACTTGGAGTTGATTATAAAATAGCTTCAGCTGTTGTCGCAAATCGTATTAAGAAGGTTCTCCCATCCATCATTTCACACACCCAAAAAGGCTTTTTAAAAAACAGGTCTATGGCCGAAAACACAAGGCTAATTTATGATATTATAGATAAACTAAATTCTAGCAACGAAGAGGGCTTACTGTTATTAATTGATTTTGAAAAAGCATTCGATTCGGTAGAATGGAACTTTCTTGACGGAGCCTTAAAGTTTTTTAATTTCGGAGAGTCTATAAGGCGGTGGGTTAAAACCTTTTACAAAAATATTAATAGCTCCATTTTATACAATGGTCATTGCTCCAATTCTTTTTCGGTCTCAAGAGGTGTTAGACAGGGAGACCCCCTGTCACCATACCTTTTTATTATTTGTGCTGAACTTCTCGCAGATGCAATAAAACAAAACGGTCAAATTAAGGGCATCACTGTTAATAATGAAGAATTTTTACTTGGACAGTATGCGGATGACACTTTTTTCCTTTTAGATGGAACTGAAACTTCACTCTCCCAATGCCTAGACACCTTGGAGCTCTTTGGAGAGTGCTCAGGTCTGAAGGTGAATGTGGAAAAAACTAAGGCGGTATGGCTGGGTAGTAAGAGATTCTCGAAGGTCATATTACTTCCGGAGAAAAATTTAGCATGGGTATTTAATGAACCTTTTGACATCCTAGGGATAACGTTTTTTGTTGAAACCCAGCAAATAGTGAAGTACAATTACAAAATAAAGCTACAGGAGGTCAGAAAACTTTTAGACTCGTGGTCCTGGAGACTTTTGAGTATCATACGCAAAATACAGGTAATTAAGTCTCTCGCAGTATCTAAATTTGTTCATCTCTTAACAACACTTCCTACTCCAAATGCCTTTTTTCTTAAAGAATTAGAAACACTCTTCTTCTCCTTTATCTGGGATGGAAAGAGTGATAAAATAGCAAGGAAAACAATCATTAATGATGTAGATGATGGGGGATTGAAGATGACCGATATTCGATCATTTGCCAAGGCTCTGAAGATCTCCTGGGTTAAGAAAGTGTGGGACGTAAATTATCAGGCAGACTGGAAAAGGCTCCTGCTTTCCGATCACCTTTACTGGAATGATGTCTGGTTACTAAACAAAAGATCATTATCACGCCTGGCTTGCTCTTTTGGGACAAATACTTTCTGGAGGAATGTAGTTGAATCATGGGCAGATTATGTTCAGGAAACTGTAGAAGCCGGTGACCTTCTGTCACAGCCACTATGGAATAATGTCTTTATTAAGATAGAAAATAAACCTGTGTTTTATAAGTCGTGGTACAAAAAAGATTTACGTTACGTCAATGATCTTGTAGACGAATCCGGCATTTTTATGTCACCAACCAAATTGATTAATAAGTTTAGCCTAACTTGTACCTTTTTACAAGCTTATGGTATTATGTGCGCAATTCCAAGTTCATGGAAGTCAAAGATTAGAGAGTTTGGTAAACGGTTACCTGTGGTCAAATCCCAAAATATAGATAGGTTATTTAAGACAAAAAAGGTGACCAGCTTTACTTATGACGCTTTGCGAAAATCGGTTGCCATACAGCCAACTAAGGTGCAGCGTAAATGGAATAAATATCTACCATCTCCTGTAGAGGATTGGTCTACCTATTACAGTATCCCTTTCTTATGCACGAGTGCTAGTAAGCTGAGAAGCTTTCAATATAGGATATTCCATAGAATTATTGCCACAAATGTATTGTTAATGAAAATGGGTATTAAGGATCACGATAATTGCTTTTTTTGTGACAGTAAACCTGAAACCATAGAGCACCTTTTTTGGTACTGTGACCGGATATCCCACCTCTGGATCGCCCTCGCAAATTGGATCTGGTCGGTAACAGACATTGAAATAGAATTTTCTCTTGAATCTGTTCTCTTGGGCTATACAAACTGTATGCCTTATAAGAATGCGATTAATTGTATTATTTTAGTAGTCAAGTTTTTCATATACAAATGCAAAATGGAGGGACGTGAACCCGATTTCGCTGGCGTACAGAGCTACGTTAAGTTTCATTACAATATTGAAAAATTTGCACGTGACTTTTCTCATCACGATAAAATTTTAAGTAAGTGGAAACCGATGAAAAAATTATTTTGTCAATAAATGATGTAATGTGCTGTAATGTAAGTAGAATAAGCATTGTACCGTATTTTAAGTTGAGTAAGTATTGTAATGTAAGTAATGTAAGTTGTATCTTGAAAGTAGAGTTATTGTAATGTTAGTGGTGTAAGAGATCTGTATTGTAAGTAATGTAAGCAGTTTTTGTGTTTTGCAAATTAAAAAAAAAAAATAAAATAAAAAAAAAAAAGGTTGGCATTGGAAGAGGAAGCTTGGTGAATGAGTGCGCATCGTCCTTAGAATATTTCATTTTCACTGCCTCCTTGGGCTCTCTCAGCCCTTTTATAGAACCACTGAAATAATAGTGATTACCCAAGCTAGATTCCGATGGAGTGTAGCTTGTCCGCAGGCGTATTGCCAGCTATTTCGCCCTTATTAGGGCTCATGAGCATGGCATCGCCAAGTCAACGTACGGCAGAGGCGTGCTCTGAAAGCGGCTTAACACTGAACCATTATGGAAGACGTGATTGGGCATGACATGAACTATTGCATGGGCCTGTGACAAGACCTTGGAAGTGCAAGTCATGGGGACTGAGGCAAAACTATCCTCTCGGAGGTGGAGGGATAAGTAATTTGCCTCACTAAAGTTTCAACAGTGTTTCTGAATCAATGTTTGGACCTCCCTATCGAAAATTCCTGGATCCTCCCCTGATTATGGGTCATGATACTGCCAGGAGTTGAAACTCCCGCCGGCATATAGCTATAGGGCAGGGTCCCAAAGGAGGGGGGGGGGGGGGGTCCCTGGAGACCTGGAGCCCTGAAATTTCTGCTGTGGAGCGCGGAGCCCTATCATTTTACTGACTGGAGCCCTGATCCTTTTTGGGGTGTGGAGCCCGGAGCCCAAAGACATTTTGCGCGGAGCCCGGAGCCCAGCATTTTCAAGTTTGATCATTCAAGTTCCCAGATTGCATTGATTCTTGATTACTGCCTCTTTTTTTGTGCGTGTTAACGGGCATAAAGAAACAGATACTGAAGAGAGGACAGTACATAATACAAGTATACGCGGTTATCTCAGTTTACAATGATATGCAACAACTTATTTATGAATTTAATGAAAACTTTGTTATAATTGTAGTGAGCGCGATAAAAACAACTTTATAGTAACCGGACGTTCCTTATTGGCAGTTTGCTCGCAGGTATCAGTTACAACAAATTAAAAAAAAAAAACTTGACAGATGATTTTGAAGATACAAATAATAATTGATAAAGATTAATAGATTTCAATGCTTACCCAGTCCTTAATAGATTATATTGTTTACTGTTCATCTGATTCATGACCCTTTCCATCCTGACTTTCGGGTCTTCACCCAGCACGGTGCATAGACGAAATGACGGTTAAATGGTTTAACCTAACACCAAATCCGCCTCGAATCCCAGTGTTTTATACCCTCTCAAAAATTCACAAACCGACATTAGTCGGAAGACCTATCATATCTGGGTGTGATGGCCCCACAGAACGTCTATCATCATTCGTAGACAAACTACTTCAGCCAATAGCATAAATACAGGACTCGTAAGATACGACACATTTCATAAGGTTTATTGAAAGCACTAGGGTGCCTAGAAACGCTTTTCTAGTCTCAATGGATGTCTCTAGCCTTTACACGAATATCCCACAGGAGGAAGGAATCACTATAGTATGCAACGCATACGAGAACTTTCATGCCAATAACCCTCCTATAGCTACCCTTCGTGACACAATTTCGACCATCTCTGCCACGTTTGAAAAATATTCTAATGGATAAATAGCATTTAATACAAAACCAGCCGCTACTAAGAGAGATATACAAGGAATCTCCCTTGATGTGTTATAGAAAAGGGAAGTCGCTTAAAGACATGCCTGTTAAAGCAAAACTAGAAAGGCTTTTATCAACACAATGGGCACACAGCGGAGTTGTCAACCCCATTTAAACAGGTTTAATATTTAATACACTTTTAAATAATAGGAGATAATATAACTGGCTGCTTGGGTTTAAAAAATTGATCGGAATAGCTGACTTTTTTATTTGCGTATTTGATTTAGCGCGAAAAATAGTATTTTTACATATCAAGATTGTAGACCAGAGTGGAGCCCGGAGCCCTAAAGCGTATGATGTGGAGCCCTAGAGCCCTGAAATTTTCGCCTTGGAGCCTTGCATTTTTAAGGCCGGAGCCCTAGAGCCCTAAACCCCTTTGGGACCCTGATAGGGGTCATATAGCCTCCCACCACTTCAAGCCGGTGGTAATTCCATCGAGGTGAAAAGTGCCTCCGAAAAATTACTTCGGATCATGTCCTGATTCCTCCCCCTCGTCAGAATCCCTCCTTGCTTTGACAATAATTTGTATATTAAGGTTTTCAATTCAGCTCGATCGAGCGTAAGGATCTAAAGAAAATTGAAGAAAAATTTGTCTAATTTCTCCAAATCCATCAATCAACACGCCTAAAATGTGTCGGAAGGTCAGTCTAGTGCAGATGAAATACTGGAGGGAAAACTCATCAAACTACACTTCAGCTGCTGTTGACCAGTCTTGCATCCGTTGGAATACATATGTACAGGAAGATGCACCTACATATCACTCCAATAAACTTATTCAAGTGATCCTTTCATGCCTGAGTCACAGTTTGGGCAATGGAATATTTCCTAAAGATAATAACATTGTGTGATTTTCAATAATTGCAATCAAAGTACCATTTACTTTTCCGTCAAGATTTCGTGCAACTGTGTGGAGCACCGTGCGGGACCGGAAGCCAAATTTCATATGCACGTCAGAGCTGAGAATGGCGTGCGTTTCTCAAAACTGCCGAAAATCTCCGAAAATATTTTGCGCCGAAAAACCATTCTACGTGAGTAATTTTCATTACAATACTAGAAATATTCGACGAGTCGGAGTTTGGCATCCGATCAGATGGTTCTAAGTTCATAGAGACTTTGTTTGGATTTGGGGAACGCCATCTCAATATTAGAGACATTTGTACAGAATTTGGGCGACCTTTGACAGGTCACAGCGTAGTTACTAAGCAGTGAAACATGCCTTCTCTCTGGCGATGGGGTTAAACTAGGGCCCGGAAGGCCCGGAGGGCCCTAAATGAACTTCGGAAGGGCAACCTCGTTACCAGTTTGGATCGTTTTTGATTACGTTCACTTCCAATATGGCGGCCGTGGAGGGTTTCGAAATTAACTTCAATTTTCTATCATTATTATGTAAGTAGTCACTTACTCACTTTTTTATTCTTTTTACGATAAAATTAGCTTAATTTTCTTGACGTCTGACGAATTTGAACTCGTATTCCGATGCAAACCACCCAGATTTCCAAGCGGGAACTTCATCATACCTGTTACGAGAAGCTAGGCTTGTATCTACATTCTAAGTAGTTTTCATGCCGTCCTTTATTTGAAACTTGGTTCTATATTATCAGTCGGGATACAATTGGGGACATGTAGCAGGGATATGAAAGGGAGACATATTGTAGCGGCCGTTCTTCTTGTGTGACGTCCCAAAATTGCAGAGCATGGCAAGTGCACACACAAGTTATCAGAAAATTCCTCTGCACGTGCAAGCAAGATCTCGTTGAGTTCTGCCTAAAATTGCAGATTGGAGCGAGTCATGAAGCAGGAACAAAGTGACCCCAATTTTTAATGTTGCATTGTTGGGAGAGTCCCCAATTGGTTTTTCAGGATCCGGGATTTGGCATTTTTAAAGGTCAGGATTCGGGATTTTAGCAGAAAAGAGCAACAATATTAGGGATTGGAATGAGGGAGGGGACGCAGGATTTGACGATTTTATGAAGCGGGATGCGGGAAATGTTACTCTAAAGAAATGAGATCTGGGAAGTCCAGTGTCGAAAATGTACAAATATGAAAAAGCTAGTTGTCACTGTCCTGGACGAGAAAAGAAATTTACGGGTCCTATGTCTTTACAGATAAAATTTCTTGAGTGCTCCCTGAGACCTTGCAGTTAACTTGGAGCTGATAAGCCTACTAATCAAATTCCACAGAGCTAGCATACAAAATGGCATAAAGGAACGAATTCAAACGGCTTCGAATGATAAGAAAACCTATATCCGGTAAATTTGAGTCGTTTCCTTCATGATCATTCAAAATCAAAAGGTCAACAGAGAGATCTCACTACATTTTGACCGAAAAGGAGAATCTCTCAGAAACCTACTCATACCTACTACTAATTTTGTCCAGGATGGCGGGATTGAAGAACCCCTTTTGGGGACCCTCTGTGTGTACTGCTCTTGCAAACTGTCTTTCCACTACAAAATAAAATGGATAAAAAGTGTATTGTTCGGTATTTCATAAGCAGCAGGTCACGGGTTACACAGCAGGTCCCAGGTCACAGAGTAGTAATCAAAAGGTATAGCTAATTAAGGGAAGTAAAGACTACCCAGTACCTGAAAGTATTTAACAACTGCTTCAGTACCTCTGTAATATTAATAATACTTCAAAGTATCTTTGAATCAAAAATAGACTGTGAGTAATCATACTCAGATCACTCATGCATGCACACAAAGTGACAGTAAAATTACGCAAATTAGAAAAGTGAATGAGCACTGCAGAAATCAGCTGGAGAAGAAAGATACTGCTTGCAGTCTAAATCGAAAACAGTGACCAACTGAAAGTAATGTTCCCAAAACTTTGCGGTTTTGTAGAAGTTGAGTAGGCAAAAAATGTTACAGATAAATAAAACTGAGGGATTCACACTATAAAATATGTCAAGATAGTGCAACGAAAATGCTTGAGCATGAGATTGGCAAAACATTTCTGTGACCTCAGGAAAAGAAACCTGCCACATAATTTGTGCCTTATATGCAGTTCAGACAAAAGGCCTGTCTCATCTTTATATTTAGTTTTTGTCAGTCAGTGTGATGTTATAAACTTTTACCATCTTAACTCATGTAAATTTAAACCCTAATTCTTTGCTGAAAGTACTACTGACAGTGAAATTTAAGCTCTCTTAACAAACACTCTCTTTTGTAAGCGGACAGTTCTACTTACAACCGTCTTCACAAAACCCTGTTTGAACTCCCATACAAACTCTGAATTAACATATTGCCGTAAGTGGCCGGAGACACTTTCAGCCATCAGGGGTTATGATTTATACAGTATTCCTTTGTTTTCAAGCTCCCATAAGCGGACACCTGAAAGGAAATCCCGTTAGCCTCTGAATCCTATTTTAGTCAATCAACCTCACATCGCTGTTCATCACAATGATTTCACAGTGCATTTTTAAATTACAGTAATCGCAGCATTGCACAAAAATCATTTAATATGTTGAACTTGGTATTTTTTTGCATTCCCAAATTATGTTTATCGTTAGCTGGGCAAACTCTGTGAGTAGCCATCTATCCCCCACTCCACTGTGGCTCAGGTTACGAGAACCATTCTCAAAAGCGGCCAGCTTCAGTTACAGACACCTTTTTAGCATCCCGAGGGTGTGCGCTTGAGAGCTTCCACTGTATTTAACTAGGCAACAGTTTTGTACGGTTATGGACGGTTTGCTTAACATAACTATTCTTGATTTTCATGTGACGTCACCAAATTCTAGAATTCAAAACTGGGGGGCCTACAAAATTTTTACCTTCATTTAAGGAAAGATTACCTAAAAATATGTCTGTTCACGATTTCTTAGCTCGATGTCGTGCTTCCTTTTGCAAATAGAACAGTTTCAATTTCCGAGTTTCCATCGTGCGTGACATCAGGAGGACGACCGTGACAGAGCTATTCCGTATCTTAAAAATGACTCTTCGTGTGATTTTCAGCATTCTAAACAATTTAAGTTTGAGGAGAAATATTAATCTAAACATTCGAAAATTCACAAGGGCAAACAAACATCTTTTCTGGCAGAAGTGAACTCCAGATGTTTTTTCCTATTTCCGGCCGCCATCTTTGTGCCCCTCAGAGGGACACAAACATGGCGTCTCCATACTAAGCTCTATAAATTTATGTGGAACATTTTGTCAAATAACTCGAGTACGGAATGCCGCACAGTCCTGACACTTGGACAGATGCCTTATTTATTTATCCTCTATACCATGTCAATTTCTTGACTTCATTCATGGAATGGTTTCGATTTTTTTTTTCAATGGCGTGACAGTGAAAACCGAGAATACACTTAGCAGTTAAATTCATTTTCTACATTTTAAAATTGATTTATTAATACTTTCACTTTACTCCTCCCACAAACATTGTACATAGAGGTTGTTTTTTCATGCAAGCACAAATTATGAGAAATAATAATTATTGCATTTTGATACTTGCAGTGTAATGAACTATTGAAACGACTATGCGAAAGAATGAGCAGATAATCCTTCCACACAGCTTACAGTGGAAGTGGTTAGCGGTCCTTTCACTACTAAGTCATTTCGCTACATTGCAGTTCAGTCGATTCGCTACATTTTAAAATTGACATATTCTCTAATATTTAAACTCAATTTGCTTCTCATGCAAACACTGTGAAACGTAGAAACAGCTAAGATAATATTTCACCTGAACTCACTTTAAGAACGAGAAATAAGCACATTTTCATACTTAACGGTGTAGCGAAACGACCGGATACTGTGGGAGTGGGTTTAAACATGGCAGTGGTACATGCATAATAATATTAGTCTATGTCTTTCCATTAATCACTTTGTTTCTTTTTCTCAGGCTAAAAAGAAATTGACTGCTGGAAAGAAAGTTTGTTTCAATCTGTTATCCATGATGGTTTCAATCTTCTGGACTTTGTCAGTTATCACCCTTGGTACTCTCTCAGCATTTCTCATTGTCTTTCTGGTGTGTGTACTTCTTTTGTGGCATCAACATCGGCGATATGACCACCTTCCTGGACCAAAAAGGACAAGTTTCTTCTGCGGCAACATTTCAGATCTAACTGAAGCTGAGGGGCGTCTTTGGTGCGATGTTTGTCTTAACTATGCTCTCGTTTATGGACCTGTTTTTGTGTGGTGGCATTTTTATTCTCCAGTTGTTGTAATATCAAGTCCTGAATTGATAAAACACGGATTAATATCTCTAAATCTTCCAAAGGGGCCTGCATCCTACAACAGAGTAGCTTATTTGTTTGGAAGGTACAGGTTCCTTGGATCTGGTCTGTTATCGCAGGTGAATCATGAGAGGTGGAAAGAGCAAAGGCTTTGGGTAAATCCAGCATTTCATCGAGGATATTTAAAGGATCTTGTACCACAGTTCAATGCCGCTGCAGATGCTTTAGTTGCCAGGTTGACAAAACTTGCCGATGGAAAAACTGTCATTAACATGGCTGATGAATTTCAAAAAGCTACTCTTGGTGCCATTGCAAAGGTAGTTAGAAAATTGCACTATCCAAACCCACTGATAATTCATGAACAAGAGAAAATAAAAAGGAAATCACCCCCTTGAAAGAGGTTTGGAATGTGATCCTTAATCATCATAAAATTGGTTGAACTTAAATGCTTTGAATTTCTCCCAAAATTTTAATGTATGTTACAATAGACTATTATTAAAAACAGTTACCAAGTATGGAAATGGAGGACTGTAAGTTTCTGGCTTAGACATGCACAGAATGCCTGACCAATAGAGCAAGAGGTGTACATGTTTTTGCATGCTTTAACTGCAAAGATTGTTTGTTGGTAGATGTCCTTATTTTTGCCCAAAGAGGTTTGGGTTTGTTGAAACTCCTCTGCCTTATATTTTTTAGGGCCTAGTTGTTGGAAAGCCAATTAGCACTAATTAATACACAATTAAGTGTTAACCTAGGTTTTCATCTCGCTCATTAAAAGTTGATTTCAAGCAAAGCTAATAATATATTTCAAGCTAATGGTAAAGAAACATTTAAGTCAAAACTGTACTATTGTATAAGTTAATAATGTGTAATGACACTCGAGTCAGATTTCACATTAAACCAGGATTTATAGCTTAATCCATTTTAAGGGTAGGAAACTCCTCCTTGAATCCATTGAATGTGTTGTTTACATTTCTCTGTAGCTCACGTCCAAATGGTAGAGCAATGGTTCTGAGAAATCTACAGTCAATTCATTATGATAATTATCATTTGACATGCCTGAGAATGGTTCTGTACTTCAGCTGTGATGATGATGATGATGATGATGATGATGATGATGATGATGATGCTGTTTACTTCTTGTCTCGTAGGTTGCATTCAGTATTGATTTGAAGTGCTTGGATGATTGCAACAGTGGGATTCCTGATTGCCTCTTTAAATGTTTAGAGGGTTTTGAGGAGAGCTACAGAGATCCTTTTCTATGCCTTCCATTTTACAGATATTCGTACCAGAAAACCATTCATCAATCACTATCCTTTTTACGAACGTTTGCTAAAGACTGCATACAGCAACGAATGGAGGCCATACAGAAAGATCAGCCACTCCCCAATGACATTCTGGGGATGATTCTACAAGGTTCTCCATCCAGCATTTCCATTGAGGATCTTGTTGATGAATTTATTACTTTCTTCATTGCAGGTAACATATATATATGTACAGAACACTCGCAGCTTTTCTAAGCCTCCTTAACCATACATTCTGCTTTCATATTCGACGCATTGTAACACTGCCCATTCCAGATATGTGAGTGATATCCCACACCGGTACATGTATTACAGCTGTATGTCAGAGAAAAAATGGCAAAAGTTAGAGGTCGTGATCTCCATGCAGCTTTTCTGCAATAAAACTGTCCTTGTTATCAATGTGTTGAATAATAAAAAAATTATCCTGCTCAATCTCGCGGAATAGTTCCCTGATTTTAGCCAACTTAAGCTACGGCCTCGTCCGCTAAGAATCAGGCAATATTAATAATTCCATGTAATAATTGTTAATAAATGTATGTTTTAAATACTGGTTGGATTTATATAAGTTCTAATAATATGATTGTTACTGCTACATGAAGATTATTTAAATAAAACAATTAGGTGTTGCTTTTGCTTTGACATCTGCAGACAGTTGTAAGGATTTAATTCATCGGAACATGTTTTGTTAGGCAAATTCTTTTTTTTTTTTTTTTTAAATATTAAGTTAAAGGGGAAGCATCATGCAAATAAGCTGTCATTTCAAAAATTTCAAATTAAACCCAAAAAATTTGTTTGTCTGTCAACAAAATAACAAAATAATTGTCAAGTTTGCTATAAATATTACCCCAGTGCAATAAAACTGTTAATTAGTGCCTCTGGCCAGAGACAGTGTAGGTTGGTATGGATTGAACCTTGAAAAATGTTGCGCTAATGTTTTTCAAGTTCTCGCATTTTTGTTTCCAGAATGCGCTAGAACAGATCATGAGTTGTTTCTTTCAAGAATTGAGTTGATTTCTTTCCACTTGTCATTCTAGAATTATTTGGCAGCCAATTGAAGGTCTTATTTCAACATTTTTGACAAAAGATCTATCAAAAACCCCATGATACATCCCCTTTAAAATTACTGCTCATATTTGGGAAGCAAAATCGCTTGGACCATGCCTGCAGCATTTGCAATATAGCATCCCATTCTAGAAAGTGCCTCAAATTTGGATAATCATTCAACTTAAAATTACAACCTTGCTGTGTGACAGTTATCCCTTTGATAATTTTTGATAATGAGTAAATTGGCTTTGTAATGGAAAAAATAATTATTAAAGACAGTCCCTAAACAAAAAACATCATACAAATGATTAAATTCTGCGCACAAAACATGGCAGTTGGAATTTTTATTTTTGTTATTAGTTATTTTTGACCCAAAATGAAATTGTTATAGATTTCCCTTCCTCTGTGCCGTGTTGTAAGTCCCTACTCCCCCCCCCCTTCCCCCCTACCCCCTGCATAAATTTATACAGGATTATTTTTGGCTCAATTAGTACCCTTGTATTTATGTCTGTATAATTTTATTAATTAATTATTATGATTAATATGATTTTACAGGTCAAGATACAACAGCCAATCAACTTAGCTTTGCATTGTTAGAAACACTTCTTAATGAAGAAATTGAAAACAGGTCAGTGATTGGTTGAGGTTGAGTCTGAAGTTTGCATATAGTTAGTTTTCAGTTACATGACGTCAGTCTATATGACTAAAAATACATTGGTGATCCATAGAAAAATTTGTCGATTATTATAATTATTATTAAATAAATGTTATTATTATTAAATTATCAGTCACTACTTGGGCAGAAAGTGAATTGCAGAGCATCTGGTCGCCACCTGTGGCCTAGGATCCTCTGCACGTTCTTTTCTTTCCTTTGCTGACTGTCATGCATTAATACATGTATCATGTGTCTAGCATTTTCCTCAGAATTTTGGAGATCCCCAGAAAATGTACACACTGTCAGAGCTCCATGTTGTAGGGCATACGCGGCAGATTTAACCATTTACCAAGTCCACCTGAGACTGTACCCGATGCACCAATGACTACTGGAATGACCAAGACTGTTTGGCAGTTCCAAATCTGTTTCATCTCGTGCTTTAAATCATAGTACACTATTATTATTATTATTATTATTATTATTATTATTATTATTATTATTATTATTATTATTTACAGTACTTAAAACTATCTGTATGCAAGCAACACAGGGCGCATAGCGTAACCTGTGAGCCAAGCGAAACTTAAATAGCACATGAATAAATCAATAAAATATATATACATATTATTATTATTAGTAGTAGTATTATATTATTATTATTATTATTATTATTATTATTATTATTATTATTATTATTATTATTATTATTATTATTAAATCATGATGTTGTCCAGATCAGAGAAAGGATTGTCATATTTTACTATTGTGCAAGAAACACCCAGGCTCCCTAATGTTGGCAAAACAATAGATAGTTTTTCTATTAACTTGTATGTGATGCATGAGGCCTCTGTTTGTGATCTTGCTTCAGATCGAGTACAGTAGTTTCCATCCACATGTTGGATGATGGCGTGATTAAGGTATTCCTTTTTATTTCCCAGGATATTCAGGGAAGTTGATGATGTACTAGGATACAAAGAAACCATTGAATATGACGACACTGCGAAACTAGAGTATGTTGTGCAAACTCTGAAGGAAAGTCTCCGCAAACATCCACCAGCCAGTGGAACAACTCGCATCACAACAAAGCCAGAGAAATTTGGACTGTTTGATATTCCCAAAGGAACTACACTTAATTTCTCCATCTATGCCACTCATCACCTCCCGGAATACTGGAATAATCCTGCAAGTTTCAATCCTGACAGATTTGCGATTGGTAACGACAAAAACAAGATCTCAAACTTTGTCTACTTTCCATTCTCCTCTGGACCGAGAATCTGCATTGGCAAGGTCTTCTCAAGCATCAATGCCACCATTCTAATGTCACGGCTTTTTCAGAAGTTTAAATTCAGGTTGGTTGCTGGACAGACGTTGCAAAGAGAGGAGAGACTGACAGTGCATCCAAAAGATGGAGTCCTTTGTACCATCAAAGAAAGAGTGCATTAACCTCTAGGAGGTTATTTAGAACCCTCTAACATCTTGTTTGGGTTCAGCCAGCAAGGGGTGGGGGAGGGGGGTGCCTACACTGGCTTTTAACATTCATTTAATTCCATTTAATTTAATAATTAAATATATGAATTAAGGACAGTGCCTACTAATATTGAAGTATTTTTGCGCAGTTTATGACTATGCAGGAAAAGCATATTTTAGCAAGGGCTATTGCAATCTAAAAAGAAAATTGGGGGAGACTACGCATTTTTCAGAGATAATTAAGCAAGAACAGTCCAAAAAAGCAGTAAACTACAAAGCAATCTAGGGCGTTTTATTTCCATATTGAAGCTTTATTATCTCTGAAAAATGCATGGTTACCCCCAATTTTCGTTTTGGATCCCAAGAGCACTTGCTAAGTTCTGCTTTCTCTGCATAGTTTTTAAACCACGAAAAAATATCCCTGTATTAGTAGGCACCACCCATAGGAAACTCGAGTATCTTGAGATGCGCAGAACGTATGCACAGTAACAAAAGAAGGCCAATAGTTTGGGTTTGCCATGTTGTTCAGTTCATGTGTCTTAATTAATTGATTAATTAAACTGTTAACTATTATTAGTTGTTTTTCAGTTGGGCTAGATTTGATAATTTGTTGTTTTTTTTTTTTTTTTTCAATAATTTAAAGCTTTCTTGGACTTCTGAGGAAAAAGTGCAATTGAAATGAACTATTATTAACCCTTATTAAATTATCATTTACTTGTCAAGGGAATACACAGTACTTTGTGTACTGCTTCTAATTTTAAAAGTGACTGTGTCCAAAAATAGAAGTTGTGTTCGGTCTAGAAATATTTAAATCTGGTCAAATAAGCAATAATAAATATTTATAAAACTTATCACCCCAAAATACCACCCCTCCCCCTCATGCCACAATGATCTTTAATTGTTTTGAATATTTATGTCCTCATTATTTGTTCTGAAATTTATGAGCCCTCATATTTATTTAGAGTGTATTTACAATTTCTCAATTTATTTAAAGTATACCCTGTACAGTCAACTCTCGCCTTGCGGACACCTCGCTATTAGGGAAACCCCGATAATACGGGCAGCAGCTAAATCCCCGGCAAAAATAAATTGCGGACTTTTGACTGAAATAAATTCCCGCTATTACGGACTCTCGCTATTAAGGACACTAACTCGCGGTCCAGAGGGTGTCTACAATAAAGGGAGTCAACTGTATATAGAATTCTGATCACATTTGGATATTTTTCATTTCAGATAAGGTTTCTACCCTAATACCATCCTAATGCTAAATGCAAAAGCTTGGAAAAGTTAACTTTAATATTATACTTGGGGGTTATCTTTCGGAATGTGCAGTTCCAGAAAATATCCATACTCCCCCGTGGAAGGTTTTTTGTTTTGCACCCCCCTCCCCCTTCCCCCAGGAAATTATTCCAATTTAGCTTCATTCAGTACTTTGCTTCTAAAATACCCCCTCCCCCTAGGAATTTCCGATGACTTTCCATGGGGTTCACGAGTAAGGTTTTTTTCCTGGAGCACAATACATGTAGTATGAGCATAATATTTTGAAATTTTGTTGACTTCAATGAAGTCTTTTGTCAATCCTAGTCCCAATAATTTTTAGACTATAAATTTGTTCCTGGGGGGATATCTTTAGTAATATTTATTTATAAATATTAGAAATTTTGTTAACTTAAATTTTGATTTTGTAAATCCCAGTCCCATAAGATAGAATTTGTAATTTTTGTTATTTACCCAGTGTAAACACATTGTAATAATTCATTTCTAATGAAATGGAACATGTTCTGACTCCACATAAGAGCCTAGCTTCACATATATATATATGGACCAAAATTTTTGAACGTTCACAGGAAGTAGTAATTTAAAACCTAGCACTAAAAATAGACTGATCTATGAAAATACAGTGACGTGTTATGTATGGGAGTTGTATAATGGCATGGGTTCTGCCACAGTGGAGTTTGTGTCACAGTACTGCTGTTTAATGAGCTTGTTCCATTTAAAAAAAATACATTATTTCTAGAGCTATGAAATCATTAGCTTTGCATGCTAACGTAACCCTTTCAGAGGCACAAATACACCAAAAATGTCTTTATTATGAAAGTAAATCTAGCCTGGCTTATTTTTAGTTGTATTTTTGTTTTTTTGTGTATGTTTTTTTTTAAGTTGGTATGTATTACATACAGGACAGGCTTAGCTGGGGAAAAAAGGTTTACAAATTATTTGAACTTGTGGGGAACCCTGTGGGACACCAAACCCCCTAGTAGCAGAGGTAAACCTTGGTGAACAATCATACAATATTTGTCATTTTTGTCCTGATCTTTTGCTTCACATTGCTGAATAAGAACTACCTTTCTCCATGTTAATATTAGAGAAGCTACAGGTCTGACCTCCCGTCATTCCTCCTAAGGATATTTCCTTACATGTACTAATTATCCAGTTTTGACGTTGGCAAAAGAAACTTCCTTATGTACTGAAGGTATTAAGTTGTGTATAAAAGGGTATTAACTTGTGAGGTCAAGGATATTGCAAATATGATAGTCATATTTATTTTGTGAGCCATGATCTCCTACCAAGCATTCAAAAACAAAAATAGTGAATATTTCAGCAGATCAACTGGTAATTTTAGAATATTTTGTCAATCTTTAATTTGGCACTGACCATGTAATAATGGCTGTTTATCCTTTCCTGTCTGAAACATGTGACTATGGTACAAATGCCAAATAGATTGTTTTTGTAAAAGCCAACTGGACATCTTTTTGTGGCAGAATGACAACCTTTCCTCCCTGTTTCACACTTGACACTTGTCAGTAATTCTACCCGTCTTGTACATGCATCACATTTTACTTTTTTCTGCAGACGAAATGAAATGCATTTTTGATAGTTTCGACTTTATGATTTCCTAGAAGCCATTAAAAACCATTTTGAGGTAATTTTCGCATCAGGTGTCGCACCTTTCTTTAATAAATCAGTTTCTTGTCCAACAAAAAACAAGGCATTTTGACGATTTAATTTTTTTTTTGACAGCCATGCAATGGCATGCAACCTTTGCACACACTTCACAACATGAAGGTCGCAAGATCTCGTATGACCCTCTCTTCATACATTTCCATTCTAAACATCTCTCCTTGGTTTTCCTATCGCAGTTTGGACATGGTTTGTGGTACACAGTAGTGCAGTTAGAAGTCTTGGGGAAAGAAAGCAATCAATCTTGTCTGAGAAACTACTTTCGCCGACATGTACAATTCTAAAAGAAAGGATATACGTACTAAACCCAAGAGGTTTACCATTGGGTTTACCTCTGAACGCAAACATGGGACGATCCAGTTTAGAACCAAGCCCAAAAAATTATAAATGTCCAAATTGAAGGAACTTTTTTTAAGCAGAATACAAAGGACCGTTGTGATAACGGAATATTATCTTCCACGTATCAAACAACTAATCTCAAGACATTCTACATATTTTGCATAAGTTATTATCGCCTTGCAGTCGGCAAGACTGTATTTATCCAAATCCTTGTCATGTCATTTTGCATTAAAAATCCCCCGAGGACCGAAAATTGACCATTTAGCAAGCCTGTAGTTTAAAACACCGAACTGTTTGTAAAACAGAACTGCCAAACGAAGAGTAAAAGCGTGTCGGAACTTTAACTTCTAGAGCAAACAAGGCGGATTTCAAGTGAGACCGAAATTAGATCGGTGGTAAGAATTGCGCGCACAGACCAATATACAATCTAAATTCTAATTCAAATCCATACAGTAATGTCTCGCTTTGCTAGCACACACATTCTTTTCGGCACAGGATAAGCTGGAAACGTGTTTCAGAACTATAAGGTATTAACTGAAATCCGACCGAAAAGGGAACGGCGACCACAAAGGATATGAAGTATTCGATTCACATCTTAGCTTGCGATTACCTCTTCGAACAAATACAGATAAACAAGGCAAGCTGACGATGTACAATATCCAATGAAATGGAACTAAAAGACGTGGAAAATTACTTCAAAGGTTTATTTATTACAAAAACGAGCTGTCCTGTACAGCACTTTTCACATGTTAGTGCGGTTTGCAAAAGAGAAGTGGTTTATATAATTACATTGTGAATATTCTACAGAATGCCTGATGGCAAATCCGCTAAATTAACACTTAAATACCGCCCCTTGGCCCAGTTTCTGTCTCCTGGCCAACATTAAACCTTCAAAATACCATTACCGACCTCAGATCTGTAGATTTACTTTGTAAAAGACTTTACTTGACAATATTTTGAAGCTACAAACCTGACTTGTATTTGGTGGAACATTTTGCATGGCGCCGAAACTTGCATTGTAATTGCGAATCGTCGCCTTGTTCTAATAAAAAAATCGTCTACTTCTTCTTCGTGGAATATGCTCTATAATACAATTCATGCTTTTCTTAAATGATATTTTGACACTAAAAAGAATATGGTTAAGAACATCATAAGTATTTTTAATATGTCATGTACAAAACAACCTACAAAAACTGTCTTGGAAACGAACATCCCAAAATGGTGATTGGCAAAATTAATCACTTGTCAAAACCTCAAATTATATGAAAATAAATGTGGCACTGATTTCGTTTGTACTTAAAACCTCAAAAAATACCAAAATATGAACACAAGCCATCGTGTTGCCATTTTTATGACCAGTAAGTAGGAGGTTACGAAACGCGAAGACTCTATACTGCTTTCATTTTCCGCAGCAATGCGAACTCCATCGATAGCTCTGTTCTAGCTAATTCGATCGCATAATATACGTGCCTCTGAATCTAACGGCGTATTACTGTAACCTCGGTAGAAAAAAGTTGCTGTTGTTCATTCAAAAAGAGTTCAGCCTGTAAAATAATTATAGAGTCAATGTTTCGTTTGCTCGCTTCAAACGAACGCTTCTTTCCCCGTGTCACCCTGTAGCTTATAGGTATCCTTGTACCCTGCATCGCTCAAAGCATAACTACCTTCATCTCGCTTCCGGAGTCGATACACAAGGAACGCAATGAGAATCACAGCACAAACAGCCCCTACGACAACAGCTGCAATGACTTCTGTGGTAAGAACTCTTAAAACCTTTTTCTCGGCCGGTTCGTCGTCGATGTTAGCTTCAGCGTTTGGTGATTTGTCAGACGAGTTATCCTCCACACCGGTCTTCGCACTAACACCGCCGCCAAGCATGTCACCATCTCCCGTTTCGTCTCCATCCACTCCGCCAACGTTGTTATCTGGATCCTCTGTGGGTTTTTCGGTATCCTCTGTAATCACGTTACTGGTCTCAGTCGTCGTCGATGAAGTTTGTTCGGGTGTCGGGCTCATAACAGATACATCGACAATGCTTGGATCTGTTGTGTTGTCTCCACTACCACTTCCACTCTCATCCGATTGCACCCCTGAATATTCCTCGTCGTCTCCTTCCCCATCAGAGCGATCTACGGGCTTACTATTACTTTCAGACCTTTTTGAGTCAGCAGGGTCGTAGTCGTCAATGTTTATCAATCCGTCCAAGTCCGCCGCCATTGCGCCATGAGATGCGAACAAAGTACTCGCCAGTGCGACACAAACCAAGAGAAGCAATTTAGGCCTCATTTTCGAACCAAATGTTCTTTGTCACTTTAGAAATCACTTCAACTCCTTTTTTCCAGTAATTCTAGAGAAGATAGTCGAGAAAATCACGTTAATATACCAACAATTTTTTCTTCCACTTCACTTGACAAGCGTGTATTCTTCTCGCGCAGCAATGAAAAGCAACCTTGTGCATTCTTCAAACCTTCCTGTCAATCAAATGACGTCACCTAAGCCTCCAGCGTTGACCACTAGACCAATCACATTTTTTCGGGGAGTATTTTGGGTCAAAGGGTTTTTCCGGCCTTACAATTCTTTTGTTAATACACCCATCGTCCAAAATAACACCAGGGAAACAATATGCAGTTGGCGGATTAAGACCTGTTGGAAGTTTACAAAGGCTTGACCACCCAACCGTGCTTTCAGATGATGAATGGACGTCGATATTCTTGCAACATTTCGTCACGTCGCAACGGGGCACTCCCTGGCATTTCGAAACCGCGTTTTCGATTCATGGGAAAATCCCGGACGACATTTGGAAAATTTCGAAAAAACATCCCATTTTTAAAAAATAGTCCCAAGTAATATTATAAAAATAGAAACTACCAACTGGAAGAAAATTCAACACAACCGAGTATAGAGCATGATTAAAACATGCGAAAGCGGTGGACAGTTTTTTTACGGTACCTGCTAGCACCCTGCCAGCCATTAACATAGGGTAGTTACTAATAAGATGAATCAATGTTTGTGAACGGAAACTGTATTTCCTCTCTTTAAATCCCCCCTCACACTCGCTGAGAACAAACAGTAAAAAAAAATACACCAATTCAAACGAAGAGAGTACTGGAGAAACACTGGCAAATATTTCTACAATGTATCATTTTAAGATATTAGCTTCGATGGTTTTTAATACCGCAAATATAGATAATTAGAATTTAAAATTAAAGTAGCTTCAGTCGCAGCGGCTCAAATCTGGCTGTTAATACAGCGGGAGTGTCATAGTTCTTTCTAGAAGAGGATGGTGATTCACCTCTAAAAGAGAAAAAAAGGAATACCAGAGAGTAATGTGTTGTAAACCAAACAAGCTTTCTGTATCTTCCTCTTTTTTAAAGATTAACAAAGGAATCTATAACATATGGATTTTGCTAACCACGCACTTAGCTGCGTGCATGCGGGTTACATGTGGCGTGCGTGGTCAGTTCGACAGATGATATTTTATTATTTTTTTCCTGCTCGCACTGACAGTCGATCGGACACACCTTCGTGTCACCCACACGGCTAGACTTACGTAACCAGTGTGTCTCTCCGGGAAGAGGGCAAGTACTTCCCTATTTTATAAATTGTATGTTTATCGACATGTGAAGCCCCAATGATACGGTTTTAGCTTGGTTTTTTGAACAATTTTCGCGGAAATAGCAGTGATGCAAACTGTGGGGTAGGGTCCAGTGTTGGCAAAACTTGACCTTTCCCCGGCCCGGCCCCGTTTTGTCATCGTGATAAGATTTCTCATTTGTGTTCACTGGGTACTCATAAAAGTACAGTAGTATATTGTTCAGTGACTGAGTCCTCCTAATTTTACAAACTTAAGCCAAAATGTGGCCCGGGGGGGGGGGGGGTGAATAGGGTTATGCCGCAAATCCGACGATCGGTTGATAATTCTGACCGGCCCGAATCCGTCGATCCACAAAACGAAGTTGCTCAGTTACCTTCAATACTGCGATTGAGTTTTAGCAAAATTAAAGTTTTTCAGGGACTTAGAAAAAGAATGTAATCAACAACCAATACAACGTCTCGGCCATGACAAAAACAACACAAAACAAAGAGATCCACGATCCGAACTTTATGATCGGCAAAGACCCGCAAAATCCGGAACTAAAAACTGGATAAATCCGCAATCCGCTGCATTTTCAGGATCATGCTAACCCCGTAAAATTTTACCTTAAATCCGAAATCGAATCGCGGCAAAAATATCTGTGAAATCTTCCGATCCGTAGACCTATTCACCACCCTCCCACCAGTTCATTGTGATTGGGGCTTAACTGTGAAGTTATGCCGAAAGCCCAAGTCACCATATGCGTATACTGCCGAGGAGTGGACGTTTATTCTGATAATTGGACACAAACAATGCAGCAAACGACAAACGCAGTCAAAAGAGATACAATCAAAAATCAAACTGTGATGTTTGTAGTGTCACTGTGAAAAAGTTAAGCTAATATTTGAGGCATTTTTTATGCCTGTTATCTGCAACTTCATACTTAATTGCCGCTTCCAGACAGTCAACAGTTTGTAAGTGTCTTATCTTCCTCATCGTTGGATAATGGTTAAAAAGAGAGAATTCTCCAGGCTTGTCTGGGGTAGAAAGTTTCACCCCCTACAAAGTTGAAAATCTGAAAAATTGTGTGCTGGGTGATATTGATTATGCTCAAAATGTGCTATTTTGAGAAAAAAAATCCCAAATCGCGCTGTCTTGGCGAGGTAGAAAATACTGACGACAGACTGCCTGAGACAAATCCAACGGCGGAGGTGACGAGCTTGATAGAATAAACAACAAAGGCTAGAATAACTGAAATATATTTGTTGAAAAAAAAATTTGCCCGATATTTCGGTTTACAATACGAACCTTCCTCGGGGGCTGAACGAAAAAGAAAAGTAAGAAACAGAAAAGGATCGTTACAAATGAAGATTTAAAATATAAAATGCGTGACAAGTTACAAGTGTGAGACATGTCATTGGCGTGTTTCTTCACGTCTTTTTATACCAAGAGGGTGTGTTTTAAAAATGATGTTTTAAGCTTTGTTGATTGAATGAGCCTCACGAGCCTTTCTAACTGAGTCACATTTGCTGCGTATAAGTTCAAGCGGGATTAGGTGGACCATGTACACTACAAGGGGCGAATTCAAAGGATAGAAAAGGAGTGCCAGAAGGGCCATTCTTTTGGTTATAAAAACCCCCTCCCTTAAATTTAAAATAGCCCTGTCCCTGTTGTAAATATAGCAACAGCTTTCACCTTCCTTCGGCAGTCGCACAACTATTTGCTTGTTCGAAACTAGCTATCCTAATGAACTAATTCCCCGGTGTTACGAAACTCAATATTACGTCAGGGACAGTGCATCAGGGATTTGCTCCAAAATTATAATTCTCACACTTGCAGCGGGAACACTGAGCCGCTGGGAGGGGGAGAGGGGAGTGGCTCTAACTTTGATGCTCGCGCTCACCAGTGCGGTTCTAAATTTTACAGTTGCCTGCGGATGAAGTGGGCTGAGAAAAAGACGACCACAAAAAAACCCGCACACAAACAGCTCAGACCCAACCTGCTAACCGGCTTTTGATTGTTTTGCACGTGCATATGACTGAGTTTGGCGGGCAGTTCGCGGGAAGTTGGCTGAGCGGTAAAGCCCCAAAGGAGCTCCCTCTTTGGGTTCTCGCTGAGCTTCTTAATGAAATGCACCTTCGCGCCAAACTATGGCCATTTCGACACATTTTTAATTTTTTTTTTATTCCTTGGTTATTCCTTGCAAGAATTGAATCACTGAGCCTCTCATGAACTGGCCATTTTGGTTTCTATTAATAACTTCTGTAAACGTGCTATCGGATTCGGCTGCACCCTGTATGTTCCACTTATAAGGATGTGTGATAGAGATATGAAGCTTTTGAGGGAGATAAGGTCACTGTTAACATCAGTTAAACCGGTCTTTAAGGATCTTTTCCTTCAAAGAAGATAAAGAAGAAGATCAAAGTAGCTTTGGGATCGTGAACATGACCTCACACATCCTGACCTCATCTTTCCTCACGTACGTACGTACGTACTGAGCGCTATAATTAGCATTGTTGCATAGCAAGTTTTTCCTGCCGAAGCGAACGCATTCATTGGCAAGTGAAGTTCATAGCCACGTGACATGAGCGTGAACCCACGAATGTTGACCGCTTTTGACCGTGAACAGTGCGCGTGCAGGGCAGCTATATCTTCAACTTTAATTACAAATTCACGCCACCGCAAGTTTAATGCTTTCGTTTAAAAATAAGCGTTTCTATTTTATTTTTAGGTATTTAGCTTTCGGAAGAAAAGTGCAACAGGAAGATTTTCCAGTTTCAAACCGATGCGTTTTTATGAAAGAAAGTGTTGCGATGAAATACGAAAAAACAAAACAACCAAAAATCCAACAGTCAAGAACAGCCAACAACTCCTCTGGCAGACTGATATCACATGAAAACGGATGTAAAGATAGGTGTGCGTTTGAAACTATTCTGTTCTAGCCCGGTCAATGCCTCTATCCGTTTTACTGCATGACATAACACGAGCATTTTTTTTTTTGTTGTTTTTCTTTTTGTTGATGTTTGTTTGTTTGTTTTAGCCGTTATTCAAAAAAAAAATACTACCTACTTCTAAGTATAGCAGAGCTAAATTTGGTGCTGACCCTGATATCGGACGTGTAATAACGTACAAAAAATTGCAATTGTTATACATTTCCGTTTCAGCGTGTCAACCCTTTTCACTTTCAGTTGCTTGCACAAATCTATTAAGATGTGCACGTGACTTTTAGTACTCCCAGCATGTGTAATAGTCTGAAATGTCAGCCCTTTCCTTCCCCGCTGACATTTCAGACTAAATGTGTAACTGTAGTAAAACGGATGGCTGTACACACATTGTCGTAATTACCAATCCAACTTACAGTAATTGAAATATCACATCTTTGATTTTCTGAAAGGAAATTCAGTCTCAGAAACGTTAGTTGACCAAACGTTAAGTTCACAGGTCACTACCATATACATTCCCTGCTCTTTGAGACAGGCGCTGCAAAGTGCTTAGTCGGCTGAAACTCAGAATATTCATGATGAAAAGACCTGAACTAACAATCATTTTAGATTTAATTGAACCACACAGGTCAAGATGGCTCTTTAAAATCCACACGGGTCAATAAATCTCAAAAGTAGTTCCGTGTCAAGATCTCAATAGTAACACGCATCACTCCAGAGGAATGTAATTCTGTATACCAGTGATGTCCAACTCTAGTCTTTACGTTTCGACGCGTTTTGAGTGCGTTTTCCTGTACCGACTGTATTCGTTCATTGTTCCTTAATCATAGCGTGATCGTAGGTCGAGATGTTCTGTGATGACATAAGTTCACGCAAATTTCCGGACTATTCATTATTAAATGAGGCATAAAGAGTTCAAACTCTACCGACACAGAGATTGATTGAGGAAAGGGCGGAGCGCGGGGTGTGAGAGCGCTCCCATCTCGTGCAAATGTGATGGCGGGTCATCGCACCATTTAGTGGTTTGGTGCTGCTCAGTTAGGGTATTTAAATCCTAATTATCTAAAATGCCGGCCCACTATTAGAGTTATTAAAGTCACAGGAACTCTTTTGTCCTTTATTAGCAAACAAAAAACAACAGAATACAATACAATTACATAATACAAGAAAGAATTCGCCTCATTTGTACTGGGAGTGAAAATGAGTTTGGCGCTTTTCGCAGATTTGACGATCTTTTCATTATTATATGGGAATACCTCCCGCCTTGAAGGTGATTTTGTCATCTAATAAAGTTTTAGTTTCTTATCGTGAAAACCAATACGAATGAATAGTCTGCAATCAAATTGTTAATTTAATTAAGGCGATTCAGCTGTTGATTCAATTCAAGCTAAAAATGGTTTTGAAAATTTTTAACTCTGACAGAACGAGATCCGGGGGACAGTAGCTATTCAAATGGCTCCACATTCCTTTGGGCACTGTTTGTTCAGGTTTCTAGAAAAAAGTAACTAAATCTCAGTGGCTAACCCTTCTCTGATCAATCACTTCCTTGTTTACCATGATGTCCCGGATGACCAAGCGGGCGAAATTTCGAATGCCTGACTCTGTATTCATAAAAATTACACTTACATACTGATACATGTAAATAACAAGCGAAGGATTTACTAGCCGGAGTTACGCTTACATACAAGTTGGACTCAACGGTTGACTCGACGACATGACAACATTAGCTTAGCTGACATACGGTAGCTGTTCTGCTTCTCTGAATCGAGGTGATAACTGATGGCATTTGTCCCAGTCACGCTATCGTGTGTTATGCGATTTATTCTGGCCATCTCCAGGTTTTTGCGTGCTTTTTTCTTGGGCCCGCCGATGTTAACTGGATATTTTTCAAAGTAAACATCCTTCCGCCTGTATGACGGTATTTATGATTATGACTTACGAGAAACAATTTTAAAAAGATAAACTTTTCTTAATTAAATTGTCCTGCTATCTAATTGAGACAGAACAAGCCAGAAACCATAGCGTTTTCCTGCTCCCCTCCCCACTACCCTTCGTAAAAAGTGTGAAAATCTTGGGTTTATTTGTCAGTTTTGGATGAGTCGATAGCTCTACGCAAAAAACAAAACATTTTTGTGGTCTTGAAACATCATCAGATCTTCTTCCAACAAACGTCGCTAAGTTTGTCGGCTCGAAGTCTTGACGTCTGTTTTCTCAGACACTCATAATGCATGACTGCGCAATATTTAATACTCCGGAAATAGGGTTAGGCAGGCAAAGCTGGGCCTCGTATATCACGGAATATTCTCTTAATTTAGCTATGTTACGTAAAATCAGCGTGGGAGCGATTGCCTAATATAATATCACGGATTACAGGAAAACGCACTCTTGAAAGGCTATCAGGAGCGAAAGAGGCTTTTCTTGTACTGTGTTTACTTGTTTCTGATGCTATTCAGTAATGTGAAACATTTTAACATGAAAAACTTAGCTCCAATCCCTGTAATCGTAAGGTTTTCATAATGAGTGAGGATAACTCCGAAAATCAATATGTAGCTAAAGAATGATGGAAATAGCTATAGCCCGAAAGACAAAAAACCAAATCTATCTACTTTTTAATAGTTCAAAGTTACACCACCAACTCTTTTGCCACCATGTAAATTTCTAGAACAGCTAGAGTACCTTTATTGCGGTCTCTTATCAATTGATAACTAATTTTCTGAAAATTCGTCCATTCAGTAGCATGAAGCTGCAGACAGCAAAGGATCACTGCTATGCCCTATTATGTGAAAGGACCCGACAAAGAGAGTAAACGTTCAAAAGCAATGGTGTAATGTACTATGACCCCTGTCTCCTGCGTTCAAGGAAGACGTGATAACCGCTACCCACAGAAGGGGGCGAAATAGCACAGCTTATTCTAATCACATCACTAAGTCCATTATTTAATCTGATAATTCGTGAGTAAGAGGAAGTTTTTATTTATTGCACGACTTGATTAGTGAAAACCAATATGCATGAATCAATATGATTAGAAACAAAAAAACATGGTTAAAATCAGCTTAATTAAATTTGCTGAAAACTGACCTGAAGGCAACTCATTGGTACACGGGATGAAATTATATCTTTGAAAATGGTGAAAGTAACGCCCACTCATGATCTTATTGTGCTATTTGTTTTCCGATGTTTTGGCCTTTGCGAAAGCAGACATTTTTGGGTTTTAAGGTCATCAAAAATAAACCGCCCTAACTGCCGGTTTTTGGAGCTGTTATCTAACACTTCCTCGTTGGCACAAGTTTCTAGTCAGGAACTTGAATATTTGGGTTCAATTATTGATAACTTTTACCGGATTAAATTTTGCTGAAACCCGGAGATAACTCAATGACGCACTCAGTGAGGCCACTCAAACGAATTAGCTTCCTAGTTGCATGCACCTATTTGTTTTTCGTTATTTTGGGAATGTCAAACCAGGAAATTTTGGGAACTGAGGGCTTGAAAATAACTGTTCAGTGAAACAACTTTGGCTGTTATCTACCACTTCCTTAATTACACAAGGGGTATCGAATGGTCTTTGCGAGCATTTGCGAGCATGCGAGCAGTATGTTTATTTTTGCGAGCACGAGCAGTTGTCAAATTTTTCTTGCGAGTAGCGAGCCCTTTAGAAAAATACAGATGACGAGCAGTGAGCACTTCGAGTTCTTCGTAAATTTTCCGCTAGCCGAAATCTCTCTTTTATTAATAGGATAAATCAGGGGCACCCAAGGATTGTTTCGGTAAATTATCTGTTCGGAAGGCCCTTAATCCCCTACAATTTTCTAAAAATAATTTTCGCCTCGAACTTTCGTGATATGGGAAATTTAAGGCCTGGTGTTTTCGGATTGATAAAAATGTCGTCTCGGGTACCGAAAAAAGGTCAGCTAAGAGTTTCGGAAAGGAAATAAGACCTAAGTTTTTTGGGAAATGGACAAAAATGCCCTAGTAATTTCGAGAAGACTCAAGTTCCCCTAGTATGACCGAACAGATAAAAATATTATAGCGCAGCTTTAAATGAATCAGTACAGAGCGTTTTAGGCACTCCAGATAGCCTAAAATGGCGTTTCAGAGGATCTGAGAAAAACCTTCCATTGGGTGCCTCTGATAAATGTTTGGTGCCAAGTAATAGCTAATAATCTGGCTGACACCTCCAAAACAGAACGATAGTTACAGGCTGAACTGTTGAAGAAAGACTGAAGCCAGAGGTAAGGATGTTTTAACCCTATCAAAACTGATTTATCGTATATATGTATCAAAAATAACTACAAAGGAGGATTAAAGAAATTTCGAGCAATCGAGCACATGTTAACGAGAATGCGAGCATGTGAGCAGTTGCAAAAATTTTGCTAGCACGAGCAAGCGAGCACCCGTGTAATTTTTGCGAGCAATTCCAATTTTGGGAGCACTTTCAAATCAAATGGGACCATTCGATACCCCTTACACAGGTCCTGGGGGGCCGTTCCTCGAAAGTCCCGGTAACTAACCGGGCCTGAAAAGAGTTTGGTGATAAAAATGTTTCTCAGCAGAAGTCAATTTTTTTTATAATTCCGTAAAAACAGTGGCCAAGTACCATGGCTGTAATTGGCGAAAAAGCATTTAAAAATATACTTATCGGGCACGGTAAGTTATAATCTGAAACAGGCTTGAAAGATCTTGAAAATTTCTTCAGTGGCTTGAACGTAACAGACTCCTTTCAAACCCAGCAAAAGAAAATTCGCCTTTGCAGTTGCGACTTAATGACTGAACCCGCCACTGGGAAATCATTGCCAGATCATTATCAAGAATTCAACAAAGTTACTCAAGGAAACTACTACAACACATGTTAAGATTAACAACATATGGGATTAAGAAAAGTGATGAAGGATTTGAGTTAAATGCTGATAACGGTCAGTTTCACGCGTTTCAACTGCAGGCATTTTGATATTTCACTGAGTCACGGTATATGTATGCTGCTTGGATCGACCAGATATACGTTAATGTTCCTGTTTGCCCCCAAATCCACTCACCAAAAGGTTAAAATAAAAGCAATTTTCAAAAATTGTCGTTGGACTTCGTTGTCATCAGCTTGCACTGGAGTTCGTGCTGCCAAGTCGCAGAATGATCAATCGTAATCCTTGTGTATTTATCAACGCTTTTAACGGGACACAAGGTCACGGTATTATTTTCGTTTTGTTCGGTTTTCCGCCTGTTGTTTGTCCTAAAACGAGAGGAATTTTTAATGAAATATTTAGGAAACAGGTGGTTTTTCTTTTACCTATCTCTATATTTCAAATGCAACGTATATGTCTTTTATTGGTTTATATAACATTTTCTTTCCCACCTTTTATTGTATATAGATTGAAATGGATTTTAGTATTGCAAATAGAACACGTAATTCAGTCCAAAGACTGCGATGTGCTTTTATATGATGTGAATAAACGGAATTACTATTTTTTTGTGTTTTCTTTGGAGATTTAGAAATAAAGCTAAATAAGAGTGAACATTGATGAGAACGAGAGTCTTCCATTGGAATGTAAAGTCAAGTTGAATTTCGACTGTCGAGTAATTTTACATGCGTTAAAGGGTGTGAATTTACTTGCGGAAGAGTTGAACCTGGTTCAACTTTTCCGAAGACGTATGGACAGCTTGTCCATACGTCTGCTCTATTTTAATTTACACACGTAAATTCCATGCAGGCCGTTAAAGAACGTTAAATTTCGCCACAGTAGAAATCCACCTTTACTTGAGTATTTGTCGCCCTGTTGTCTCAAACGTTACAAATAAGTTTTTATGAATTAGTGAAAACAAGGAACAAATGTTGAGTTTTACTTCCTTTAGCGGTAGAGCAGGGAAATTTTCCGAATTTCGCTGAAACTTTGTGGGGTCAAGTTCCAGATTACTTTTCATGAGGAAGAGCCGGATCGAAGGGGAACTAAATTTACTCAAGAGCAAAAAACAGAAGTTTCTTGAAACAGCATAGTTATAAATAAGACGAGAGTAAAAAACCAGTAGATTTACTTTTATTTCCTTTCCAAAAGTAAGTTTAGTTTTGGGAAAATTTTTTAATGGAAACTGCATCATTCTGTGGTGATTTTAATAACTTCCGGTCACCAAACATTCACTATTGTACCGTAACCTTGGTAACTGAACCATGAAGCTGAAAAGAGCCCCTAACCATACTCGTGCGCATGACCGCTATATTTGTGAACTTAATCATTGTGTTGTGGAGAAAAGATAAATTTGCTGAGAAATAGTCTTTCCCGAGCCAAAAACACAGATTTCGACTGTTGAGTCGTAATTATAACTCACTGCTGTAAAATAAACGTTTATATTGGATACTGTCAGCCTAGAAATAAATCAGTAAATTTTCCACAATGAAGGAAGTCTAGACGACCTTTATTGGTATTATACGTGTTGAATACAAGTTACTGTCAAATCTATACTTTCCAATACTGAAGAGAAAAGGAAAGGCAGATTTTTTATCATAGCGCCATTTAAACGCTGTTTATACATGAGTTAAATCAGGAATTCACGTGCTTGCTGAGCGATAAATAGCCATGTCGTCAGAATCAGTCATGTGTATAAGTGTAAATGTACTACCGAAACGACAACCACGTAGATATCTGTAAATTCGTACGTCTAAAACGTTTAATTATATTTGCTAAGAAAAAAAGCGTTGTCTGTTTTATCATATCCATTTAGTTTTTTTTAAGGGAGGTCCCAATAATAGGAATTTGTTACAATTTCAAACTGGCACGTTTTTTAGAAAAGAAGTGTTCAGACAATTACACGCTGCATTACAGTCCGTAACAGAGAGGGTGTACCGCAGGCTTACGGTAATCATTCAAATTTCATCAGGCGTCGATTTTAAGCAAGAAATTCAGTCGTTAGAAACGTCAGTTGTCAGGTATGCTTCAAAATAATAAACACGCAAGCAATACCATCCTCTTAGCGCGCAGCTGCAAAGTGCTGAGTTAACTACAATTGATGAAAAGTGATCTTAGAAAAGCGGACGCTTAATACAGCCAGGAATGACGAAAAAACACCACAAATGACTCAATTAACATTCACTTTAAAACTTTATTGAACCACAAAGGTTAAGAAGACTATATTAAATTTAAAAGAAAAAAAAAACAGCACGGGTGGAACAAATTCTTAATTGTAGTTCGTCTGAGGATTCCAGTAGCAACACACTAGTTAGCCAAACGGAGAAAGGTACGGTATGTCGTTGTAAAGCTTACTGAAACCCGAACAGTCTCCCCTGAATCTTAGCGTGCACTGTTGTTCCCGTGAGAAATGTTATCTAAATACAGACATGTTCCGTCATGATGTAAATTCACGCCCATTTCCTGACTATCTACCAACGACGCATGCGCATGAAAGACTTCACTAAAGTAGAGATTACCGATTACCGGGTTCGTTGAGACCTTGCAGCCTGGAGATTACTGGAAAGGTGTGGAGAGACTCCCATGGTAAAACGATGGTGGACAATCGGAGTATTAGTTGTTAAATTCGTTTTTTTCGATGCCCCTTCCTAGGATGATTAAATCTTATCAAAAACGCCCACTGTTAGACTTATCGAAGTCACATTGTTTTGACATGACAGCAAGAATAGGTGCCATTTGCGTTGGGATTAAAAAGTTTGGATCCACGCCAACCAAAGACGATCTTGCGTCCGATATTTCAGACGATCACTTCGCTACTATTATAAGGGAATGCCTCCTGCCTTGAAGTTTACTTTGACATATATTTCAAAGGTTTAAAATTCTGTAATATCTTTTATGGTATCTTATCGCGAAAAACGACATGAATGAATAGTCTATTAATTAACAGGCGATTTCCGTTGATTCAGTTCAAAGTTATCCTTAAATTTTGTTACAAATGTTGGTGAAACCTTTTGAACCTTACAGGACTACGACCCTGATAACAGTATGGCCATTCCAATATC
Source organism: Pavona decussata (assembly GCF_977016875.1). NCBI lineage: Eukaryota > Metazoa > Cnidaria > Anthozoa > Scleractinia > Agariciidae > Pavona > Pavona decussata. The sequence goes on along the minus strand of NW_028145477.1, from coordinate 985,947 downwards.
AGCATCTAGCTCCACTTTCCTGTGGTACTATTTATCTGGGTTTCCAGCAAAAGCGGCCAGATTTCATTGGCTAATCCTTCTGTTATCTAACACTTCCTGAACGGTTGATTCGAGGAAATGTCAGTATACAGAACATTATTTTAGTTGACATACCGTAAGATAAGCCTCTGGGAATATCATATTCCGAGGGGCTTATTAGAAGCTCGAAATTTTAGCCCCCCCCCCCCCCCCCCCCCGCTCTCCAAATTTGAAACACAAAAAACTGACTCCAAAAATAAGCCCCTCCAAATATAAGATACTCGGGAATTGCCGTCCAATACAAAATAAATCAAAGTAAATTACACATACGGCATAATGTTCAATAAAGGAACGATTCATTACACTGAATGTATAAGCTAAAGTATAAACTACGGTATAAACTATAAACTGGTTGACTTTACTGTATATACGGTGTTACATTTTCAATAAAGTTTATTGTCTTTGTATTTGGAGTTGGCATGTTCACAGGGATTACCTCGTCATGAATTTCGATTTTATTTAACGCCCAATTATTATCATTTGCATATTGAAAAACTGGAGACACAAATTTTCCTCCAATTATAAGCCCAGCCGATTTTGAAACGCGAATTTCCCTCTGATAATAAACACCTCCGTATATAAGCCCCCACCGAATTTTAACCCCTCAAGAAAGTACTTTAAAAAATATAAGCCCCGGGGCTTATTTTCTGAATTTTACGGTATCTGCTCTGCTGCTCTGCCAACCAAAGCGGAACGAATAGCATTTGCCCCAGTCGTGCTATCGTGTGTTATGCGATGTATTCTGGCCATGTTTTGGTTTTTGCGTGCTTTTGCCTTGGGTGATGTTAACAGGATGGTTTTAAAAGTAAACATGCTACCGCCTGTAAGACGGTACCTCTGATTATGACTTTAGCTAGGTGAAACAATCTTAAAAAGGTAAACTTATCTTAACAGGGAAGACCATTTTAATGATGAAACTGAACACCCTTTTCAGAAGACAGAACAGTCCAGAAACTCCGCTCCTCCCCGGCTTCCCTTCGTAGAAAAGTGTGAATATTTTGAGTATTAAATAATAAAAATATAATAAGGTTTGGATTTCGATAGCTCTACGCAAAAGCGAAACATTTTTGTGGTCTTGAATCATCATCAGATCTTCCAACAGACGTCGCTGACTTTGTCGGCTCAAAGTCTTGACGTCTGTTTTCTTAGACACTCACAATGCATGACTGCGCAATATGAATACTCAGGATATAGGCGTTTGGCAGGCTAACCCAGCCTCGTTACGTACATCACGGAATATTCTCTATATTTAGCTATGTTACGTAACTTCAGAAAGAGTTGTTCGTCACGCCATGCCCAATGATCACGGAATACCGGAAAACGCACTCAAAGCTATGAGAAGGGAAAGAGACGCAGTTTGTCTGTTGTTTAGTTTGTGAATTTACCTTCTTCTGACGTTATTAATGTGGAACGTTGAACATAAACAATTCAGCTCCAATTCCTGTAACCTTATTAAAAGGTCAGTTGATGGATAATTAAGGAGAAGTGAAGGATGACAAACTAGTAGCTGTAGCGAGATAGACAATAATCCATGTTATTTATCACCTAAAAGGGAACCGTTGTACACGTAATACTTATAATACTGTTGTTGGCTGCTAATAAATTGTTAAATATAATGCTCTGATAAATCGTGATTAACTTTTGACAATTTAACGCCGATTGAATCGGGAAAACCGATATGTATGAATCGTATAATTGAATCGTGCGTGAATAACAAGAATCGAAGGTTAACATCTTCAAGATTAATCTTGTTAAGGTTACGTTAATTAAATTACTGAAACCTGGAGACAACCTATGAAAATAGATCTCCGTGCGATCACTCAAATGAAAGCTCTATAGTTGCACCGTCCGAAAACATGTTACTACTTTATTTTTTCCTTATTTTAAAAATTGGAAAAGCAGGATATTTGGGGTATTAAGGTCATGAAAATCACCTTGGAAACTGCTGGATTAGAGTTGTCATCTTTCACTTCCTTGTCCACACAGGTCCTGATCTGGAACTGGCAAAATCTTGAGAGCTTCCTCAGTGGCTTTCAGACTCCTTTGAAACCAAGCAAAAGAAATTTCACCTTTTGCGGTTGCCTTGTTCCCCGGGTTGGAGGCGGAGATGCTCGTCGAACATTTTGAATTAAACCCTCAAAGGAGCCCAATCTGGGCGTAGCCTAAGCTTTTTTATTTGGACGGCTAAAGAGACCACTTAAAACAAAGACAAACAAAAAAAATACAGTGACTTTTCTCGTGCAACCCTAAACGAGACCTTCACGGCTAAATATAATTGCTTTTTTCCCGAGAACACCCTAAGTGAGACCACAATCCGAAATTTACACCCCTAAGCGAGACGACGAGCATCCCCGCCCCATTTATAAGAGAGTCACCCCCCCCCCCCCCCGTAGGGCCCTGACCGAACCCTGACACTGAAAAATCATCGATCAATAGCAAGAATTCATTAAATGTATTTAAGGAAACTACTGCAACACATGAGATTAAGCAAACTGAGTGATGAAGCCGGATTTAAGGCATTTCCTTATAGTCAGTATAAAAGCACTGCTAGCATCTACCAGATATACTTTTATGTTCCTGTCAGTGCGCCCTAAAACTCATCACCAGGTTAAGACAAAATCATGATCCCGCGAATTGTCGTCGGACTTCTCAGTCATCAACTTGTAGTGAGGTTTCGTGCTGCCAAGTCTTAGAATCAATCGTAATCTATTTATCAAATCTTTTAAAGGGGCTCAGGGTCCCGGTGTAAATTTTCGGTAGATGATTTGTTTGGTTTCCCTCCTTGTTGTTTGTTTGTTTTTCTCTAAACCTTCAGCTATCCTCGAGCGTGTAATAGACGGTTTTTTCTCCTCCTTGGGTTGGGTTCTTCAGGAAAGTGATGGTCAGTTTCGGAGGTTTGTAAGTCGTTTTCGCGTGCAAGAGTGATGCCTTACCGCTATTTTATCTGTTTTATAAATAATTTAAACGATCGAAGACAAATACATGACGGTTGCCAGAGCTTAAGAGGCTTGAACAGATGAAACGTTTTTCGGTTCAATATGACAAACGTACTCACAAATGGTGATAGGTTTTTGCTTATAGGGCGTTTACACAAGCTATATTCTGATCCGAGGCATGCTGCGATTGAGTTAACAGAGTTAACTCAAATGGATTGTGCAGCATATCGGACGATTTTGGGTGATTTTGTGATGATTTTGTCATGATTTTGGGTGCGATATTGAAGCCGTGACGATGTGATTACGGTTCAGAGTAATGCTAGACAGTTGATAGTCTTAGAGGAGAATGCACAAACAGATGATTTGAAGTCATCGCGGTTTTTAAAAAATCACGGCTTCAACTTCAAGCTGTCCAATTTCGACCATGGAAATTCACCGTTACGCCGCCAGGGGTTTGCCCGCACTGCTGTCTCGAGTTCTCAAACTTTTACAATTACGTTAAGCAAGGTACAAATATTGATTTTTACTTCCTTTATAGATACTAAGGGAAATTATCTGAAACTTTAAAAAAAATTGGGGGTCTCTAGATCACTTTTCACCGGAAGAGACAGAAGAGACACTCGTACACGGAACTCTTTGCAGATTCCGCTATACAGAACGGCTATAGGCCAGCGCACATTTTCCTATAGAGGGGCCTACATATGGAATAACTTGCATAATGAACTTAGGCAAAGTGCCTCATTGGCATCTTTCAAACGCACCCTGAAAGACACACTATTGAGGCAGACATTTCCTTCATAAGCTTTAAATTTTAGTAAAATACCAGCATAAATTGTGATTTCGAGTTTTTATTGTCATTTTTGCTTTTATAAATTGGAAATAGTTTGTAAATAGTTCCTGAAAAACCTCACGAGGATGTTACTATTAAAGTTATTTATTTTATTTTTATTTAAGGGGAATTAAAATAACTCATAAGGAAAAACAAGCCTTGTTCGTCTCAGTTTCCTTGAAAACACTGCTAGTTAAAAATAGCCAGAGTAAGACAGCTGTAAATCACCCAGGAATGAAACAAAACGTTCTGTTTCATTTCCTTTGCAAAGGAAGTTGTGTTTGGGGAAACTTTTATAAAGCGAAACTTGCATTCTTCGGTGATTACACGTACAGCTAAAAACTAAGTAGTTGGATAACTTCCGGTTACCACGCATTCGCTATTAATTATTTATGAAGCTGCTATATTTGCAAACTTAATTGTTGTAGAATGATATATTATTCAATAAGTGACACGGGCATACTCGGAAAAAATCCGAGTGCTCCTATCAGGAGTCGAACCAAAGACCTTCCGATTACTAGTTCGCCTCTGATGCTCTACCACTGAGCTACAGGAGACACGTGGGCCAGCTAAGGCCATTGAACTACTGTAGGTTCATCGGACAAACATGTATTTTATTGAAAAACGTCTTTCTTGAGCAAAAACATGGATATCAACTGATGAGTCATAATTGTAACAACCTACAGATACCGCTATAAAATCAACGTTATTGCATATTTAGCCCAGAAGTAACGGACAAGCCGCTTTCTTCAAATTTAAATTTACCACGAAATAGGCGTTATTTGTTTAAATATACAACTTGAGAGCCGGTATAAATTTCAGAATTCCCGAGATCATTCTTCCGCGTGTCGTTTTTGTCAGTTTTCAGAGTTATTTTCACGATTAAGTACAACCAAAGACACGTTCAAAACGTCAATGACAAGATCTTAACAAAATTTTCACTCGGACTGATCAAACTTGCCTGCAGAGGTGAATTTTGTCATTTTCTCTGGATGATTACACCATATACTTACTAGTACAAGGGATAGGGGAAGGGGGGGGGGGGGGGGCAGGTTTTAAGTAGGCCTAAACATTTGGGTCAATGAAGATGACAAATTTGGCTTCACGCAACGTTCCCTCCTCCCCCAGATCTCCGTTCCCCCACCCCCAACCCATGACGTGATAAACTCATCTCGCTGCGATTAAAAAAATACTCTTTAGTTTTTCGCATACTAATTGTTCCGAGCGAAAGGAAAAATTCCATGTTCAACTTTGCAGTAAAGCAAGGGCAGTGGTCAGCTTATTACCGAATGACACTCAAAATCTCAATCTCAAAAAAAGGAGAGAGGAATATCCTAGCACTAGGAAGATCCGAGAAGGCGGAAAAACTTTTCGTTTGCTTTTCTACAGAAATTTCGGCCGAAGTGGTTACCAAGTGGAGAAGGAAAGGAAGAATAACTGTCGGCCTTGAGCAAGTGAACGCCCAGTTGCCGCTGTGTTTGTTCTTTTTGTCCCTAGTGCTAGGATCTTCCGAGCGAAAGTGGTTTACATGGAGCAAGGATTTTCCTATCTCTCAGCTAGGAAGTTCCTATCTCTAGGAAGATCCTAGCGCTAGGGGCAAGTACAACTTTTTGCATGAATTGAATAGAGAAAACATATGGCGTTAGGATGATCCGCCCTCTAGGATCTTCCTAGTGCGAGGATCGTCCTCCCTCCTAATCTCGTACCCCGATCTCAGTCGTCGGTTCGGGAATGTCGAAATGTGAGATCTGGGTACGAGATTAAGATCAAACTCAACCTCTCTTCATTTCTCCAGAAAAACGAAAGTAAAAGCTAAAAAGAAACGAACTAATAAAACAAACTTAACAACGTAATGTGTCGCCGAGGGAGGCTGACCGCAGAATGTCACAACTTACTGAACGGATTCTTTTTAAAACCACTAACCGTGAGCCTTCACGCACTACGCTCGCCCCAGCTTTCTGTTACGTGACGGCAAAATGTCAATGTATGTTACATAATTTAATTTTAGTTGTATGGCTCTACAGAATTTAATTCTTGTGAGTAACAACAAACGAAACTCTTTGAAGTGTCTGTCACCATACAAATCAACGCGTTCAGGGACTGACTAAGTTTCGGATATAAGTCAGTGCAGTAAATAAATCTGAGTTTTTAAGTAACCCAGGTCTCTGTTTTCCTTTTTACTTTGATACAGTATTTAACAAGTTGGCAAAATCAGCAAGACGTACGCAGGACAACCTAACTTTACAGGAATCCGCATTAATAAACTTTAAGACCCCATACTTGAAACAACCATTATCAAAGTTTGCCGGACTAGACAGGTATAAATGTTAATTATAAATTTTGTTTTAAATTTTTATTTTTATTTTATTTTTAATGTTTAGTTTTAATTTGATGTTTATTTCATTTTAACCCATTTAAAATTGAGTGTTAACTTAAATAATGAGGATTCCTGTAAATGCTTTCTTGCCCTTCAATGATGTTTTGTTTTGAATTCTCTCAGTCGCAAACTAAAATTGGTAGCCTAAGACTCAACTAAATCTAGTGGGAAAAACGCATATAGATACACGAGATCATTGTAAAACCTGGGTTAACTTTAAATCCTACATTGGTCAGTAAAATACACGGGAAAATTGGACTCAGGAAATTACACTAACTCAGCTTAGTATGTAAAAGGGCCTCCCTTTACGTTCGTGAAATGTTTACGAAGCACAAACTGTTCTCAGACCACTGACGCGGCGATAACTACAACCAAAGTTTCACCTATAAATCTACTGTATCGTAAAGTTACTAAGGTTGTTTCATTTTCAAAGTGGAAAAAGTTCGCTTCATCGATGCTTGCTCACTGTCGCTGTAGCCAAATACCCCACGACCAAAGTAATCTGATCGTGGTAGTCGTAATCACCACTCGGTGGTCTTCACGCACTGTTATTTCGTAGTGACGGGAATCTGGTTATGAAATATCGATGTTGGCTACGCCATTTTTGTCTTGAGATTTAAAGACATCCGGTGCTGATTCTTAACCAATGATTTAGAGGGAAGACTAGCTCAAGAATCTTGCCGTGCAATTCTTACTCATATAACTCCAGCTTTAAAAACTTCGTGAGACTTCAGCCCGCACAGAAAACACCCTAAAAGGAAAGATGAAAAAAAAAACGTATTTTATTTTTAAGTCTGATAATTGTTAATTGATAATTAATACATTGATACAACCACTAACGTTTAACCTTGATTGCTACAGCATATGAGCTGAAGACGATCAAGGGTTTTCTTAGAAATAGTATGCCTGAGGTACTGACTAGAAAATTAATATATAATTTATTCACCGAGGGTTAAAACATGACATCTCATTCCTTTCAAACATGGATAACTCTGGAGCTAGGAGTGAGTATAGTTCTTTATTTTTTTCTGAAGCATCTCCGCGGGCCGGAATCTCAAATCCTCGAATCTGATTGGCTAATCGTGCGCTCGTAACCGGTCCAGCTTTTTACGATACGGACCACGGTCCGGATTTTTATCTGCGCGAATCGCGGCAAATTGAAATAGTTGCGAAAGTTTACAAACAAAGGCCATAGTTACACGTAAACAACTTCAGCAACTTCCCGTGGAAATATGTAAGGAAAATATAAATTCTGAAGAAAATGGATTCAGACGAGAGTGTACACAGCGAAAGTGAATTTTACTACCCAGAAGAAGAAACCCCCAACGAAACGACGGCATTAAAATATGAAGAAGTTGAACAAGACAGGCAATTAAGCAAAATTCAAGATTTTATTCACTCACTTCGCCCTGATAACACTAAAAAAAAGACAACTTACGATCTGAACATTTGGCGAAGATACTGTTCCTCAGTTGGAGAGACAAGAACCTTGGAAAACATTCTTCCTAACGAGCTCAACATTCTGCTGTGCAGATTTTTCATGGACGTCCGTAAAAAAGATGGCGGAGTGTACGAGCCAGGTACACTTGCATCGCTCCAGAGAAGTATTCAGCGCTAGTTCATTTGTATCTAAAGTTCGCCAGCCATCGTCCTGAAGAAATGAAGAGACCCGAGGCGCCTTTCTTCCTGTCTTCCTGACAATAAACCACAAAAGAAAGCCTGCAGATCCGGTGTGGTACAGTCGAGCTCCTCTCGGAAAAAACAAGATCGGAGAATTTTTGACAAAGGCTGCGAAGAATGCAGGACTGCCTGAAAATGTAACCAACCACTCGTGCGAAAAACCTGCATTTCAAGGCTGATGGATGCAGAAATTCCTGTTTATTATGTAGCTCAGCGGAGTGGACGTAAGAATTCAAAAAGCTTAGATTCCTACAAAATTGCTTCCGACGACCACCAGCGCAAGATGTCCTTGCTACTGATCGATACTGAGCAGCGAAACGAAATCTCCCATCTTCAAACGATGTACCGCTTAATCACACAGTCAAAGCCTTGCAGCACCCATTCAAGCCGAGAGAAGACAAGCAAGCTTCTTCAGGCGAGGATCCCTTCACTGGTTTTCTTTTGCTGGTTCGAACATCAGTAAAATTGAAGACTGCACGTTCAATTTCTCTTTCAATACAGCGCCTTGCAGCAGTGGTGAAAGCTCGGCTCGGTCAAAGCCGCGAAAACGCCACATTATCATCTCAGATGACTCAGACTCAGATTAACTTGAACTTCCTTTTGGAAAGTTACTTTTCACAAATCCAGGGACGTTTTAAACATGTATCGAGCCGTTAAGAAAAGTAAACTTCGCCGTGTTTGAGTCTTCATTCATAATTTTTATCACTCGATCGATATTTTTAGACCTTTTGGACATGCGTGTCATCATTTGCAGCGTGTCAACATTCATCCACTTTTGACGTTTGACAGATGATTGTCATTGCAATGACTCTTAAATGGTTTTTTCTTTTTTTTACATGATGACTCGCGAGTGAAAATAAAATTAAACTTCCTATAAACATGCCACTTAAATTGATGCCCTACTTACATTTGTTTCATAGGATTTTGTTACCACTTTCCTCCTCCAGCCTTAGACTTACACTCTTACAAACGTCCCAGCGAAAAAAAAGCAAACAAACAGAAAAAAATAAATAAGTTATTTACCGGTCTAGGTCGGTCCGTATGAGAAAAAACTGTGCCCTTGGTCTTGAGTACGGCCCTCGGCCTTCGGCCTCGGGCCGTACTCAAGACCTCGGGCACAGTTTTTTCCCATACGGACCTCCCGCCCGGTAAATAACATATATGTATGCCAAACCCATGACGCTATTTCAGACCCTCTCTCAATTCAGAAGAAAAAGGACACAAATCTGTACCTTACCCCAATACTATTTCATACGAGCTGGAAAACAAACCTCCTTTAAAACTAAAAGTATGTAAAGTTGCAATACCACTCTTCTAGTCAAACTTCTCAAAATCCAGTGGCATAAAGAGCCACACCCTTTTAGGCCGCGCATACCGTTAGTTAAATAAGTGAGGAAGTACACGTACCAACTAACCTTCAAGAAATAGGCGATAATCGGTGATAACCTCTCACTAACTCCTTCGCAGTTCTTATCTACTGAAAAGAAAAGCTTCATCCTTGCTTCATTCTCCCTCGTGTATTTATGATAGTAACTCCGCCGATAGTTGAGGCAGTCATGCCTAGCTGGAGTTGTGTTCCCTGCATCCAAAGGAGAAGTTCCCATTCACGGCGGTCACGGAAGAATTTATAAGTGGGAATATTGTGTTAACACGGTAAGAGAATTTGATAATTTTTCTAAAATTTCCATGAAACTGACGGGCTTCAATTCATCACACTTCAGGATAGGAACTATAAACTCTAGAACTAGAAGACACTATTTACTGGAAAAATAACTTCAACAAGATGATGTATCGCTCAAAAGGACAAGAGTTGCATGCGCCATAGCATATATCTATGATAACCTCAACGAGCGTAAAATGGTAGCAAAGCCTACCTTGAAAATTTTGCTTGTTAATTATAGGTCTACCGCCATGATGGATAGAGGCATCTCACCAAGCCAAGCGTTCATGTATAGGAAACGTTGCACTCTAAAAACTTAAAAGACAATCGGATTTGGGTCAGTAAATTAGAACGAGTGTACATTTGATGGTATGTTTCACAGTTAACAACCATTTATTGCTTTAGCAGTAAATAAATGACGTGCAGGAGAAAAACAATAGCAGCAAACTTGCTATTGATCCATCTTCGGGCTTGATATATAGCTCAAGCAGGTTAAGAAATTGCTTGTATATATCCATTCAGTTTGAGCTCACGGGATTGGCAAATATTGGCTACCTTTCCGAATTTGATACTTTCAAGATATCACCTTCTAGCGTTTATTTCGGATCCCTGATACAAAGACAGGCGATATTTAGTGACACGGTATAGGATCAAACAATGACCGGCACACTAATCTAGTGACGAAAACACGACTTTCCATACTTTTGTTTAAGGCTGGAATCCAGACGAAATCCGTCATTCTCATTCGTTCATCACCCTTAAAGTATGCAATCATATTTATTCCATTGCGCACATACCAAACATTGAAATTCAAATCCAAGCACTATGTGAAGGGTGTCTGTCACATCAAATTCAGTGATTTAATGGCCTTAGCTCCCACGAGTCTCCTGTAGCTCAGGAGTAGAGCATCCGAACTAGTCATTGGAAGGTCTTAGGTTCGACTCTTCATATCCTTTCCCCCGAGTATGCATTAGTGTCATTCTTTGAATAATTTATCATTCTCATTCAAACACCTAAAATATACCATCACAGTTATTCCATTGCGTATATGCTATACACATTGTCATTAAAATCCTTCCAGTGTGCAGTTTGTTTGTTCCATTGTCCTCAGTAGTTTAATGGCCTTAGGTTTCACGACTCTGCTTTACCTCAGTTATTGAGAGTTCGACCAGGTAATCCGAATGTCTAAGGTTCGACTCCTCACATGAGCCACTGGGATTTCCTATTTCCGAAAGTGCCTTGCAATTCACTGAATAATACACCATTCTCAATATAACGTTGCTGTTAAATTTCCACTTGAGCTTTGTGAGTTTTTAAATTCATTTTCGTTTTTCCCTTTTCATAGAACACAAATTTCATTCTTTGAAGATAATGTGATTCCCATTCCGAAAATTGACGTCGACTTGAAGACAGGAAACTTATAAACTAGTACTATTGATTTAGATGCTTAGCGCACAATTATTTTGATCAATTTTAGTAGGCATACCTGTAAAGAGTTACTTCAAAAAATCTCATTCTATAATCTGAAAACACAGTCTGTTAGTAAAACATGAGGCTCTATAGCCCAGTCGAGGACAGCTTCAACATCATAACGAAATGCATCAGTTCAATCTTGTTCAAGTTACACTCGTGGCTTTGTGAAGTTACTAGCACTGAATAACATTTTCCGTAGATCCGTGGAATTCATTTAATATTTTTTCCATGAATAACTCTCGTTAAAGTTAACCAGCGTTTATTTTTTCGTGGCTTTGAGTGAGGTTAGTAGAATTGCATCACCTTTTTTGTGGATCAACGGAATTCATTTATTATTCCCTGTTCCATAAATATTGGGGTTTTCCTAGTGACTACTATTGCAAAGCAACAACTCCTTCTCAAGAACTGCAAGCTGAATTTAAAACAAAATTTAGGTAATTTTGGTATCCGCGAAAATTGAAAAAAAAAAAAAAAAAGTGACCCCCGCTTGAATACAGACGGTCCTCTGGAACCAGCCATGAACTCTCACACAGCGACCCAGTATATTGCCTGTCACCCTAACAGATCACGGTACAGTTAGCTGCCGGTATGTAACCCGGCCTGTATTCAACTGAGTTGACTACTGTACCTGTGTGCAATGCCTGTTGAGTGCACACGGCAGACCGGGATGGGTTGATCATCACAACTATACGGGCCTCGGGAAGCGCGAAAGTAAGACAAGCACCAAGTGGAGCGCGCGAAACCCTCCACCCAGCTTGGGGTCACGTGGTTGGCAACTATTGGCCACCTTTCTGTTTTTGATACTATTTTTTAGTCATAGTTTCGACTTTGGTTCCGTCGAAAGAGATGTTGCAGCCTTAAACTTACTGTGCTAAGTAAATACGTGCCGTTGGTTTTGTGTTTCGTCCAGCTATGGTTTTTCAAGAAGACTTTTCGCTATTCCTTCCTCGTTCACGTAGAAATTGAACGGAAATGTATTGGACACTTAGATACGCTGATTTTGACGTTATTACCCGTAAAATGTTAATACTGACCTTTCATACAATTGTTGTTTACCTGAAAAGGCCAAAAATATTAGTTAATGAAGATCTTGGTGGTTGTTGGTTGCCATAGTGACCACCTGCGACTGCACAGACCAATGTTCAGGACTAAGAATTATGGGGGTCGCGCTTTTTTATCTTGTGCACCAGCGCTATGGTACAGTCTCCCTCTTGATGTGCGGAGCGCCCCATCAGTTGATGCTTTTAATGTTAGGCTTAAAACGTTTTTATTTGATAATGAACTGTAGTATCTTGTCTTTGTTTCTATGTATGCCATTAATTTAGTTTATCTACTTTTATCAGATTTGCTTTTATTGCATGATATTGTATTTCTTAAATTGTTGTACGTTGTAAGAGCATTGAGATTTTAATATAATGCACCAGAAATAAATTATTATTATTATTATTATTATTATTATTATTATTATTATTAGTTTTTGCTGACGTGTCTAAATTTCCTGGGTTCGGTTGAAAGCAGCGCTAAGACAAGAATAGTATACCTGTTTTAAATTCCGGTTTATAGCTCATCCATGTGGATTCCTGGTGTTTCTTTTCATGTTAAATTTGCATCACAATTTCGTTTCTCCTCCATGAATACTCGAGTACCTGCGAAAAGCAAAACAATAAAGAATAAATAATAATAATAAACAGAAATACTGATATATTAAAAGTGATGACAATGATGGTGATGATGATGATGATAATGATGATGTTAATAATGATGATGATGATGATAGTGATGATAACAATAATAATAATAATAATAATAATAATGATGATGATGATGATGATGATGATGATGATGATGATGATGATGATGATGATGATGATGATTGTAATTATTATCATCGTAATAAGATAATTACTTTGCCCTCCCTACACAAGATGATCATAGTAGGCGAAATGCTCTGGTTTCCTCACAGGAAAGCTCACGAGTAATTTGGCTTCTAAGTGCTTGTGCATGTTAGAGATACGACACAACAAGGTGCCAGGATTGCGAAAAAGACGACGTGTTAGGGAAATAAAGAAATAAATAAGTATTTTATTTAACACGGTAGCGCTAATTGGGAACACTATAAATCAGTTGAATAAATACAAAAACTGAACATGACAATTGTTAAGAGTCCCAACTGGTGGGAGGCAAACCAGTTGGCTTTTTACAAAGCGTGGTCTTGGATTGAAAACGGGGCTAGGGACTTGAACCCGGGGCCTCCAGATTACGATTTCGGTGCCCAAACCACTATGCAACGCCGCCTCCCTATGTCTATGTATGTAGCTTTATCACCGGTTTAGGCAATGAATGAAAACTGGCAATAAACAGGCTAGCAAAAAAGACAAAATAACTTACATTTGTATGTCCATCTCTCCACCTCTGTGGACGGCATAGCTAGTTTGAATTCCGGAATCCTTTGCTCAATTTTACTGGATGTTTCAGTGGTACTGCATTTCTATACAGTAAAGAAGAAAGAACAAAATCAGTAATTAAAGTTTATCGCTTAGTCCCAATTTAAAAATAGCACGGCTGTGTACCCTTTTCAGAATTACTCCTAAAAATTGGGCGTCACTCTTGAGACAAGTTAACTACTTTTTCCCTGCACTGATGAAATTCAGTTGCTAAGTCAATTTCCCTACCCATGGAAACTGAAGATTTGATAAATCTGAGTCAGCATTTGGTCCTGTTTGCTTTTCTCTACCATGGTTTTAGCCAAAACAACTGGTTACCAGGCCATCACGGTAAACATTTACGCATGCGCAGTATTAATGGGTAGATTTACATCAGAAATGACGATGTGACCATGTTTATCCTACATTTGCCGCTCGCAGAACGATCTTTGGGATCATTTTTGGGGTAACATTCGTTTCTATCTCTCAAACTAACCTTGGCCATTCATTAAAATTTCAAACTTAGAGGGGAAAAAAACAACAAAACAAAACCGGAATAATGTATGCCTCGAGCCCGAGTCGCGGCAGCTATAGACCTCGTTGGTGTAGTGGTTGAGGATTGCAATTATTAATGTTACCCATCACAATGGGCGAAAGCTAACCGTTTTCGAATCAGTGCTTAACCCTAAATCCTGAAGATTGGTGCTAAGCGCTAAAATGATGCTTTTTTACTAGCTGGAGGCTCGCTCTATTCTCTCCGTTCTCTGCCTGATAAATGGGCTTCTGTTCTCTTGTCATCACGCCACACACGTCACATTCGTGAACGGTTACCAAGCGCTGTCGAAAAGTTGTCCCAAAAAATCTTTCTGCTTCCCGTGCGCTATTTTCAGTTTCTCAGTAAAATTAAATCATGTTAGAACCAAAGGCCAAAATGTTTTTGCACTACTCGATTTTCCAAGAAAACATAAACGCAAATCTCTTGTTTGCCGTTTCCCGTAAAAGCGACTTTAAATCTCTGTAATGTTGTTTTGGTAGGTCGCGAAATTTTTATAAAATGCCAAGCCGCTAACTTAAGCCGCGGATAAAAAGACTAGATGTCCTTTAATATTTCCTCAGCTGAGATAAGCCGCAGCCTAAATGTCATTTTTTGGATGCATTTATACGGTAATTTAGTTTACGACTTAGCTGGTTGAGCTATAGATTATTTGACTTGTCTCTTATGAATGTCCCTAATGTCCTAAAAGAAAGGGCACAAGATAGACCCTTCTCCAAAATGTCGGCCGAAAATTCAAATAAGTTAAAATTAAAAACGTATACCACCACTAGAAAGAGTAATTTTACTTTAATAACCCTGCAAAGTTTCAGTATATCAGGTGTAATATCAGCTGAGAAAATGTAAGTTGAAAAATGAAAAATTTACAGACGTTTGTATGACTGGGGATATGACGTATACCCCCAGTCACACAAAGGTCTGTAAATTTGTCAAATTTCATCTTACATTTCCTAACCTGATATAACACCTAATAGGCTGAAACTTTGCAAGGTTACTTAAGTAAAGGTGCTCTTTCCAGTGCTGGTATCAGTTTTTCATTCAGTTCAATTTAAACTCGTTCAAATCTGTAACCGCCATTTTGGAGATGGGTCTATTAGCAAGGACAAACCGTCCATGGAGGGGTTAATTTGTTCTTCCAATTTTGTAGCGAAAATTCTTTGAATGTAATCCTGGTCTGATCCATCCAATCATTCTCATCTTGTCCAATCATTCTCATCTTGACATAGTTTTCATCGCGATCATCTTATCCCACTTCATCGGCTGGTTATAATAATCAACTTTGCTGGTCATGTAGTTTAAGCTGATGGCACAAACGCACAAGAAGCCTGATCCTTCATTAGCGGTTAGAGGCGGCACAGGAGTGAATGGTCACTTGTAAATACTGTTGGTAAAAAGGTGTTCGGAGCTGGCATAGAAAAAGACACTCAGTTTTCTTTGGGAAAAATGATCAAACAACCGAAATTAACAGATAAGTACTCTAGCTAGCTTTCTCCGTCATGTCCTACAAAGAGCGCAATATTGATATTGTACCGGCCCTACGTGCAGTTCTGGGCCCAGTTGCTCGAAGCATGGTTAGCACTAACCCGGGTTAAATGCCATGACAACTTATAGGTTTTAAAACCTCTTAACCAATGGTTAGCGCTAACCATGCTTCGAGCAACTCAGCCCAGTTGAGTTTCATTTTTCCATAAAAAAAAAATTCAATAAGCGCTGAATATCTTATTTGTCAACTTTTTATTTCGTAATAGAGTCCGCAACGCTCTAGTAAGATGAAGACTTAATTGTTCGGTAAATGAATAAATAAATAAATAAATAAATTAATTAATTAATTAATAAATAATGTTCAACAATACTGTACTTACATTTGCACGTCACTCAAGTCTCTTCAGCTACTTCTATGTATTGTCGATTTACAGCGGCGTATTATCTAAAGCAAAGAGTAAACAAACAACAATAAGAAACGGCATGAAGAAATAATCGTCTTTATAATTCCACAAAAACCAATACCATTTCTACGTGCTGACTACCAACTTTAAGTTTATAAATATAACCTCCAAAAAATTGGAAGTTTCAATCTTTAATCAAGATAATTACCAAAAACCAACCGTGAGCTAATACAGGCAATTAGCGGTCAGAACAGTGCATGCAGTTTTAAAATTAATCTTTCTCTATAATCGGGGTTTTCAAAAACGAATTTGACTAAGTAAGAAAAAGTTAAAATAATAAACAATGAAATTATTTTAACTGAATCATTTAATTTAAATAGCCGACTTCCTGTATTCATCTCTTTTTATTTTACGTTAAAGCTACACAGTGAATGTTACTGCGCAACTGATACAGTAGTGGTGAAAAGCAAATTCTGTGTCTTTAGAGCATAATAGAAAAACGAGCTTTGGACAGCAAACTTTGCAATTCAACTGTTAATTGACATCCCTTTAACAGCTTCCCTCTATATCGGATTAATCCCGCCCAATCAAAGCCTTCTTTACTGCCGTGATCTACTGGTCCTATATTCTGAGGCGGGTTTCAACGGTACAACTCTTGGACTTGCGTTTACCCGCGACCTTCACTATCACTTTACGCCTCCAACACTTCAGCATTAAGTCTTCCAAACTGTCCGTTAAAGTTCCTGGTAAAGTCTGGTAAACTCTTGTCAAACTTGTACATGGGAGAACGTTTCAGAGACTAACTTTCGTTCGGCCAAATTTATTAAGACCTTTCGGTGGGTAGAACAGCAAACGAAATGGCCGTTAAGATTTTAAAAAACCATTTGAGCTTAGGTGCGCATGGGTGAATAAATTTTTGGTACAGTTCATCTATGACGAAATCATGAATAACCATTGTGTAAGTAAATATCATTACGTTGGAGCGTGTCGGTTAGTTCAGTATCGATTAGCATAATCTAAAATGCTGAGAGTTTTGTCACTCGCGAAAAAAAAAAAGGTAGGCGAAAAGGAGGCATCACATGACACAGCCGAAAGCCAATTGCCACGTAAAACAGGAGCCGTGACTCCTTAGCCTTGATCTATTGACCATTGAAGTTATATTACATATATAACAACCATACTATGAATTTTGTTCCGCGTTAGGGCTACTCGCCTCTTAAAGTGAAGCGTGTTACTGGCAGTGCAATTTTTGCCTTTTTTGTGTTTTAAATCGGATTCAGCACGAATTAAATGCAAGCAGAAACTGAACTTGGTCGCCAAAACGCTCGCAGGTACTGAAAGCATTGAGGGTGAACAAGTTCGAAAGTAACAATGAATGAATAAATAAGTATGGACAACTTTGTTTGATTTGTTAGTACTTGACTTATGATTTGATGGTTAGCCGCGGGTAGCTCAGAAAGTAAAGCGATAGTGCGTGAGTCGGGTAGCTCAGTTGATAAAGTAAAGAGCAAGATACTGAAAAGTTTCTCTCTTGTGATAACAATTCATCATTATCGCTTCCATTATTCCATTCAATTCAGCGTACTCAGCAAAATATAATGCTGACAAGAAATGAACTATCAAATTCAAAACTCATGCGTTTGAAATTAGAGAATAAAGGTCAATAAATCATCCATCGAGTCGATGACGTCAACGAATATTGCTTCGCTTGGAAGACGGAAGAGATTGTGCTTAGGCGCTCTACATGGGCAACGAGGCAAAAAGAAAACCTAGCAATTTCGCTGGAAGGTACTTTTCAAAAGAAAAAAAGAACCTTAATCCCCGTCCAGTTGAGACTTCCCTGTATGCGATTTTGTCTATGCCTAAATTTTACCAACTCAAAAAGTTTAATAAGGAAAATAAAAAGAGACAGGAGGCCTGACGGACAGCGCGGACCACGTGAGTCCGAACAATTGACCGCGGAACGGAGGACTAGTAACTAGAAAAAAACCCACAATCCACGCGGGCCGCATTCTCCGTATTATTTTGCAGTGGTGTTGTTTTCTGTCGGGAAATTTATTTTTTTATTAGAGAGCGTTCAAGATGTGACACTTAATTTTATGGTAACAAATCAACGAGGAATTTCCCAGCATTGCTGAGGACGGAAAATGAATGATGAAAAAAGTGGCGCTGCGGAGGATCGCTGGGAAAATTCGCTGAACAACTCGAACAGCTCCGGTGAGTAAAGTCCAGTGTAAACCTTCTAAGTGCAGCTACAATAGCGTGAGTCATAATAAAACATCGTTTTGGGACAAAATTTGTGTCTAAAACTTCCGATGTTGTGTTTACTGCTTCACAGGTGTTTCTAGTGATGGCCATGAAGCCGTCCGACCGCCGGATAGCAAGAAATTTCACGCAGAAATGGATGAAATCACTGAGAGGATTCGGGTTTTGGAGACGAAACTTGTATCCTGCTTGAAACACTTGTTGCTGTCAAACAGTCAAAGTCGCTTTGATTTGGAAGAAAGTTTCATTATTTGTATATTTTTGGTGTATAATATGAAAATCTTAGGTTTTGTCTCTGTGTATTTGCTGTTAAAAATCCTTAATACTTTTGTTGAAATCCCTTGAGAAGCAAATGGCTAGCTCCACTGCTAAACCGGTTGTCGCTATTGACAGAGAAAAGTTGCTCAGCGAACTCCAAGACCTCCGCGCACAGCGCGAGAAAGTCATCGAGGAGAGGAAGCAGTTTGATCTAGAACTAAAAGGGTTGAACATGCAAGTTCAGAAGAAGGTAAGTATTTTTTTTTGCGTCCAAAAAATAGTGTTCACCTTGTACAGCTGTAGATACACCAAGAATTGTCATTTTGATGTGATCGATGTTTTGCGACCACGGTTTAATTCATTCTACGTTTCTTGATAATCGTATCTATGGAATAACAGTTATGCCTATAAATAATTTTCTTAGTAAATTTTAACAGTGTTCTTTGTTTTTCTTAGATGAAATATGATTAGGATTAAATTATCAATAACCCGAGGAAGTAAAAGCAATTTGACACAGTCTTTGTTAAAAAATTAATTAATAAAAAAAGAACAATTCATTATAATTTATGCTGTTCACGTGACAGAAGCTCAATTTTCAGAGCAAGTAGCAAATGTAAGTACAGGTTATACAATAACAAAGATTCTATTATGTAGTTATTATTGGCCCATGATCTGTTAAAGGATGGACACATTTGATGATATGATGACGTGAAGTGAATGTAAAAAAATAATGTAAATGTCATTTGTTTACCCACGGAGCACCAAAGAGCTCTCTAGGAACTCGTTCGAAGGTGACCGTACGTTTCAGGTCGAATTGGAATTTGGAAATGTTGGGGTTTTTTTTTGGGGGGGGGGGGCAAATTCGAGTACCCGGAGAATAACCCCTTCGAGCAACAATAAGAACAAACAACAAACTCAACCCACACATGACGCCTAGTCTAGGAATTGAACCCAGGCCGCATTGGTGTGAAGCGAATGCTCTCACCACTGTGCCGTCCCTGCTCGTGTGTGCATTGTACACACGAGCAGGATACATATTCAAAGTACTGATCAGCAAAGTTTTGCAAAGTGTTTTGCTCAGACAAAAAAGAGAATTGCCTGTTAAAATGGTCGAAATCATAAGACAGTAAAGATACAACTTTTACATGTGTGTTCAAAATTCTGTCCATCCTATCTCACATGGACACTCGTCCTTCTGATAGTAACAACTTGTTGATTAATCCAGAAATGTTAAGCTTCTATCTTCTTACTCTTCTCTAGTGTGAAAATGCCTGCAGGTGATTGTTGGGAATTTAATTAGACAATTAAGGACGGTGCCTCCTAAAATACACATACAGTAGAGGTATTTTTGTTAAGTCTATGGCCGTGTGGGAAAAGCAGATCTTAGTATTGGCGACTGGAATCCAAAAAGAAAATTGGGGGTAACCATGCATTTTTCAGAGATAATTAAGCAACAATAGCAGGGTTTTCATTAAGAATTGGATTAGCAGGAGAATACGGTAAAGTAACAGGAGAATTATTATAAAAGGGTAAAGCTCTCACAAGAAAAAAGCAAGATTTATCCAGAGAATTCTGTGTAGTAGCTGGAGAATTCTTTGATCTCCGGCATGCCTAATGAACACCCTGAATAGTTCTAAAATGCTTTTAAAAATAATACATAGCAATGTATGGAATTATGTCCAAATTAAAGCTTAAGTATCTCTGAAAAATGCATGGTTATCCTCTTATTTTCTTTTTGGATTTTAACAGGCCTTGCTGAGAACTGCTTTCCCTACATAGCAAAAACCATGCAAAAATACAGTAACTGTACCTTTGAATTAGGAGGCACCGTCCATAAGAAATCAGAGCTTACATACATACAAACATAAACCTCTCCGACCAACCCAAGATGCACAGAACATATGCGCAGTTGCAAAAGGAGGCTTTGTTCTTACATGTAACAGCTTGGTTAATAATACCTCCACAGAATGACGCATGTACAAAGCTTCAAGCTGGAGTAAGATACAAATCAGAAGCAAGGATTGACGAAGCAGTGAGGTTTGTACATCTGAACTGCATCTCTCTTGTTTTTTAAGTACCCCTGGTAGTTCTTTATAATTTTGTTCAGTAAAGACGTCTCAGTTGCATGATTTTTTACAAAACATATACTTAAAGCCTGGTTTACACGTACGATGCAAGCGTAAGCATAAGCACAAGAAACGTATGTGTAAACTGGTGCGACGCAAGCATAAGCGCCTTGTGCTTGCCCTTGTGTTTATGCTTGCATTGTTCCGATTTATACGTATGATGCAACAACACAAGGATACTTGCATAAGCACAAGCACAAGAGAATGGAACGATTCTCTTGTGCTTGTGCTTGTGTCGTTGCGTCATACGTGTAAACCGCGACGATGCAAGCGTAAGCACAAGTGCAAGGAAAGGAAACTGAAAAACAGTGACAAGTTGTCAGTATAGATTCTAGTCCGCCATGTTGGAATCAAATCTCACCCCAAAAGGCAGCCTGGCCACACGATTGCACCTAATTTCAATGCTTCTGCGCTTGCGTATGTCACCTTATCCTCCTAAGGCTGAGTACAAGGCTTCAAGTACACCTCTTTTTGCAAATTTAAAAATTCTTGATGTCTTTAGTCTCTACTCACTCCAAGTAAGTTCTTTTATGTATTTATATCATCATGACGCTTTACCTACTGCTTTTAATCAAATCTTTCAAACTGGAAATCAGATTCATCATTATTTAACGAGGTACTCTGACCTTTACCAACCTCATACCTGTAGAACAAATAACAAAAAATTCTTGATTCTGTTTCAAGGTCCTAGGATATGGAATTCATTACCGACTTTAAAAAACGCCCCGACTTTTAATATATTCAAGCGGGTGATCAAACCATTTTTAAGGGCCAGACAAGATACAACCAAAATACCGTAACACTTTGTATCTATCTAACTTATCTAAGCACACTTACATATTTGAAATATACATCTTTTCTTTTAAATGCTGCCTAGTAGTATTTAAATTGCTCGTGGGGGAAAATCTCTATTCCTCATAAGCTTTGCTTCTCGGAGATTTCCCTGCCACAGTCACTCTTTCCAAGTTGTATGTTCACTATTAAATTTAATATTAATTAGCTATTTATTATCTTTTCTATCCTATTTGAAATTTGTTTTGTGTGGCAAGATAAAAATAAAAGTAAAAAAAAAATGAGATGAGCCCAAAATTTAATTTTGTCTTCATGACCAATTGCTGTTAAAACTTCAGTTCAGGTGTGGAACTTAGCTTCCGAGTTATGCTCCTCTTGTACAATGATTTTTCAAACAATCAAACACCAGGTCTGTAAAATTATGTTACAGGAGGCTAGAGCATCAGATGCAAGCCCAACAACTCAGGCTTAGTGAAGAGAAGAGACTTGTTGCTGAAATTGACATTTTAAAGAGGTCCAAAAGGAATTTAAGGTGAGTATAATGTTTATTTAAAGGAGTAATGGCCCTGTGATGGGGATTTTTTATGTGTTTTGGTCAAAACTGTGCTGTAACTGAAACTAAGTACTTTTTACATCTACAAGTGCTGGCTTCTCAAGTCATTTTCTCCAATGAAAGCAACCTGTTTGTTAATAAATTGGAAGTCTAGAACAAATTGGAAGTTTTTTCATGGATGAGTACTATCCATCTGGGCATTTCTAATGGATGGACACTATTCACTGAAGACTGTTGACATGTCCTGTGATCAAATTAATCCAACCAGACTCAGAAAATTTAGATGTGGCTAAATATAATTTAGGCAAGGTTAAAGTCAGTTCCATGCCGGTCAGCGGTCGCCTCTCGTCACGGCTCAGGGGCGACCTTTGCATTCTCTGCTGGGGGGCAACCCGTGGTTCGCATTGCACTTGATTGCTTGCTTGCCTGCGAGATAGGTCATTTTGTGTGCCTTATGATTAGTATTCCACTGATTGGGTTCAGTGTGACGGTGCTGTTGGTGGTGGCCGCTCACAGGGTTGCCATGGATACCTCCTTTCCCGTGCCTGATTGTTCCTGGCTCCACCAACCTTCTAGGCACCAGCTGCCAAGCTCGTCTATTGTTGATGAGTTTAATGGTGAACTACAACTTGTATATCGGCAGGGGTACATATATTTTCCAGAATGCTGAATGCAACATCCGTAGTAGTCCTATAATGTTGGATGTCTGCAATAACAACAACTAAAAGCTAACTGTCTGTATAATCAGTGCTTAACCCTAAATATTATAGAAAAGTGCATAGACCTAAATAATATCATTCCTTGTTTAAACGGCAGGGGTATTTTGCAGAATGCAGAACGCCAAACATTGCATTTTACGCCACCTATTTAACAGTTTAGCATAAAGCAATGAACAAATAACGTGACTGATGAATTGGAAGCGTGTTGCCTTTCTAAATTTTATTTACAACTATTTTTTGTGATCATTAATTTTAGTGAGTATTTGGCTCTGAAACAGCATGTTGATCAGTTAAGACACAAGCAGATGAAACTCAGGAATCAGAGAGATGTGAGTATTAGCTTCCTGGTGTTTGTTATAATCCACAATCTAGTTCTGTCAGTGAATATTTCGTTTTTGTCAGCAGAGTTGGTAATCAGAGTGAATCGATTTGTTTTAACCAAGGGCTAAGTAAAGGCTTGAAACATCATCACTCAAATTTATATACAGTGGCCAATTTAAAATTACCTTTAGTTATGAACTCTGCTGATAATTGACAATAATTTATTATCCTACGAAATTGTGCAAAATGTAGCCTGATACTCACCTGATGAGGCTGACAGTAGGCCGAGATGCCAATAAACCAGGTTGATGTTCGGATTCTGCCAGATTTATGCAGGATCGTTGTTTTATTATTCAACACATTGATAACAAAGCACTGTTTTATTGCAGAAAAGCTGGAGACGATCTTTATTTGGCCTTTTTTGTCCCCATCACACGAAATAACCCAGATTGCAGGATATCTGTTAACTACAGACAATATTGAATAATTTTTGTTCAGTGCGCCGTGACCATATTATTTGGACAGTGGTACAATGTGTTGAATACTAATTATTTTGCCAAAAAAAATAAATGTTTGTTTCTACTTCTCACTAACACAGCACCACAGTTTCTTTAGAAACTATAATCCTCTCATCTATTTGTCAATCTTAACCCTTAAACATGGACCTGTAAACCTTGGCCTGGTCATTTCATTTGAGGCATTGTGTTGTTAACTCGCATTGCAGAATCCATGCACCAGGATACAATTATAGGATAATTATTGACAGAATTATTATTAATTATAATTATTTACAGAATAACTACAGTATTTATAATTAGTTTATATTCAAAATTCCTCTACTGTTGCTAAGTAGTTGACTGTGTTTAAAAATAGCTTATTTATAATAAAAAAAAATTAATTATAATTTCAGCTTACAGTACTAATGAAGTTTTGTTCCAACTGTTAGGCTTGTGTTAAAAGAATAAATGGCTTGAAATCAAGAGAGGAAGAAATAAAGAATCTTTTAGATTCAGATGATAGAAGTGAAACTGAAGAAACTCAAAGTCAACATCTTGAACAGTTCAATGAAATAGAAGCTCTAAAGAAAGGTAACTGAACATCTTGACATTAAAGGGGAAGTACATGTATCATGGGGTTTTTGGTATCTTTTGTTTAAAAATGATGAAATATTACCTTCAATCAGCTGCCAAATAATTCTAGAATGATGAGAGGAAAGAAATCAACTCAATTGTTGAAAGGAACAACTTGTGATCTGCTCTTAGCACATTTTGGAAACAAAAATGCCAGAACTTGAAAAACATTAGCCTAACATTTTTCAAGTTTCAATCCATACCGGCCTACTCTGTCTCTGGCCAGAGGCACCAACCAACAGTTTTATTGCACTGGGGTGATAATTAATTTTATAACAAACATGACAACTATTTCTTTGTTTCTGCTGACAGGCAAACATTTTTGGGCTTTGAAATGACAGCAAATTTCCCCTTTAAGTGTGAAAAAATAAGAAAAATTTTAAATTACAAAAAAATCAATAAATATTGGCAAGCAAGCTTGTTGCTAATATTTGTGACACCTAGAAGAGCACCGGCATCTGTAGCTATGACTTGGTCATATCAAGTTTATTAGCATAGTTGCACATCATGTACATCTCCATAATTATAATGCACATATGCAACATCATATGCATGCATTGTTGAGTTATAATGCATGTGCATATGCAAATCTCAGGGCATTTTAGAATGGAAGTAGTACAATATGAAAGATGAAGACTAAAATGGAAAAACAATTTTCTCATAATTACATGTAGAATTGTATAAAAAATAAATAAAAGTAAAATTGGGAGGTAAAGTGTCATCAAGTTGCATCAATAGTCTGCAAACTTGAAAGCATGTGCAAATCTTGAGATATGTTATACAAGAAATAACAACAATCGTCCCTTGTGCATTCTTGAGTTACAGTGTATATATTAAGAACACTTGGGAAGTGTGCAAGTTCTGTGAACCCATTTTACAGATTTTCATCTCTGGTCTAGATATTGTTCGATTGTGGAGTTCCTTAACATGAAATCTTCACCCACAATCAAACAAGTCATAGCCAGCAGATTTTAAAATCTGTTGTGATAAAATCTCAATGGAGGCAATTGACACCAGGACCCCATGTTTCAATATCTGCAGCTGAAGTTGAGAGGCTTTTGTTTATGTTGTGGTTTCTGAATTTTTTTTAAAATTTTTTTCAAACAAGTTTAATATGTTTTCCTTTGTGCAGTATTCATTAAGGTCCTCTGAGACAAAAGGAAATAAAAATCAAACTGGTTTGAAAATTTTTAAACCAAAAACATTTTGAACCACAACATCTTTTTAATATACTGTATTATTAACATTTGTCATTAAAATAATATTACTGTCTCTTTATCATTTTGTTTTATAAATTTATTTTATCAATGTGCATTATTTTGCATTATTTTGTAATTTAATATATGAAATTACACTTTGAACTGAGTTTAAACCACAAAAGGAACTGCAGTTGTAGTGATTGCTAATTTTATCGTGTTTTAATTCATTTTAGAACTTAACGAACTTCACCTCAAGAAAAGAAACTTTAAAGCAAGTTTCATAAAAGACAGAAATGACTACTATGCAGCCATGAGGGAGATGAAATCTCAAAAGCAAAAGGAGGAGCAGGCAAGGAGGAAAAAAGAAAGACATACCATGCTTACAGAAGTGTAAGTTCAAAAAAATCCACTGTAATTAACATTCGGAGGATAACTTAAGGGAGTAAGGGACAGGTTCCTGTATTTGGAAGGCTGGCTGTGTAAGGAGCCTATGTCAAATTTTAGCTTGATTTTCAGTTTTTATTACACCACATTGAACCACCACAAGGTGGTCACCCTTGGAGAAATAGCAAGCGGCTACTTAATCTAGTTGGCTGCCAAATGGAGGTTTGCCAGAAATTGTCCTAAGGCGCATTAGAAACATCACCTTTTTTCACATTAACATGCTTGGAGACTTGTGACAACCACTGTATATATTATGTCCACCTGTTTAGTTGCAATTTCGAAGTTTTGCCCGTATTTGTTACGAATTCAAAATACTGTACAGGAAGTTGCTTTAAAAAGTCACACAACTCATTCAAATTGTTAATTTGTGGATCTGCTTGGTTGAAACTCTGTTAAAAGCCCGTTAGTTAATAAGTTATTTTTGTGAAGTTGATATAATGATGTTAAGATTACCATACATGCATGTCACAAATAGTTCTGTTTGCGATAATAATTTTATTTAATATTATTTTTTGTTTTCATTACAGAGCAAGGAACAGAGGTAAACTAAAACCGTACGAAAAGGAAAGAGCACTTTGTGACACCCTGATGGGTCACTTGGAGAAGCTACATACAAATTTTCTCCACTTACCTGATCCACAAGCATTTTCTTCGTCAGACAAGGAGCCTTCACTATCACCAAGTATGTTATTCAGTATTGCA
This sequence comes from Pavona decussata, assembly GCF_977016875.1. Classification (NCBI taxonomy): domain Eukaryota; kingdom Metazoa; phylum Cnidaria; class Anthozoa; order Scleractinia; family Agariciidae; genus Pavona; species Pavona decussata. Next base: position 959,543 of record NW_028145477.1, on the reverse strand, counting down.
GAGGTTTTTTAATTGAGCAATGAAAGTAAATAAATGTTATAGCTGAGTTTAATCGTTTGTCTCACGATTGAGTCACACAGGTGTGGATTGCGAGGTTTCGACTGCCATACTGCTGGTCTTCATCAGGCGATGATATGGACTGATCGTGTGACAGTATAAGTAGCACCTTGGTTTGTGTTGATCAGTGCATTTCAATCCTCTCTTAGGCTGTTGTTGATTGGAGGATTTCAATCCTTGACGTTCAGACTAGAAATGTTGTTTTTGGTTTTTATTGTTTTCCTGTTCATCATCACTGGCAAAAATTAATAAGCACTGAGAATAAACAAAGAATACCATTTGATCAATAAATACATGTACATTTCATTTGCTTTGTCTGAAATTATTTCCAGATGAAGATTTTCCAAAGTCTGATGGTGAGGGGACGTATCTTAGACGCAAGTCAGCCACTGATGATCTTCTTGGAGTCTTTGCTGGGTTTGCAAGGAGCCCACGAAGAGGCAGCCGAAAAGGAAGGCGTTCTTCAGCAAGGGAGGTCAGAAATTCTTTTAAAAACTAAGGTCCATCCATCTGGATGCATTTTTCAGCTTTGCGTTCCATGTGTGGAGTGATATTTAATTCACTTTGAAAATGCTTTGAAAACAGTCTCCAGTTACTATCATGGAACCTTTTTTAAATGAAATAAGAAAATGAAATTTTCAGATTACTTCTGTGTGAACAGTGAGAAAATGAGAAAAATGTCAAAAACAGCATACTGCAAATAGGAACTTTTCTTTGCATTTTGCATGAAACATGTTTCAAAATTTGCACATTTTTGAAACCAGTCTCTGGCCGAAGTGCATTAATGTGTATAGACAGTGAAGGCATAAAAGTTTGAAGAGAATTGCTCAGTCTTAAGTTGATTACAGTTAAGTTGGCAGTATCATAATGCTGTCTGACATTTCAATGACATTTTTAAACAATTTTTCCAAGAGAGCATGTTGTGTATGAGATGATAGACAGGCAACATGGCAATGCGTAGTGCCAAGTTGGCTATAATCATCTCATACAACAACAACAACAATTTATTTACAGTTCTTATTTATCTCATATCCAACAAGTGTGAGTGGAATAATAATATTGTTTTATTAAAAAGAGTCAAGAAATATTACTAGATTTTGCTGATTTCGTTTTGCAAGAACAACCATATACCATGGCCGCTAAGCCAATTAAATCCTTGGAATTGCATTAAACAATGATCCAGTTTTAAATAATTTACTAAATGTCATTATCAAGGGAAAGTCACTGTCTATAATATTGTTTTCACTCATGTATATTCAAACCTTGAAGAAACAGTCACTTTGCCTTGATAATGACGGAAGTAACACTGAAATGTAAGTTTGAGTTTTTCTACTGAAAAGTTTTCAGTAAACCTCTAATCATACAATATCATAATGGTGGCATCCAGGCCTCATAATTGGAAGCTTATTAATGATTTCCTTTTTCGCTCATTTCCTTACAGGTTCCTCGCAAGTTAAACCTGAACTTAGAAGTTGTTGAACAGCTCTTTTTTCTCAGTGTTGCTCCTCCTGTTACTGCTGCAGATATTCCAAAAGTGCTTGAAGAGCTTCAAGAAAAGAAGGCAAGTCCATCGTAAAACACCCTACATTTCTGCCATCAGTTTATTACACAAGTATACTCTGAGAGGGCACTAGAGTAACATCTAGGTTATGTTACTGTATATTCCACTTTCGTTGCTTTCCATTTGTCATAACTGGCTGGCCAGTCTGTAAATCGAATGCGTCATTTTGAAGGGATGGTGCTGCAAAATCTTGATAATCGGTTTGAAAATGGTACTGTATGTGCTACAGTATTTTAAAGAAATTTGAAGGTCTAGCTTTCACATTCCATTTACGAACTGACCAGTCCGACTGGCCATTTCTGACAAAATTAAGGGAAAGTGCATTAATTTTGCCTCTTATCAGATCCATCAACGTTTCAAAGATTATTTTTGTGTAACATTTTAAAAGGAAAATTAACGAAAAAAAATGTTACATGACATTTCAACGACCTCAGTCATCATTTTTCAAAAATGTTTCTAAAATTTTTTTTGTGTAACATGTTAAAAGGAAAATTAATGAATAAAACGTTACATGACATTTCAATGACCTCATGTCATCATTGTCAAATGCAGTGAAAGAATTAACATACATGTATATGCAAGAATTAGCATGCAAGTGTTTATACAAAGGGTTTGGCATGAAACTTTGTATAAACAGTTGCATGCTCTTGTTTTACTATAATTGTAGTTTTGTAATTCACACACATCTATTTCTGTATACGTAAGTTACATGTCACTTACATGTATGTTAATTATTTCACCGCATTTGATAATGATGACATGAAGTCGTCGAAACGTCACGTAATGATTTTTCATTAATTTTTCCTTTTAAAATGTTGCTCAAAATTGATCTTGATAAGAATATTTTTGTGTAGTTCCAGAAATATCCAGCCCTGCCTCCCCACAGAAGTAATTGAAACTTCCAGGTGCTTGTGGGAGGTCTCAAAGGCCAACATACTTAAAAACTACACCTTATACAAAGTAGGAATTTCCTGATATGTTGGGGGTCTTAGCTAAAATCCCTTTCATGGGGGAAGGGTGGGTATGGATATTTTTGGAAGCTATGCACTATACATAAGATTCATTATTTATTTAGCCAAACCCTGATGTAATAAAAGGTACAATAATAATATTATTTCTACTTGTCTCTACTAATGTTTCATTTGCAGGACTTCTATGAGAGGGCCCAAACTTCACATTCTGTATTGGCACCTCCAAATAATGACCCTATGTCCCCAATTACAGAAGAAGTGGCACCTGAATTTCCTCGAACATTCAAGAGAAGCAGTGAGACAGAAAATTCTAAGGAAGACATTCAAGGTGACGATATTGCAGCTGTCAAGAATGACACAAGAGATGGAGATGTTCATAATAATCCCCAAGGAAATCAGAATGAGGTCAATTTAACTTCAAATGAAGATGAAGACAAATCAAACACGAACAGTTTAAGCAGCCTCTTACCAAAAACAGAAGGTGAAGTGGCTAGCCTTAAGAAGACGGAGGTTCAACAAGAGTGTACTTCGGATGAAAATAGTGCTCTGGAGACACAGCCAGCTTCTGATGATACTTGCAATTGTGAAGCAAACTCTGGTGAATCATCAATTCGCAACCCCGCAACTTCTTCTAATGAACACTTTTCTGAGATATGCGATGGCCTATGTCCTGTAAATGAAGATATGCATGGTCTGGGTGAGCCTATGACAAACTCTGTTGAGAATGGCAAGGGCAGTCCCAAAGAAGAACAGATCATTCATTCTGATAATACCCAGAATGGTGGAGTCACTTCCAAGGAGAGCTGCATTCCAGAATTAATAAATTGTTCCCATTTTACTGGCTCATCTCAACACGGTAGCAGCTTGTTGGTTGATGAGAATGGCTTGGACACTGCCTATGACAGAAACTCTTTAAATGAAGGTGGCAACATAGTGAACGTGCACTGTGAGAAGTGCCCGGCTTAGTGTGAAAATGAAGGCCCATGGTTGCTTGCCAGGAATAAGCCAATATTGCATCTTCAACAGTCATCATCTGCATGGCCATCATCGTCATCTCCCTGTTCATTATTCTTATCATCATCACTGCCATTGTCGTCATCATCATCATCATCATCATCATCATCATCATCATCACTATTCTCATTTCTATATGTTCATTGTATTTAGATCATGTCAGCATCCTTGTTATCAACATCATCATCATCATCATCGTCATCATCACTATTCTCATTTCTATATTCATCGTCTTTTTCATGTCAGCATCCTTGTTATCATCATCATTATCACTATTCTCATTTCTATATTCATCATCTTTTTCATGTCCGCATCCTTGTTATCATCAGTTTCATCATCATCATGGCCGTCCTCACGATCATCATCATTATTCTTAATACAAGCACTGTGAGATGCATAAGACACTATACACGAACTGTATTTACATCAATATTGTTAGAAAAACTGTGACAAGCCTGCTTCATTGGTTATCAGGTATGATATTTATCATAATTGTGCCCAGTATATTACTGGAAAAACAAGTTCATTTCCAACTGGCTTGTATTGACGAGCTGGACCAGTGGCATAATGCTCCTATCTTCAAAAAAACTTATTTTGTTTAAAATTAATAATTTATGTCATGTTGAGGTAAAAATCCAGATCTGTTTGACAAGAGAGAAAACTTATGAGTGAAAAAAACAAAAACAAAACAAAAGCAACAGCAAAAACAAAGCAGAGATAATTCCTCTCCTGGTAAATTCCTTTACCTTGTCCCTTGATTTAACCCACCTGTCCAAAAAAAAAAAGAAGAAAAGAAACAAAACACTGAAAAACCATTAAAAAACTCTTTCCTCTTGGTCAGATACAAACCGTACGTTACAGGAAACGCATGCCAATATCAACCTCAAAATTCTTCTTACAAATCGTTAGACTCCATGCATTTTTTAAAGAAGCATTTAAGAGACATTCCAGAATCAGCAAAGTTTTAACTTTGGTGATCCTTCCTATTACCTGTTGATATGTACTGGTATAATTATTATAAAGAGAAATTAGATTTTGATCATTGTTGGGTGAAAGGGTAAAATGTAATGTTTTTATACATGTATGTTTAAAAAACCTTAACATTGCTACTTTTAGCTGCAACTTTATGAGGAATAGAAATGATTTTATGTTTTTCAATCACTTAGTATTAACATTATTTAAAAAAATGACTCAATCATACATCTAGGTAAAAGTTTCTACTTCCCCCCCCCCCCCTCCCCTCCCAAACAAAACAAACACCAAAATCTCAAAAAATGTTCAGTTATTAAATATTACTGTGTTAATTCGAAAACTGTGAACACTTGCATTAAGCTTTAAAAGAGAAACGGAGAAAAATTACATTTGAATATTTGACAGAAATGTAGCCAGCTGCAGTGGGTACGTCACTATCTGGTTGTTTATGTTTGCTGTGATTTGAGGTCTCTAGCGATGGTTATTAAGGAAAAGTAGAATATCAAAGTTAACCCTTAAGCCTCATTATCAACATGAATGATCTCCATACATTTGATATTACAGTAGTAGGAAGAATTTACTAACACAGTAAGACCTCTAATCTTTAGTGATCTTTTCCTTAAAGTGTATATGACAGAATTTTTTTATTTACTTAAAGGGGAAGTATCATGCAAATTTGTTTTCATTTCAAAACCCAAAAATTTTTGTCTGTCAGCAGAAACAACGAAATAATTGTCAAGTTTGTTAAAAATTATCATCCCAGTGCAATGAAACTGTCGATTAGTGCCTCTGGCCAGACACAGAGTAGGCCGGTATGGATTGAAACTTGAAAAATGTTAGGCCAGCGTTTTTTCAAGTTCGCGCATTTTTGTTTCCAAAATGCGCTAGAACAGATCACGAGTTGTTTCTTTCAAGAATTGAGTTGATTTCTTTCCTCTCGTCATTCAAGAAATATTTGGCAGCTGATTGAAGGTCTTATTTCATCATTTTTAACAAAAGATATCAAAAACCTCATGATACTTCCCCTTTAATAATCAAATCTTCATGTTGTTCTTGTATGAACATTGAAAGAAAAATTTCTTATCAATTTTCTTCCCTGCAATTGAGGTCTACAAAAACATGAAATATCACTGGTAGTTATGACATCAATACAGGATCTCTACTTTTGTGGTTTCTCTATTCCTCATAATTTGGTCCATACAGGTTTCTCTCTCTGCACACAAAAAACAACTGAGGAACAGAAAAACCATGAAACTAGCAATCACATATGATGTTATAGCCCAACTATCCCCAGTCTCCCATCGTGCATGGTATTTTTTTCCCAACCAGAAGTGAAATTTCACATTTTTATACATCTCAAACCCAGGGAAGAAAAGTTGATCGGGAAATTTTTTATTAACCCAAGCAAGTAAAAAATTTAATTTTCATGACCTTTTTAGGTCATTAGTAGTAATATTGTAAGGAGAGATTAGATATTGATCACTGTTGCGGCTTAAAGGGTTAATTAAATCAAAGTGTTCACAGTTTTTTAAACTAGTGCTCAGTAAGTCATCAGCCTGCTAAACTCAAACTTAGGTTAATTCCTCTTGGGAATAAAGAACCATGGACCAAGCTTGTTACCAGTGTTGGAGGGAGGAAAAAACATACCCTGCTAGAACCAGAAATCGTAGGTTGGGCAACAACTTACACCAGTGTCAAACCTTGAGTTTATATGTAACGAGGTTCCACCTTTTGAGTCGGTGGATGAAATCCTAAATTGTGAGCAAATACTTTTGTTAATTGTGTTGTACAGAGATGGATCTAGTTTTTGAGTCTGTGGATGAGCAGTGCTTACTAGAACAGTAATTTCTTGTGATGCTTTTTATTATGCTGCACAATGTGGTTTCTAATTTTTGACTTGAATGAATCTGTAAAGTGTGACCGATCAAATGAAAGCTACTGAGCGGTACTTTCCTTTGGTGTCTGTGGATGAAATCCTAAAGTGTGACCGTTCAAATGAAAGCTACTGAGCAGTACTTTCTTTTGGTGCTGTTTACTATGCTGTGCAAGGTGGTTCTAGCTTTTGACTTTGTGAACAAAAGCCTTGAAAAAAATTGTGACCATTAAGTCAGCCTGCGTGGTAGGTGGGATGTTTGGTGAAGGTGAAAGTTGGGGGAATGAGAAGCAAAGCCGCGAGAAGGGAAGGCTTACACCACTTGTCGCAGCTTGCGCCGCTCATCTCATGGCGCCTTCAAGGACAAAAATATTTTATTTGTACAGACAATAATACCGCCAGGCACGCAGGCTAATTCACGTGAAAGTTGTTGAGCTGTACTTTCACATGGTATTGTGTATGTTATACAAGGTGATTATCTGGTTGATACTGACTCAAGAGTTGACTCTGGTAGTGAGAAATTTTAAAGTGATAGAACTTTGTCAATCAAAGATTGGTGGTAATGCTGCAAGGCTGTACATTTTACTGTGTCATGTAATGATGTAAATTGCTATCCTTGGGAATAAGGATTTATTGATATTTTGAGTGTTTCAAGGTTTTTGTAAATAAAGAAAGTCAGTTATTCTGACAAATAATTTTTATTTCAGTCTGTGATTTTGTGCGGCAGGTACGGATGAAGTCATCACTATCACAAACTGACAGCCTAGTTGTACTGGAGGAGATAAGTTTCTTTTTCTGATGAATTATATTACTACACATATGGTCTCCTTTGCAGTCATTCTGTGGGTTGTCACACAACACCCTTTCCTTGTTGGAAGGAGCGTTACCAGCCTCGTTTCCAGTCCACTGGGGATGAAGGCATTGCGTATGCTCATCACTTGACCGCGGTCAAACTTTTAACAAACAATCAATTATAAATGGAATTAGGTTCTAAAGGAACGGGTCTCTGTAAAATGAAGACCGAATGGCGGTGGATGGCGGATGATAAAATGCGGATAATAAAATGCGGATGACAAAATGCGCATCATAAGAAAGTAAATTAAAATAATAAATAAATAAATCAGAGATGTCCCACATTTTTTCCTTCGTGTATAGTCGGATCCGAAAAACAAAAACTTTCATGGAAGAAGACATACTTTATCATAGGGCTCCGTTCTACTTTTCAACTAAACATCACCACAGCAGTACTTTTTTCCCCATCTTTATTAATAATTGACATCAAACAAAGAAAACTACACTACTACCACTACAGTACTTGATCGACGCACCATCCTACCCTATATAGTTGCCAATTTTGCACGGAGCGTTTGTACTTGCACAGCACGTGTTCAAAGGCTTGCTAGCATGGAAAGTAAAGATTTTATAACTGGATGGTAACGCCTTATCCGGGACTGTTTTTAGGCATATGACCAGATTTAAAGTCAATTTACAGTTTAGCCCCTTTCCCAGCACCCGCATCTTTATGTTGGGGGGGGGGGGGGGGGGGGGTGGGGCAAGCCTTTGTAGTCCTCTTGCTTCCTTCGCCTATGCTCTGGAACTGTTGTCATTAAGAACGTACGCTACTTTGTTTTGAAATAGATGTAATAAACGAGTTACCGTTAAAGTCGCTTTTATACAAGTACTTTGTTTGTACGGGGGAGTGGAGGGGATTGCGCATGTGCCTGATATCAATTTTCATTTATTATTTAGGGATTATTTATAGCTTTTGCGTTTTAATACATGTTACAAAATTGCGATGGTAGCATTCTAGTTATAGCTTTGACCAATGTCTTCCAGCTTCTGTCGAGATAAATCTTATTTTCATTGTTTTATAGCCACTGAAGCTGCGGTGAGGGTAAAAGGTGGAAAGAGTTTGCGGAATGGTATGTGGAATGGCGTGCGGAATGGCATAATTGTGCAAAATACGATTTACGCGGGGAATATATTAACTGAAGAGCGCATCCTGTTTTCGCGCCAATTTTACAAAGAGCAGCAGTTTTTTCGATGTTGCGGACTATTAATCAACCAAACAACAGATCGAGGATTAGAAAATATACGCCTGGGATAGAACATGTCTGATCGCTAGCTGGTTAGGAAGTGACAGTGAAGAAATCGATGAAGTTTCGCATTCAAGGAACTAAGAATCAATTAAATTCCTAGTTGACAAAAAGAACCTGGCAGCAAGTAGCCTAGACAAAAAGCAACACCAAACTGGAGAAATAACATCAGTCCAAGGCCAAATCTATTATGTGAGAAATTTTAAATTTAAACTCGGTCGTTTTATCAGACTCTTTGACGGTTACAATTTGTACAACTCATGGGAAAAATATGTTCTAGTTTTTCTCACCTGACATTTTCGTCGAGCGACGAGTACGCAAGTCACTGTTGAGCTGCTGAGCTAGCTACCTAGCTATTTAATACGGCGATTCAGGTAGCTATAGTTCAGTTACGCGTTATCGAACTAAACATATCCGTCTTTAATTAAGGTCTTTCAGTGCCAGATGTCCCAACCTTAAAGGAGATTTAAAAGCGAAAAGCCCTAAAGCAAAAAAGAAGATGACAAGTATGGTGTCTAATTATCGACACTGGTTGTTTGAAAGGTTGTGAAACTATTCTTATCACAAATGCATTTTGGTCAAATTGTTGTTCATTTTCCCGCTCATGATAAATGAATCATCGAGCATACAGGGTATGAGAATTGATCTTTTACCGAGGGTTTAAAAAAAAAGAAAAAAATGGTAAAGGATCAATCTTTGTCCTGAGAAGACTTCACGCTGCCACGTTATTTTTGTCAACCGAAGTCGCATGGAGTAAAGAGAACATGAAATTTAATTTACTATGGATTTACTCATAGTTCCTTGAATGCGAAAACTATAAACAGTTTTCATCGGTTTCTTTACCCTCACTTCTTCCAAATCAACAATCAGACGATCAAATTAAATCCTCGAATTGTTGTTAATATTTAGCAAGAGTCCGCAGCATCAAAAAAGCTGCTGCTGTTATAAAATTGGCGCGAGAACATGACGCGCTCTTCAGTTAATTTATTTCCCACGTAAATCGTATTTCGAATAATTATGCCATTCCACATACCATTCCGCAAACTCTTTCCGTCTTTTACCCTCACCGCTGAACCCGCACGTAGACCGGTGAGGGTAAAAGGCGGAAAGAGTTTGCGGAATGGTATGTGGAATGGCGTGCGGAATGGCATAATTATGCGAAATACGATTTACGTGGGAAATAAATTAACTGAAGAGCGCGTCATGTTTTCGCGCCAATTTTATAAGAGCAGCAGCTTTTTTGATGCTGCGGACTCTTGCTAAATATTAACAACAATTCGAGGATTTGATCGTCTGATTGTTGATTTGGAAGAAGTGAGGGTAAAGAAACCGATGAAAACTGTTTATAGTTTTCGCATTCAAGGAACTATGAGGGTCTATGAGTAAATCCGTAGTAAATTAAATTTCATGTTCACTTTACTCCATGCGACTTCGGTTGACAAAAATAACGTGGCAGCGTGAAGTCTTCTCAGGACAAAGATTGATCCTTTACCGAGGGCAAATAATAAAAATTTTTTCTTTTTTTTAAACCCTCGGTAAAAGATCAATTCTCATACCCTGTATGCTCGATGATTCATTTATCATGAGCGGGAAAATGAACAACAATTTGACCAAAATGCATTTGTGATAAGAATAGTTTCACAACCTTTCAAACAACCAGTGTCGATAATTAGACACCATACTTGTCATCTGCTTTTTTGCTCTAGGGCTTTTTCGCTTTTAAATCTCATTTTAGGTTGGGACGTCTGGCACTGAAAGACCTTAATTAAAGACGGATATGTTTAGTTCGATAACGCGTAACTGAACTATAGCTACCTGAATCGCCGTATTAAATAGCTAGGTAGCTAGCTCAGCAGCTCAACAGTGACTTGCGTACTCGTCGCTCGACGAAAATGTAAGGTGAGAAAAAGTAGAACATATTTTTCCCACGAGTTGTACAAAGTGTAACCGTCAAAGAGTCTGATAAAATGACCGAGTTTAAATTTAAAATTTCTCACATAATAGTTTTGGCCTTGGACTGATGTTATTTCTCCAGTCTGGTGTTGCTTTTTGTCTAGGCTACTTGCTGCCACGTTCTTTTTGTCAACTAGAAATTTAATTTACTCTTAGTTCCTTGAATGCGAAACTTCATCGATTTCTTCACTGTCACTACCTAACCAGCGATCAGACATGTTCTATCCCAGGCGTATATTTTTTAATCCTCGATCTGTTGTTTGGTTGTTTAATAGTCCGCAACATCGAAAACACTGCTGCTCTTATAAAATTGGTGCGAAAACAGGATGCGCTCTTCAGTTAATTTATTCCCCGCGTAAATAGTATTTCGCATAATTATGCCATTCCGCACGCCATTCCACATACCATTCCGCAAACTCTTTCCACCTTTTACCCTCACCGCACGTAGACAGTATATTGTAAGCAAAATAACTTACTCGTTATGCCGGTTAGCCTCATACGCAGACCTTCATAGGGCTCGTCACGCTATATTTCCGTTCGTAAGGAGGAAATATTCCCTAAGAACATCCGCGCAGGAGACCATTTGCCAGTCCGTTTACTTCTCCTAAGTCGAGCAAAGCGGTAAGAAAAATTTGTTCAGGCTATTTCCTAGTGCAACTTCATAACGTGTAACAAAAGTCAAGCCATCATGATAGCGTAAGTCTTTCGGTTGAGAACAGTTTATTCTTCTCTTTGGCATTAATCAGTACGTAATTTTTACGTAATTTTCTAAAAAAAAAAAAAAATCGGCTTATCTATTTATTTATTATTTTAATTTTTTTGTCATCCGCATTTTATCATCCGCCATCCGCCGTCATCCGGTCTCCATTTTACAGAGACCCTAAAGAAACTGTGGTGCCGCGTCGGCGGGAGAGTGGAAATGAATAATTATTTGTTTTATCAACTGAGTTGATAAGATAATTTAGCCACAGTAAAGAGATTCGTGCGTGAACGGTGGGTCGAAAGGAGCATTTCTTGCCGCTGGGAGCCATAATCTGTTCACCAGGACGTGCTTTCCGTTTGCATTTACATCAGGATGTGTTGGTTTTTGTAGAGGTAGGAAAACTGGAGAACTGGAGAACCGAAGGTTAGTCCCTAACACTAAGAGCCCCAGCAGTCCCTCATGTATCATCCTTTCGAAGGAAAAAGTTGTATGGTAAAGGTTGAATTTTTGCAAAGAAAAATACTGAATGAAGAAAAGTGTTCAAAAGTAATGTTACCAGAAAAGGTGCTACTGCTTCTCCCAGCCAGAATAAACCACTTGTCACCTTCCCACCCTGACGCATTGTGATCTCCATACATGATGCTGTTGGCATCTCTGGAACGTGTCCTAGTGGAACTTTTATGGAACCAAAATTAACTGGAATTAAACTTGCGAAGAAAAAACTTTCTTTGCATTTAAGAAAAGCATAAAAGGCGCAGCCTATTATCATTCATTTCTGATTTTTTAAGGATCCGCTGCGTATATGGAACCTTACGAAATGATAGGCTATGAACTTCTACTGCC
>NW_028145477.1:877500-942500 GCF_977016875.1 Pavona decussata | reverse complement strand
CAATAGTTTAGTTAGCTAAATACTAGCCTGCACGTTCGTCATAAACTTTGGTACATTTCTTTGCCGTCGTTTGGAAAACAATGACGTCAAATGACCACATTCAATGCTTTTATTGATTAATTTTCCTTTCTCTTTCTGAACTTTAAAGCCGCCTCTACGACGTTAACTCCTGAATAGTTCCGCCACATTACACAAACTAAATGCGTAGAAATCATCGCGAATTAATTCAGAAAACGCAAATGTGATTTTTGGGTCAAAATAACGTTGGCGTTGCCGTCGTCTCTGCTTAACTCCTTATTTACTTTGCCTTTAACATGTACATTCGCATGTACACGCACGATGAAAGTCGACGCTAACTGTTATGTCAATGGTTTGACTTTTTCTTTCCGACTGTAACAAATTTGCTTGCTTGTTGTTGTTAGTATAGAGTGTGTGCACGGCGGCCATGTTGGAGGACTAAAACAATTAAGCAATAGAGGACTTTTTCTGTGTTTACATAGCCTCATCTAAACACGAGGGGGGTTGGGAGAACTCGAGACAGTTATGCAAACCCGAGACGCAGTCGAGGGTTTGCATAACTTTCGAGAATTCTCCCAACACCCCGAGTGTTTAGATGAGGCTATGTAAACACGGGGAAAAAGTCCTCTATTGCTTTATAAAATATTTCTAAAAAAATAATTCGACAAATGAAGAGAAATTTTGCTTATTTATTTCTTGATTGAAATAGATGTTCTCAGTACACGCTCTGGACAACCACTTTTGCTACTAGCCAATGAAAATTCGCATCTGACAACACATGAACCAATCAAAATTTGCGTTATAAAAGTCAAAATCAAGTTGAAATTTGTGGCAAGCGTCGGCGAGCCCCGTGTGGATGACGGCGATTTCAGCTTTGAACTCTCGTAAATCTTACAGAAAAATTAAATACCGAACATTCGGTGAAAACTAGAAGAAATGTTCAAAATATACGATTCTGTAAGGAAAGAACTTCAAGATAAGGAGTTTATTTAAGCTGAAAATGAATGTCACTGTGCATGGTCGCTCTTGAAAGTTACGTGAACTTGCCCGATGTGGCAGCCTGAGATAGCCGAGAAGTCGAGTCGCTCATCGTGCCTTGTGAAGTTTTGCTGTTTAGGAATCATAGCACAAGCAGCGGATCCAGACTGTGAAGTTGTTGCTGGTAATAGTAATCGTAACAGTAGATTATTACGCTGAGAAAGTCTCAGAGAAAATACATTTTATACAAATTTGACAGCCAAAACACGGTAACCGGCCGTACAAAGTTTAATTTGAAACATTTATAGTCTGTAGGATATAGTTTTGTGTTCGTTTTCGTGTACATTTTTTTAAATAAAGAATGTATTTTAGGGAATTTTATTGTGGTACTCAGATGCAAAAATTACTTGAAAAATGTTTACTGCGTATTTGATGTTTATTTGGTCGTCTTTACTTGAGCTCCCTCGACGAGGTCGTCTAGCGAGGCAGGCAAATTCTCTCTTTTGCTTTTTTCCCCTCGGGTTCAGGGAGGAGGAGATAGGCAAGCCCCGATCAAAATTTTGGGAAATTTTTCACCATTTCCGTAACAGTTGTACTTGAAATTAATTTGCAAGGTTTGCGAAAGCTTTGAAATGTTTTCAAATTGTGCCGGATGACACAGAAAGCGTGATGTCACAGCCGTGTTTACATACTCTCATCTAAACACATCTATCGACCAATGAGAGCGCGCGTACTATCTCAAATATTTTATAATAGAAGATATTTGCATAAAAATAGAATATATTTCCCAACGGAAAATCATTGTATTGTTTCGGTCCTCCAACATGGCCGTCGTGCACACACTCTGTTATAAAGGAAATAAAGGGAGATGTTAAGAATCGAGCAAAAGAGGACACAGAAAAAATCTGAGCCCCAGAATGATGGGATTCGAACCCACGACCCTCCGTGAAAACAAATGAATGTGAATATATGAAAAATATATCTTAACTGCCGGTGACAGATTAAATAGAAGAAATACCCTCGCAGTTATTTAGGCAACTTCGAGGCCCATTTCCACCCTTAATGCATTGCGCGCCGCGATTTGAATTTCGTGTAACACGAAATAGGCCATTTTACAATTGTGTGCTTAGTGACTTGGCCTTGGATTGGAAGCGAGGCTGGGGGTGACCTTGTGTTGATACAGACCTCACTGCTTTTCATATGTAAATGCAACTAGTTAGCATAAGAACAGCATGATCTACATATGAAAAGCAATGAGGTTTGTATCAAAACAAGGTCACCCCCAGCCTCGCTTCCAATCCAATGCCAGGTCACTTAGCACACAACTGTAAAATGGCCTATTACTGAAATCGTCAACAATACCCAAGAACCTTTTACCATCGACAGAGCAATCATGACATATAGTTTTAGTTCGCTTATTGTAAATACGTTCCCCGTTTATCTTTGCATATTTTCTTACGATACTTTTGTATATATTCTGTTTATTATTGTAAATTTTGCCATTTGAAGTCAAAGTATATAGAGCGTCTGACAACAATAAGAGCGGTTACACTCTGCCGTCGTGTTGGAAGACAAGATTTACGTGTGTAGTTCTTGATTCATTTCAATCTGTTTTTTATCTTCTGGAAAAGCGAGAAAATAACGTGAAGAAACAGAACTGTAGGAAATACGAGCGGTGAGTCTGTGTTATGTCTGATGCATCGGAGCTCACACTACATATATTGCGCCGATTATTTTAACGAGGTCTAAGTTAGCCCTTCTTTACGGCTTATTCGCGTTTTACACGTTGTCTCGATAGATAACGGTTAAACAATGTTTAAAATACAATTTTAAAACGCTACTGAACCCTATTTTTCCCAGTCAGGAGCTAATCAACGTCCTCACAAAGAAATGTATTGTACGGCTGTTTAATTATTAGCGCAGTGGTGCGTCCATTTCAATATGGCCGGCCATGAAATTGCTGCTAAACAGCAGTTAAACCTATACCTGGAAGCATGTCTAACTTTGTATGTAATACATCAAACACGAGAAGGTGTGTTTCATCAGATATCCAAACACTGAGAAGTAGGTTGAAAAAAAAGAGGCGCAGCCGACTTTTTTTAAACGATTTCGAGGTGTTTGGATATCTGATGAAACACTCTTTCGAGTGTTTGATATGGCTTCTCAAATGATCAATAATTCTTGGAGAAATTCAAGGCTATAAGTTGGCAAAATTTTATAGTAATTAGGATCACATATCCAAACCGCGGTCACGGTAGTAATTTTCTTTGTTTTCTCTTGATGAATTATTAATGAGTTTGAGAATGTTTCTTATTCGGTGTAAGACGCGGTTTAAACACAGTTATTGAGAAACTACGTTTAAATAATCAGCACTCATGGTTTAGACATGGGTTAGACGACGACTTTTATAAACGCTTTTTTAAACTTCGTTTAAATAATCGGCCCACTATGTTTATGTTTTGATTTATTGCAATGGATAGTTACTGTTTGCCACAAACGATCAGAGCACTCAACAAGACCAACATACAAACACACATACATACACACATACATACATACATACATACATACATACATACATACATACATACATACATACATACAGACAGACAGACAAGACAGACAGACAGACAGACAGACAGACAGACAGACTTTCGGAATACGCTGGCTACTCACGTTTCCTCTTCTTCGCTAGTTTTGGCAGGTCTAAATCTGTGCTCTGTAATTTGCCTTGCGAAGCAACCTGTTTGTTCAGAGCTGACAAACAACTATATTACCGGTATGTCACAGACGAGCAAGTAGGTGACAGGATTACACTTCACGCCTCGAATAAAATATATTTGAATTGAGAAAACTTATTAAAATGATAATTGCTACTAATTTTCAGACTTTGTTGGAGAAGTAATTTCAAACGCTCGTGCTACGGGTTTCACAGTCAGGTTTCCAAACGCTCGAAAACAATAAAACCAAATGTTTTCTCGCGTTTGGAAACCTGATGAAACGCTCGCACTCATTTTTGAAATAGTACTAGAAGCCATAACAACAATGAATGAATGTTTCACTTGAATAGTTTGTCACCGAAACGCCGCATCTCCTCCACAATTTTCATGTTCCTCTGTATTATATGATTGACCAGTAAGAGTTTGTTCAGGCGAACCTAATAAAAAAATGTCAATGGATTTATCCGCTTTTTCGATTTTTACTTGACGAAACCGTCACGGCAATTTCACAAGAACACAGCGCGACTTCTGGACCGGCGTGTTGCGTTTGAGAAAAGCTCGATAAAAATAGTTCACCAGTCGGGTTGCGCCATTTAGCAATAGCACGAGTTCAAAACAAAAACAAACGCCGCATTGAATCAAGGGTGGAAACGGGCCTTTAAGCAGTGAAGTAGCGAAAACAAAGCCTATAAAAGTTAAAACTATAACTAAAATGAATCTGATTGAGCTGAAAAGCAGAATGGCTGTCGTGTCAGCTTCTTCAAAATGTATCACCTGAGTTGCTATTGTCAGCAATCTTTGCTCCGTGTCCACCACTCCCCCCTGACCAAGATCTGTAGCCTGCTCTGCCTGATGTGCCCGTGGACGCATCGCATTCAATATGGTGTGACGCAGCTAATTCTGTGCCTCCTCCTCCTCCAGCTACTATCAAAGGCGTGTTTCCTCCTCTCACTACAAAGGTTCCTCCACCGCCTCCGGAGCTAAAACTCGATTTGTTCCTGTGCAGCCTACCTTGCTGACCAACAAGTATCTTAATGATTTCGCCTTTTGATAAGCGAAAAGTACCGTTCATTTTAGCTCCTCTTCCTCTGTACTGGCGGCTGTTTAAGCCAGTGCCATACCCCCCTGCGGCTCCTATTGCTTCTATTCTGTAGTCACCTGTGGATGGCACGGTCCAGTGTTGAATGCCATTGACCAGCGTAACTTGACCGTCTTGATCCTGGCCTTTGTAGTAACTGCCAAGTGACGTGGGGCCCAGTCTCCCACTCCCATTTAGGTTCGTAAACACAGCTCTGAACCCTGCATTAAAGTCAAAGAAACAGTGTTATTTCACAACTTTTTTCGTTTAAAAATGTTGTTGAATAATCGGAAACGTTTAAAAATGCAAAAATTTCAGAGAGATTGAGGGCTCGACGTTTCGGAGTCATCTTGACTCCATTTTCAAGAGAAAATAAGTTTATGAACGCGGATAATTAAATAGGCTAGAGCTGAAAATTAACATAGTAATAGATGGTTAAACAAATAATTTAGCACAAATTGAATCATTACCGGAGGTATGTGGATGACACCCTTACTATAATACCGGAACACGACGTTAAACCCCGTGGATAAACAGGGCGGCTTGCCTTGGAAAGAGTCAAGATATAGGAATTCTCTGGTGCAGTTTATGAAAGAAGCCAATCTTGTAGATATCTATCGCATATTACATCCAAAAAGTAGATCTACACATTTTTTATGAGTCAAAAACATTAAAGTTAAAATCTTGATTAGATTTTTCCCTAGTAAGTGGTAAATTTCAACCTGATATCATAAAAACAGAAGCAAGGGCTTCGATCGCACCTGACAATAGGGCAATATTTTTAAGCATGAATCTTAATGACGAATTTAAACGCTGCCCGGGTACCTGGAAATTTAATGATATGCTTCTCTAAGACGAGTTACATTTAAAAGTAATTAAAGACTACTACCCATGTATTCTTCAGAAATATGCTGAGGTTGATAATAAACAACTGCTCTGCAGGAATTTTACAAAATGGAAATAAGGTCAGAAACGATTCGCTATTCTAAATGAAAGAAAATGCTTTCAAAAACGCGTGAAAGTACTATTCAGAGTAGATTAGAAGAACTAGATGCGAAGATTTGTAACGATGTCAACTTGAATCAGCATATATTAGCGAAGTATGAAAGTCTAAAGAAAGAGCTTCATGAATTATATGAGCAAAAAGGTAGAGGAGCGATTTTCAGATCCAAAGTCAGATGGATTGAGAAAGGAGAAAAACCAATTAACGAAATATTTTTCTTCAAAATTGAGAAAAAGAACTATGTAAAAAAAATTATTTCACAACTGAGTATTGGTGAGGAAGAAATTGTGTCAGATTTCAAACAAATAAATAAAGAAATTGAAAGTTTTTTCACTCAGTTTTACAAATCACGTATTGAGCCTCATCAAAAAAAAAAGGGCTATACTAGGAAAATTTCAAAGCTTTCTAGAAAGTTTGGAAAATCAATCTCTTTCCGAACACGAAATTGAAGAGCTGGAACATAATCTAAACATTGATAAACTACATAAAGCTCTAAAACTTAAGATTTTCATAACAACAAAACGCCAGGTGAAGAAAGCTTCACAAAAGAATTTTATGACACCTTCTTTGATCTTTTAGGCAATTAAATGCTGCGTTTCAGCACGGAAAGTTATCTGTAACACAGAAAAGAGGAATTATTTCTTTAATTCCCAAACTGATGAAAGTAATCTGACCTTGTTATCAAACTGGCGTCCAATAACACTTCTCAACGTAGACTACAAGGCAATTGCCAAGAGAATTCAGCCAAATTGTGTTCATTGATTTTGAAAAAGCCTTTGATACAATCGAGTGGTCCTTTCTACAGAATGTCCTTATACGTTTAAACTTCGGTCCGGTTATTCGACTGTGGGTCTCTACACTCTATAGTAATGTAGAAAGCGCGGTTATTAATGAGGGCTACACGACTTTTTTAAGATTTCAAGAGGCGTTTGACAAGGATGTCCATTAAGCCCTCTAATTTTTCCGTTAGGTGCAGAAATTCTTGCTCAAAAAATAAGACAGCCCCCTGAATGTCGTGGTACAGAGCTACCACAATTGGTGGAAGCGAAAATAAGTCAATTTGCAGAGGATACAACCCTCATCTGCATGGGATGCAGACCCACTAAAAGAAAACATGAATTTTTTAGATGATTTCCGTGATATCTCTGGCCTCCGAGTAAATGAAAATTACACAAAAGCAATGTGGATAGGTTCAACTAAAAACGATAGAACTCAACCTATGGTTTTCCAATCTTATCATGAACCAATTAAAACTTTAGGGAAGCATCTATCATATGATAAAGACAGAATCGATATCTTAAATTTCTTTGTGAAAATTTACAAGATGGATGCGTAACTAAATATGTGATTTAACTTTATTTGGACGAACAATGTTAGTGAAGGCCTTGGTCATATCGAAGCTAGTGTATGCGGCCTCTATGCTATGCGTCCCAGACGTAGTTATTAAAACGGTCCGAGAAAGATTGTTTAAGTTCCTGTGGAAAAATAAAGGAGACAATTTAAAACGATCAGTTGTCATGCAATCCCTCTATTTCGGTGGATTAAATTTTCCAAACTTTCGCACAGCGGTAAAATCGCTACGTTTAAGTTGGTTAGGCTGATTTTTAAATAGTTCAAGCGAAACCTGGCAGGCAATTCCAAGTCAGACTTTAAAAAATATGGGGGACTATCCTTCTTAAAATGCAATTATGACTTGAAACATTTAGATAAAAATCTACCACTATTTTACCGTGAGATGCTAGATTATTTTAATGAACTAGTAGTAGTTACACGGATATGTATAAAAGTGAATTTATTCTTTAGAATAACAAACATATAACAATAGAGAATACGTCTATTTTCTGGGGGAAATCTTTTTGAACGGCGAATATGCTTCGTACGTGACCTGCTCGATGAAAATGGAAAATTTTTATCTCTAGAAAAGTTCCAACTTAAATACAATGTACCCTTAAATTACTTGCAATATTTTCAACTTATTGCAGCCATCTCCAATCACTTAAATAAAAATACAATGGAAAATGTTATACCTGAGAGAAGTATTCCTGAGGAATGCGATGTATTTCGCCTCTCTGATAATAAAACAATCCTACTGACTAAAATGCTTTGCAAAGACTACAACAAGTTTTTTTCCGGAAAAGGTTACAACAGAACCTACAGCTGTGAAGTCTTCGTCTAAGCGGGGTCTTGATGTAGCCCACTGTTGGAGTAAATTATTTTTAGCGGAGCTCCGCGCGCCGGATGCGCGCGCGCGGAGCCCCATTGATAACAGATTTTGGTAAACCCATGTATGCGAAAACTTTTGGTTATGACGTCACTGTCCGTCCGGCGTACGTACGTACGTCCGGCCCTCTATGTAAGCCATTGTGAAATGTCACACTCAACCTGTGCGGCAATCCGCGTTTTTTCGGCGGGAAGTGGGATGGCCTACTTCTTTTAAGAAAACAAACGAGAATTCTGAAGAACACTGATTTCTTGTATTCGTTGAATATGTTGTCAAACTACATATGTCGAGAAAGCAGGCAACTAATACGCAAATTTAAACCCCGAGAGCGACGAACAAGCAGGCGAAATGTCAGTTGAAAACAAACGTGTGGTGAGCTGGGTGAGTGAGCAACTCGCAACTCGCATAGAAATTAAATGCATTTTTGCAGGCAACTGTCGGTAATTTCCATATTTAACATACTTCAAATTATACACAAATACTTAAATCGTTGCCATACGACAAATATTCGTGGATAAATCAATTTTGAACATTCACAGAGCTATTCTCAGAGTAACTCTTATGTTTTGGACTTGCGTAATTCATTCGCAGGGCACATTTGTAAACACGCAGTAAACGTTTATTATTATAATAAATATTTCGGACCACAACCAAACATTATTTTTCCTGTATTCTCCTTTTGTTAACGTTTACTTATAGACTTGAATTATTTCTGTAGGAGAAATACTCAAAGAGTTATGTGTTGTTTTGAACATTTTGTGTTGGACTTCTCTAATTCATTCGCCATTCGCAGTGCTCAAGTTTTGTGAACACGCTCTAATTTCAAATTAAAGCGCTCACTGAAATATTTCAGGCCACAGCCAAAAATTATTTTTTCTGTATTTTCCTTTTGTTAACGTTTACTTAGAGACTAGAATTATTACTGTACGAGAAATATTCACAGAGTTATGAATTGGTTTGAACATTTTGTGTTGGACTTGTGTAATTCGTTCGCAATTCGCAGCGCATACGTTTTGTAAACACGGTCTAATTTTAAATTAAAGCGCTCACTGAAATATTTCAGGCCACAGCCAAACATTATTTTTCCTGTATTTTCCTTTTGTTAACGTTTACTTAGAGACTAGAATTATTTCTGTACGAGAAATATTCACAGAGTTATGAATTGTTTTGAACATTATGTGCTGGACTTGTGTAATTCGTTCGCAACTCACAGCGCATAAGTTTTGCAAACACGCTTTAATTTTAAGCGCTCACTGAAATATTTCGGGCCACGACCAAACATTATTTTTCCTGTATTCTTTTCTTAAATTTTAGTTAGAGACTAGAATTATTTCTATAGGAGAAATATTCCTAGAGTCATTAATTGTTTTGAACATTTTGTTCTCGTCATTCGCAGCGTATACTTGTAAACAGTACGCCCTAATTTTAAAGTAAACGTTTAAATATTTCGAACCATAACCAAACATTATTCTTTATTTCTTTTTCTTGTAACGTTTATTATGAGACTATAAATATTTCTGTACGAGTAATATTTACAAAGTAATAAATTTTGAAACAAATATTTTATTTTTATCCGAGCGGCCAAACTGCACGCGTGGAAACATTACGTGGTAGCCAAATTTTCTTCATTGTACGCCGTTCAAACTTTACACAAATGCATTAATAATTTCCACTGGAGAAATATTTGAGAGAGCGTAATTTTTTCATCCACAAGTGTTTTATGCTCTCGAACGTCATCGGAATTCAGCAATGTGATCTCGCACGATCAACAAGAAAAGCTTATGGTTCAAAACATTTGTAACCTTATTACGTTCATACAATAAGCAGAGTAGCATGTATATAAATGCTATTAAAAAGGAATTGTGGAGCTCCGCTTTTAGGCTTGGCTAAATATATATATTAAACATCTACAAAATCTCCATTGATAATAAGGTAAGAGAATTTGCCTTTTAACTCTTCCAAAGAATCTTAGTAACTAATAAAGAACTTAAGAGATTTAAAATTAGAAATGACGATGCCTGCTTTTAGTGTCAAAACGCTGATTCATTGGAACACACTTTTATGGAATCTCCCGTGAGAATTAAGCTCTATCAAGAAGTATTATCCTGGTTCAATGTATCAAAAAATTCACAAATAAATTTGTCGAACGAACAATTCCTATTTCAAAATTATACAATCTCTCCCGCTGTGCACCGAAACCTAAGCCGCCAACTAGATTTGCTGCCTCTTTTCACGAAGAGATATCTATATGCATGCAAAATGATTGAGTCACATCCTAGCTTTTTGCAGTTTTTAACTAACCAAAAATTACAATGGAAAAGTGAGAATTTAATACAACTTTCCTCTAAATGTATGCTACAAAGACCTCCTCTTTAGTTATTTAACTTCCCTCTACGTTTTTTTTTTCAAGCCCACCAACACAGGCCTTCTACTTCACTACCAGAGCGACGTAGATGATCGTTACAAACTAAGGCATATTAAGGCATGGCCAAAAGCCTAGTTTGCGTAAAATCAGAAAACAATCATAACATTTCGTAGATTGAACAAAGAAACATCAAACTTGGCAGTCAGATACTAGTAAAACCTGATCACCTTAACTGATTCTTGCTTTAAAGTATGGAATATTTTGGTCACGTGACCATTAAATGATGATTAACGTCTAAAATGTTTAAGGTAAAACGGGGTATATAAAACAAACTATAATCAAACCTTTTCGGGTGTCATACCATTACACTATAATAGTTCATTATTAATTAGTCTTGTATTGTGGTACCTGTCATTCCTATTAGAAGTTATTAAGTCATTTCTAATGTCACATGACCTATTTTCCTGCAGGAATGTTATTTAATGTGGAAACGCAAACAAGGCTAATTCATTTCAAGCCCTTGACACGTAAACGTATGACACCAAAGGAGATTTAATTCTATTTTATTTTATATACCCCATTTGGCTTAGAAGGTCTTTAACAATCAATGATCATTTACAGGTCACGTGACCAAAATGCTCATCACTTTGAAGCAAAAATCAGTTAAGGTCTTCAAGTTTTATATAACTACCAAGTTTGACATTTTTTTGTTTAATATACGAAATGTTATGATTGTTTTCTGATTTTTATGGAATTTAGGCTTTTGGCCATGCCTTAATGTGCCTGAGAACGGAGCCTAATTAACAACAATACCGATTATCTTCTGTTTTGTCACATTTCCACGAAGAATGCGACCGGCTGAGAGAAGTGTTCTGTAAGCTTAACTTAATTGACACGGTCATCAAAAAGCTCATCGACACAAAGGTATCTGATTCACAGGGGTTTCAATAAGTTATGAAGTAGGCGGCAGACCCTTTAAAGTTGACATTGACAGAGATGCTATTCTAACAGCCCTTGAAGATACAGAAGAAAAGAAGATGAAAACGATCCAAATAGTGGGAGATTTAGTTGTTCTCTACGAGGAGAAAAGTGACAAAAGAAATGTGGAACGTTCCAAAGAAGAAGTTCCCTCTTCTTTCCTACAGAAAACAGCGTCCTTACCTTCCAGTGATTGGTCGATGAGTGAATTTTCCAGAGGAAACGTTCCAAAACTAATTGAAGTGAAAAAGAAGTTACCACCTTCGACGTACGAATTTCCGAACCCGAGAAAAAGTGATGACATTCCTAGGGCTAACAAGGATCCGCTTCAATCTGCAAAAGCGAACGAAAATTCGCAAGAAGGAGCAACCATTGGTAGGGATATGTGGAGTTAGTTAAAGCGCGTTTCTATTTCTGTGTCCCACGACGACAAGAAAACTTACCAAGGATGGAAACCAGCTTTCAAGGCATGTGTTGATCAAGCACCAGCGACACCTGAATATAAGCTGTTGCAAATTCGACAACATCTATCTGGCGAAGCTCTTAAGGCGGTAGAAACGTTAGGACGTTCAGCAGCGGCTTACGAAGCAGCAAAGGAGAGGCTAGAGAGAAAATTTGGCGTTAAGAGAAGAAAATTGCCATTCAGTTTAGAAGAGTTGGAGGCTATTAAGTCCGTTCGCCTTGGCAACGCAAGAGATTTAGAGAGGTTTGCAGATTTGTTGGGTGTACTTGTAGTTAATCTCAAAGAAGCCAATCGACATGAGGAACTGGGCAAAGGAACATTATATGTCAGTCTGTGCAAAAAGCTGAACGAATCAACGAAAATGGTCGCTGGGTGGGAATCAGTGGAAACGTTAAAGGAGTTTATCGTACAAGAGGCCGAATTTCAAATAGCGGCTTGGGAGACCATTCGGGGCGTGTTCACAGAGGGCAAGAGTTTCGAGCAGAAGCGAAATCGGAAGGATAGCGAGAAGTCGACGTTCTTTGGTCGAGAGCAGAAAACGGAAAACCACCAAAAAAAAGCATACATGTCACGCCCTTGTAAAGTATGTAATGGACCGCATGGAGTTTGATGATGCGAGAAGTTCAAAGCCATGAGTATTCAAGAGATGTGGAATGCCGCCAAGTGTGTTTATTTGTGTTTCCATTGCCTTGTAGGGGACCAGTTTGGCCAAGCGTGTTTCAGAACCAGGATATGTGGGATAAATAGCTGCAAGGACAAGCACAACAGCAAGATGGAATTGAGCAGATAAAAGAAAGAAGTAGTCAGCTGATGTCAGATCAGACTGTACTGAGTGGTGAAACATCAGCCGGGAACAGCAACCTGAGTGTCGAGTCTAAAAGGAAGCCGTTGGTCGTTTCACTCCCTCAGGATTGCGCTGACCATCAGACAGAGAGATCCCATACTGCAACGGTGGCAGAACATACAGATGTACGAGCTCTAGCATTGAGAACAGTTCCTATGATCGTAAAGAATGGTGGTCGAAAACTTAAAGTGAATGCCTTATTGGACGAAGCCTCTACGAAGACGTATATTGATGCAGACGTAGTAACCGAACTTGGACTCACAGAAAGTCCCTGTTAACGTCTTGAATGGACAAACTGAGACTTTCGAGACCATGCTAGTTAAAGTTGAGCTTGAGAGTTGAGATGGTAGTGTGAAAACAGTTATCAATGCATTTACTGCCGAGCACTTGACTGGAAACATGAAAGCAATCAACTGGGGAGCGTATGCCACAGAGTGGACTCACCTGAAGGACATACAACTTCTGGATCCAGGACCACGCCCTTTTGTGGACATACTTATGGGAGTCGATTATGCTGAGTTACATTATTCGTTCGAGGAAGTTAGAGGAAGATCGGGCGAATCAGTGGTAAGACTTACGCCTTTGGGTTGGACATGTGTCGGATCTCCTAGTGGTCTAATAGGGAGCGACTTGCAAACGAGTTTCACACATACTTGCCTTGTTCAAGAACATTGGCAAGACTCAGATGAGATTAGTGTTCTACTTCGCAGTTTCTGGGAGGTTGAAGCTTCTGGGACGCTTAAAGACGCACAAATCCTAAATTTTGACGACAAGTTGGCACTAGAGAAAGTTGAGAAGTCCATCAAGTACGTGGATGGAAGAAATCAAGTGGCAATTCCATGGAAAGATGACGAACCTGAACTGCCAGACAACGGAACAACCCAGAGGTTGGAGAAGCTTACTCCAAATGCATCAGTCAGTACCTTGAGAAAGGATGCATTCGAAAGATAGATCCAGCTGAGAATAGACCATCAAAAAAGTGGTACTTGCCTTATTTCCCTGTTGTAAGGCCTGATAGAACTACGACAAAAACTCGTATTGTAATCGATGCTTCCGCCAAGTGTGAGCGAGTCACCATTCTCCCAAGACCAAAGCTGCAGAAGGACGATGTGTTGCTACGTTTTCGCAAACATCCCGTGGCATTAGTTTGTGACATTGCCGAAATGTACTTGAGAATTGAACTTGCACCAAAAGACTGACCATATTTGCACTTGTTACAAGAGGTTTAAGAGTATCACAGCTAGCTAACTGAGAGAAGTGGAGGAACGGTCCTGAATTCTTTGAAAACGACTAGTCGGAATGGCCAATAAATTGTGTCAACGTAGATCAGGAAACGAAATCAATGGAAATCAAGAGGAATGACCGAGAATTCTCCAAACAACGAAAATGATTATGCCGAGGAACGAACAATGATTTCACTAAAGGAGGATAATCATTTGTGGCGTTTGAATCCAAATCGATTTTCAAGTTGGCAAGAGTTTATCAGAGTTCAAGCACGGGTCTATCGTTTCATAGACACTGCAGACTTCGCGAAAGGGAGAGTGGAGAGCTAAAGCCAGGAGAAATTGAGGACGCAGAAATTCAGCGATTAAAAGCGCACAACAAGAAGCTTTTCGCGACGAGTACAAAGCGCTTTTTCGCCGAAGAGAGTTACTAATAAATAAATAATTCCGAGGTTGCTCACCTTCGGTCTTCATTTCACAGTATACAAGTGCAGGTGTTCCTGGTATTATGGTATTCAGCCAGTATTTACCACTGACCGCTTTTCCTTCTTCACTCGCCCCTATTTCTTGACAAGTCTCAGCTGCCAGCTCGGGAATAGAAGCGAGGGCCACTGTCAGAGATAATTCATAAACTTGTAAGAATTCTAAAGTACAGGAATTTATTATTCGTGAAAAGAAATTGCGACCGATGAAGAAAAACTGACTTACAGCTAAGGTTTTATATTGACTAAACGTTATTTCATTTCTTGAAAATGTCAGGCCGTGCTTGAAGTAATATTAGAAAATATTCTGTTTTTTATCTCGTTTTTGTGTGAAAATGTTCTTCGTGTGAAAAGTCGTGTTACCATGGCAACCAATCCTTTCTCGATTTCAGTAAATTTTGCTTCAACTGAGAGTTTTTTTAAAATAAAAAAATCAAAGATGGTGAATGCTATCCGAGTTAATGACGTCATATGACATCATCAACGGCACGCGATTAATTTATTTTGCGGAGGACACAATGACTGCTATCTAGTAATGATCAAACAAACTCAAAGTATTGTAACATGCAGTTAAAAATGCTAAAAGTTAAAAGAGGGGGTACCAAACACCACTTTGTGTATCACGGTACGGGTATGGAGTTTGGCATCTCGGGGTTTAGATACAAAATTGTTCTAATAAGATTAGCCTTTTGGGACAAAATGCTGAAGCCGTAAAGAGACCTATTTTACTGGAAACTTATGATTAAAGCAAGACCCTCATCCGACGATTTTACGTTTTTATGAGCGCTTTCAGAGTTTTCGTGCGCTAAGAACTATGGGTAAATGTACCAATAGCGTAGGATTGACGATAACAGTGGGACAGTAACTGACAGATATGGTGAGGTCATGATGCAACTGATTGTAAAGGAGATATTTTGCATCACAACAGGTTACATAAAGCTCATGATAATGCATGTTTACCTCTATTTTTAAACCGTTTCATGTACAATTTCGTACTGTCGGGGATGAGATTCTCAGGTCTCGCCTCTTTCGTGCGATTGTTCAGCTCGCAGATGTCTTTGCCCATCAAGTGATTAATGCTTTGGCACCTGATGTCATTGTTGCACGCCTTTAGACAATGAAGGGAGCTTGGAACTCTCAGAGTCTGGAAGACATGTCCCTTTAGCGCCATGCCGTAGATTGGTTGCACGCTTCCGCAGGGCTCATTGTGTACAATACCGTAATTTGCCACTTGGACGCTTCCACAAGATTCAGAGTAGACATTTAACAGTTGAGAAAGCCCAGTGATAACTGAAAGGATGTGTATCATGTCCAAAGTGTGTGATCAAAGTAAATCCTTGAAAAGAAAAAGGAAATACTATGATTAAGAACAGGTTTAGGTTCCATTTGAATACTCAAACGTTTTATGGGTTGGGAACCAAAACACGTGTACACGTGCACGTCAGATACATAACTGCATGCTTTTGAGCTAAACTGAGCCGTAGTTGTGTTGAGTTGACTTGAGTTGCAGTTAATTTTTAGGTTGAATTGTGTGAAGAAATTACCAAAGAAAACTAAAAAGGGGCGTTGGGGCCTATCGCATAGCGAGTAGCTTTATATATTTAACAATTATTCCATGAGCGCGCGTTGGATATGAGATGGTAAATAGCGCTATAACTAATCTCATATCCAACAAGCGCGAATGGAATAATTGTTTTATTAAATTCTCCCCGTTTGGATATTGCTGTTGAAGTTTACTGAATTTTCATATTTTAAGAAAAAATTTCCTTCAAATTAAAACAACTGGATGTTGAGGCAACCTCCGACCAAAGCGCGCGAAACGTAATGATCACATGACACGCGCAACTCTTTGCGAACGGAGTTGAATGAAAAATCGAAAGCGAAGTAGATCGGACACAGTCGGACATCTAAAATTCAAGAAACGTTTAAATGTGCGAATTATAACCTTTCTGAGACTAGCATTCAAGTGCTTTTGAAGTTCCAGCTCATCGAGAAGCGTAATAGTTGTGCACAGCCGAGCGAAGGAAGAGATCAGGGCAAGGACGGCTTTTTTCATGCTGAACTGAATTCCTCGCGGACGATTTACAACACTTCAGGCAAGTCCAAGTGTACGAGGTACAATCTCACTGAGACAAGCATTCAGTGCAAGTTTTTAAACTTCAAGCTTATTTGAGAAGCGTAAAAGCTGTGCACATTTGTGCAAATGTTTTGCTGAGTGGTGCCGGGCGACGGAAACGAACATTATGGCCGCCGCTCGTACGGATTTCATAGATGAACTTTTCCTGAAGTCCTCGTAAATGCGTAAAAACATAAAGGCAGGCATAAAGCTCTTCCTAAGAAATTTCTTCGATCGGCTTTAACCTCTTACCGCCAGGATTTGCAAGCCATCCTGAAATTTTTAAAGGTAACCGGTTGTTATTGTTGTTGTTATGTGATCTAAAAATCGTAAAATCTTGCGATTTTGAAGATTTTAAAAGAAACTTCAGAGATACGTACCATTAAATAGTGTCATACCGAACTTTGTGGCTTTTATTGTTGTGATATTGAGATGGCATTGTTTGGTATTTCTTTCTTTCTTTGTTTTTTTTCTACATATTTCCGAAGAAATTTTGCTTCCCGCCGAAAAAAAAAATAGCTTAGCGACACATGGGGCATTCGTTTCCCATATAAGGTCAAACTACGGTATATGAACTAATAACCGAGATTTAGTGAACCAATCAGAACGCTAGAAATGCAATATCCGAGGCTGATAATTTAATAATACTGGATATTCAACACTTTTGCAATTAACTAATTGAGTGCTCGGAAACTACTACAATTTATTTTCTTCTTGCATCTACAGTTTGGAAATTTTTAGTGGCCACATAAACCTCAGTAGGTTCTGTGCTATCTCAGCTAAAAGTTATATATATTAACGTGACACTGACACTAACAGAGACCTTAAAATCCGAAGGAAAAAAAATAGGAAAAATAGGAGGAAAATAGCAGTTCTGCTGCTGAAAGTAAGTATACTAATGTACCCTGGCTATAAACTTTCATTTTCAGTACAGTTTTGACCAAAAGCGCTGTTTGATTAAAAAAGAAACAAATCCTTGCATCATCTACATATCAATGATAGTGGAGATTGCGAATCGCCACAAATACAGTAGGGGTCCAAATAATTTCTTATGACAATAATTGCAATTTTTGCTGCCCTTTAAGCGAACGGCAATGGTCATCAGTTAAATTAAAAGCAGGCCCAGGAAACTGATGTTATGAACCCACCATGTATGACATCAAAGAAACACCATCGTATGCGCGGCCCTAAATTGACCAACTGCACACACTCAGGGAAACGGTTCCCATTTTTAAAAAAACACCAATATGCAAACCTAACGGTACGTCTTCTTTTCTTGTTAAGACTCCGTTAGCAACATGCGCAAACTAATATTATAGGACATGGCAAATTTCAACAAATTGTTTCTGTTTAGCGCGTATTATCGGCTTATAATTTCAAAATTTCACAATACAGATCGCTGGTTTTCTTTCTCCCAGTGTTTATGCAGTCATAGTGTTTTCTTGCAGTGTTATAATACTTTGAATAACAACTTTTATTGTTAACAAAGTTATCAAGTTCGCAATATAATCTATTTACCTGCAAAATGTTCCTGTTTATTCAGTCATAGCGTTTCATTTTCAACTAATAAATTATAAGGGACCTCTTCAATCCGACACAAACATCATTTTGAAGAGAAAAGAGTTTACAATTCTTCAGCGAAATTAACTATATGGCCGAATACTGTTGTGTAAAGATGGCGAATATTCAGTGGATTACGACCGTTTTGGGGCAGTGTTATAACGACCGTTGAATAATAAACTTTATTGGCCATTAACAAAGTCATCAACTTAAGCAAAACAAATTCGCGAGCAAAAAAAAAATATTTTCCTTAAACAAAAAGCTTAATTATTTTTAATTTCTTTCACCAGGGCAACTTAGAAAAAGTTCTTCCATGGCCATTTTACGCGGATATGAAAGATTTTGCACGGGGGTGCTGAATTCTCAAATAAAAGCAGGTGCATGGAGCTGATGTCACGAGCGCACCATGTTTGAAGAAACACTATTGCATACACGTCCAAAGAAATACAACATACAAACCTAACTGCTTTCGTTTCTTGCCAACATTCCGTTAGGAACGGACTAATATAAAATCAGGCGGCAAATTTCTCTTCGGCATGTGATGTAGGCGAATACTTTCATAAATGTATCGTTTAAACCGCTGGTTTTGTCTTCCGCAATGTTTATGCGGTCATAGTGTTTCTTTTTGAAGGCTACTCAATTGTTAAGGACCTTCTTCAATTCTGTTCAAACCTCATTTTGAAGAGGCAATAGTTAACACTAGTGTTGTAACGCGTTGAATAAAAAAAGTTATTGACCTAAAGTCATCCACTTTAGTCAAACAAATTCGCTAAAATATATATCAAAATGATTTTCCCGAAGAATTAAAGTATAATTGTAGTATATTGCTTTCAATGTAACTTGTGTGATGCAGGGTATGTTGGTTGCACTCGAGGCCACACGCATGAACGTTTTGATGGACACAAACAGAAATCGTCATCAATATACCAGCATTACTTCAACGGACGCAATGCTACGGTGGCTTCAAAGGCCTTCAAAGGGACATAAGCTTTTCCCACTCTTTTTTGTTTTTCACATGCGACTTAGCCATGCCACCATGTCTGCGTGTCGTTTGCAACAGTTTCGCGTATTTGCGAAGTGCAACACAAAATTTGATTTTCTTATCAAAGAGATGTTAGATATTCGCAAGTTTCAACCAACTTTGAACGTGCAAACTGACTCTATTAGCGCTAAAGTTTTTGCTTAAATAAATTTTGCTGTTGTTTAGGTTCTTTTGTTCGTATGCTAACTTTTCAAGCTTAAACCGATATATTTTACATCCCGCATAGTCTGAACTTTGTGACTTTTTTGTGTTTTTCGGTGTCGCATTTTCTAAAATTTTCTTAATTTCTTAGGGCGAAAGTTCCTCGAATCTCGACATTTTTTTCTTCCGCGACGTGGAAAATAATTTTCTGCGTTGCCACAAAATACTCTCAGTACAAGAAATTCGTCATCATTTTTTCACAATTGGTCAACTTAACGATAATGGCTCAGATCCATAATCGTATAAACTAGTCTTAACGTTTAGTTTGTATTCACTTACCGATCTGTGTGAATTGCGCATTCAACAGCAACAATCAATTGGGCAGAAGGACACTCACTTTTAATAACATGATGTAAACTTCTTGATTCTCGGCAGGATGTGTCTTGGCAGTGCTGCTTTAATATATTTTACTCACGTATTTTTACAGCTTTTGAGTGTCACTAGACAGAAGCTAATATTTACTTTTGTAAATGTGGCCACCTGATTAATACATCATTCTCATTTATTCACCGGGCTAAACATATTCTATCACATTATTTCCAAGTCAGTTTTATTAAATATCAATGCCAAAGTGCATAAATATTTCCAATATTCTTTAAATTCGAAGCTTGCCAAACCATCGAGGATTTCCGCATCCAAGATATTAAAGACAAATTTTTGGTAATTAAACTATTGATATACACTGTAGTAATGCCTAAAAGAAATAGAAATGAGTGTTGTTATTGTATTGAAAAATGCAATTATTATACTGACAAATGATGACAAGTACAAGCAAGACAAGCTATGATTTGCACTGAAGGAGACAGACTTTGATAGCTGTTTATAACTTCTTTTTTTTTTTTTACTGTTTTTAACAGATGACTTCATTTAATTAAAAGACATAAAGAGTACAAACAAGAGTGAAGAAATGCAATAAGTAATTTCGTTTTTATACCATATCCTTCACTGACATCACTGCCTGTCATTGAATGTTCCAGAAAGTATTTCTCGGGTTCTTGAATGCAATAGGCAAATTCGATTCATTAAATGCACTTCAAGTTGATCAAATGTAGTCTTAGAGCGGATAACTGGATCTACTCACTGAGCAGATCTGTTATTTATATTGTTTGATTTTTTTATAATAAAGCGGGTATTCCTCGCGAGCTTGTTGGATATTGCGTGATCAAAGCCAACGTAGCATGCGCTTTGTTAGCTATGTATCATCTCTTATCAAGAGAAAATAAGGGACGGGACAGAGAGGGAAACTAGGGGCGTTGGCTGGGATATGTAAACTTCACTTAATTTATTTTTATACATCGCCTAAACGAAAATCGGTTTTCCGAGACGTCCACAAACGGAGAGACTTGACTCTGGTAGCGATAAATTTTAAAGTGATACAATCAAGCATTGGTGGTAATGCTACATGGCTGTACATTTTACTGTGTCATGTAATGATGCTATTCTTCGTAATAAGGATTTATTGATATTTTGAGTGTTTCAAGGTTTTTGTAAATAAAGAAAGTCAGTTATTCTGACTTACTTCAGTCTGTGTCATTGTGTGGCCGTTACGGATGAAGTCATTACTATCACAAAGTTAACAGCCTTTTTGTACTGGAGGAGGTTAGTTTCTCTTTCTGATGAATTATATTACTACACATATGGTCGCCTTTGCAGTCATTCTGTGAGTTGTCACACAACACCATTTCCTTGTTGGAAGGAGCGTTACCGGCCTCGTTTCCAGTCCACTGGGGATGAAGGCGTTGCGCATGCTCATCACTTGACCGCGGTCAAACTTTTAACAAACAATCAATTATAAATGGAATTAGGTTCTAAAGGAACGGGTCTCTGTAAAATGAAGACCGAATGGCGGTGGATGGCGGATGATAAAATGCGGATAATAAAATGCGGATGACAAAATGCGCATCATAAGAAAGTAAATTAAAATAATAAATAAATAAATCAGAGATGTCCCACATTTTTTCCTTCGTGTATAGTCGGATCCGAAAAAAAAAAACTTTCATGGAAGAAGACATACTTTATCATAGGGCTCCGTTCTACTTTTCAACTAAACATCACCACTACAGTACTTTTTTCCCCATCTTTATTAATAATTGACATCAAACAAAGAAAACTCCACTACGACCACTACAGTACTTGATCGACGCACCATCCTACCCTATATAGTTGCCAATTTTGCACGGAGCGTTTGTACGTGCACAGCACGTGTTCAAAGGCTTGCTAGCATGGAAAGTAAAGATTTTATAACTGGATGGTAACGCCTTATCCGGGACTGTTTTTAGGCATATGACCAGATTTAAAGTCAATTTACAGTTTAGCCCCTTTCCCAGCACCCGCATCTTTATGTTGGGTGGGAGGGGGGGGGGGGGGGTGGGGTAGGCCTTTGTAGTCCTCTTGGTTCCTTCGCCTATGCTCTGGAACTGTTGTCATTAAGAACGTACGCTACTTTGTTTTGAAATAGATGTAACAAACGAGTTCCCGTTAAAGTCACTTTTATACAAGTACTTTGTTTGTACGAGGGAGTGGGGGGGATTGCGCATGTGCATGATATCAATTTTCATTTATTATTTAGGGATTATTTATTGCTTTTGCGTTTTAATGCATGTTACAAAATTGCGATAGTAGCATTTTAGTTATAGCTTTGACCAATGTCTTCCGGCCTCTGTCGAGATAAATCTTATTTTCATTGTTTTATAGCCACTGAAGCTGGGCTTAGCTTACCTCTACGGCCGCACGTAGTCCAAAATAACTTATTCGTTATGCCGGTTAGCCTCATACGCAGACGTTCATAGGGCTCGTCACGCCATATTTCCCGTCGTGGGGAAGGAAATATTCCCTAAGAACGTCCGCGCAGGAGACTATTTGCCATTCCGTTTACTTCTCTTAAGTCGAGCAAAGCGGTAAGAAAAATTTGGTCCGGCTATTTCGTAGTGCAACTTCATAACGTATAACAAAAGTCAAGCCATCATGATAGCGTAAGTCTTTCGGTTGATAACAGATTTTTTTTTCTCTTTGGCATTAATCAGTACTTAATTTTCACCTATTTTTTTTACGTAATTTTCTAAAAAAAAATCGGCCGTAAGAAATGGTTTATTTATTTATTTATTTATTTATTTATTTATTTATTTATTTTTTTATTATTTTAATTTTTTGTTATCCGCATTTTATCATCCGCCATCCGCCGTCATCCGGTCTCCATTTTACAGAGACCCTAAAGAAACTGTGGTGCCGCGTCGGTGGGAGAGTGGAAACGAATAATTATTTGTTTTATCAACTGAGTTAATAAGATAATTTTCCCACAGTAAAGAGATCGTGCGTGGACGGTGGGTCGAAAGTAGCATTTCTTGCCGCTGGGTAAGGGGCCATAATCTGTTCACCAGGACGAGCATTCCGTTTGCTACAATCCATACATCTTGCCAGTACCTTACGTACCGCAGAAAGCCATAGGCGTACGAGCAATTTTTTGTCAGGGGGGCAGTGAGCCATTTGCCCAAAAAAAATTTCGCAAGTTGCCCAAATTTTTACGAAACAGTCGACGTTTACATCTTTCCTTCGTGTTTTTCGTTGTTTGGCGTTTTTTTTTTTTTTTTGAACTCTCTACCGGGTCTGTTCACTGTGCTCCTGTCGAGATTGACAGACCTTCTGAGCAGGCGGAGCTTTATTTTGCTTTTGTCACTCTATGCTGTTTCTTAATTATCTTTTTGGTGAGCTTACTAATATACGCGCGTAAGATGTTTAGTAATTACTTAACATTAAGTAATCAGAATGAAAACTCGTCGCTTTTCACTCGTTCCGAAAAGATAAGCGCTTTTAAGTTTGCACTAGAATATCAGAAAATCGATCCTTACTGAAACGCTTATGACTGCAAACAAAAGAGCTGTCCACTCGGTCGTTCAGCTGTTCATCTCGTTTCGCGGGTTCGTTCACTCGGTTTCTCGTTCGTTCGTTTTCGCCAGCGAGCGCTGGGTGGACCGTTTGATCGTTAACTCGGTCATTCGGCTATCCGTTCGCTCGCTCGGGCTTCCGTTTGTTCATTCGTTTGCGTTTCTGGTGTGTTCAGTTGTTCCTCCGTTTGCCCAGTTCTTCTTGCTATTCATGGGCGTAAACATGTTATAAACAATAAAATTTAACATTACGAAGAAGTTCCTTCATGTTTTAATACCTATGGCTGTCATGCTACAGAGAAAGACTTCTTCTTTGTCCACTGATCTGACACACAAATAACTTAATTTTAATTAAGTTATTTGTTATATTAAAATATAACATCACGGAAAAACGTTTAAATTTTAAGACAGTAATTAATTGGTTAGTACCAGCTGGGTCAATCAATCAACCAATCAACCAATCAATCAATCAATCAATCAATCAATCAATTAATCAATCTTCATTTACACACAGCTAAAAATTCATCAGGTAGACACAAATAAACGTACAAGACAAACTATCAATATCAAAATGTATAAATATATAAAAAATCCTAATCCTAACCAACAATTATAAATCTCCTTTCCATGAATGCCGTGTCCCAAACTTTTGTAAAATAAAGAATAAGTAGTTGCTTAAATTGATTAAGTGATTCAGCTTTAGGATTCAGGATTAATTGCAACAACAGTTACTTACGACTTACATGCAAGTTGACCTGTGCTTAGAGAACAAAAGGAAAGGTATAAACACAGAAAAGTTAATCATATGAATTGTAGGAATTCTACAGAACATGTCAATTGTATGACTCATGCTTCTCGCCAGGTCGTACATTGCCCGTGCGTGTGCACGGTACTCAGCGAAAATCTGGTATCTGTTGTTATAGTACGTACATACTAGCAGGATCACAATCGTAACTTTTAAGTTAACCTTGTAAACTACTGCGCATACGTTCTGCGCATCTCGGGATAGTCCGAGAAAGTCGGCTTTCTTAATGGCTGTACCTGCTAAAACAGATATTTTTGCGCGGCTTACAACTACATGGGAAGGGCAGATCTTGGGGAGGGTTATTGGAATCCGAACACGAACATTGGGGGTAACCACGCATTTCCAGAGACAATTAAGCTTAATTTGGGGAAAAAACCACATACATTCTTTTGTACTTTGGCACCTTTTAGAATTATTGTAGCTTATAATTATCTCTGAAAAATGAGCGGGTAACCCCAATTTTCCTTTTTGGATTCCAATAGGCCTTCTTAAGATCTGCTTTTCCCCATAGTCATAAACCGCGCAAAAAAAATTCGGTATAAGTAGGCACCGTCCTTAACTAAATAAATAAACCTAAATATGTTAATAAAAAGGCATTAATTAAGTTAAAACACACAAAACATGAAAAATATGTTAACAAAGGTATGTTAAAATTGTAAAATTACAATATTCATTTCAATTCGATAAACGAACCATGAAATACGCAATAATCGTATTTTCCACAATTTTCTGGTCGTAATTTTTGTGATAACAGCCTACTTGACTGAGATAACATCTTTTTGTCCTTGGTATCTCTATTGAACGGTTCAACATGTTCAATTCGGAAACTAAGGCATAAAAATGTAATTTTAAAAATTACGTATTTTATGGTTTATCAAAGGTAAAGTAGACAATGATCATCAGTTGATCTTCTTTGGTATTGTTCGGTTTTGATACATGATTGTGCCCTACTGTTCGGTACTGATTTGCGCAGTACTTTTATTTAACGCCATGTATTGATCGATTTTTATCACGCAGTTTCAGTCGTTCTTGTTTGTTTTCTTTGTAGTTTACCGTAGCACTAGCTCTCACTCCATTCAAGATTTTTTCAATGGATGTCAGTGTGAACCAGCCACATTTCTTATGCTGTGGAACCTCGATTTAAAGGAACCTCTATATAATGAAGTCCTAGGTATAACGAACTATATTCTCCAGCCTGGCCTTTTAAAATGTATGGAACAGAACCTCGTTGTAACGAACTCTCGATATAACGAACCAATTTCCCTAGTCCCTTGGCACTTCGTTAAAGGGGCACTGTCACGGCGATCTTGCTGTATTTTGGTCAAACTGACACTGCTCAAATATTTGTCAATGAGCCTGTTTTGTAACATCAAATTGCTTTTACCACATCGGGAAGAAATTATTAAGGTTTTTCTCCCAGAAAGAACAAACCATAATCAATTTTTAGCGACTTCTCTAAAATACACAGGAAAAAAACTTGAAAAAATTGGCCATTTCTTTTAAATTACAATCCACTTCCATCCTATCCATCCGCAGCCAGAAATAATTAAAAGTTGTTTCCGTGCACAAGTAGGGTTATTGTTAACTAAACGTTGCCATTATTTTAACGATTCCATTGAAATTAGAAAAATACGCTTTTTGGCTATTCACGGTGACACTAACCCAGTCACTATTCATGGTGACTGCCCCTTTAAATCGAGGTTCCACTGTATGCCGATAGAAAATAGCTGACTCTGTCTTAAATGGATCCCAAAAGTCCTTCAAAGACACCTAAAACAAAGCATTGCAAGGCATTGCAGATCAATCAGCAATGCATTGATTATATACTCTGCCGAGAAGAATAGTGCCATATAATCTGAAATGGCCGCCGTCTCCTCCTCCAAACCCACTTTTGTTACTGCGCATACGTTCTGCGCATTTCGGGATACTCTGGTTTCCTATGGTTAATGCTTACTAATAGGGATGTTTTGCTGGGTTAAAAATATGCGGACAAAGAATAGCTTAGCAAGTGCTCTTGGTATTTAAAAAGAATTTGGGTTAGGGGGAGGAGACGGCTGACATTTCAGACTAAGTGTCATAAGGTCAGAGAGAAAAATATGGTATGCAAAAGCTCAATAGGGATCCGCAATTCTCAGTATCTTTGTATATTTTTCAGTCTTGCTCAGTACTTGTAGAATTATAGGTAGCCCAAGCTCTATAAGCGTTTAAAAGACCTTTGTTTGACCTTGTTATTGTCATGTCACGATGAGTGTTACCCAATGGCGTAAATTATGAGGGTTTGTATGGGAATTTACGAACGTGTTTAGTAATAAAGAGCAAGAATTGAACAAAAATGTCTTACCTTGTCTCCTTGATATCTTGTCAGTGTTTGTGTGGTGCATTTTGGCCGTGTCAGCGCGATTCCAGTGGGTTTTGGGTTCGCTGTTTTCGAAAACAGCCAACCTCCACTTGAATCGCGCTTATAACTTACTCCATTGCGTAACACTCATCGTGACACTCCAATTACAACGTGACGTTACAAAGGTCAAACAAAGGTCTTACAAACCCTCATAGAGCTTAAGCTACCTATTGTAGAATTGATCACTATGGGTTCGTTCTTGGACTGTATTTTTTAGGTCTCGGTTTTACTCTGCTAAGTTATACAAACAACACCTGCGTCCTCACCATGACTGCAGTTTTCTACTCCCCATCCCACATGCGGGCAGTCATATATTGAAGCCTCCGATCCTTGGCAGCCTACATTATCCATCCAGATAGGATCAGATCCTTCACCAAATTTTGCATCACCATTGGCTGAGAGTGCGCTGGAAAAACCAAGCTGACGACACACCACGTTGGCATCTTTGATGTCCCAGAAGTCATCGCACACTGTGCCCCATGTTCCGTTGAAGTAGACTTCAACTCGGCCTTCATTAGCTCCACCACCCGATAAACGAACACCAGGTGAACCATATGAACACTGCACGCCGACGTCTTGACTGTGAGTACAACCAGTTTGTCCCCACCCACGGTGGCTGCATTCATAGAGAGTTGACTCAGCTCCCGAGCAGGCAACTTGATGCACCCATATTGGACCAGACCCTTGGCCGTAATGTGCACCACGAAAGGCTCTCGAAGCTAAATCTGGAAAACCAAGCTGTCTGCACACCACGTTAGCATCATTAATATCCCAAGAGTCATCGCAAATCGTGCCCCATTGATGGTTATAGAATATCTCAACCCTTCCAGTTGACGGCGTGCTACCGATTAGGCGGATAGATCCAGGAGTAATTGCTAAAAAGGGAAAAAGGAAGAAACCAAAACTCAAATACACTTCCGTAAATAAGCACTATAAAGCATGAAATTTTAATTTCATTTATACTTTTTTTTTTTGTAAATATAGCATCATCATCATCATCATGACTCCATGTGTACACGATTCAGTCCCACAACTGGTTTTACTAAAGTTAAAGCTGGAATTTTCCCTAAGTGATCCCCAGAAACAGATAAAAGGAAGAGATGATCAAATGAAGAAATGATCAAGAAGGCTCAGCAGATAGGAAATTCGCAGCAAATCTGGTCATGATCATGCTGTTGAGGCCGCTCGGCCTTGTATTATTAGTACGCGAGCTTTATTCTTGACGTCTTTGCAATATATTTCGCTCATGCTCATTGTGCAGATGAACGCTTCTACTCTTGGAGGGTTTCAGTGTTTGACATGAATTGCAAAGAAGTCTAAAATGTTATTCCTTTATTCAGCATGGTACTAAAGTTGGTTGTTCGATTTACAACAACCGAATTTGCACTTTAGAGTTAAAATACCCCTCGATTAGATTTTATTTTGCCGTGGGTCTCTACTCTGAAAACGGATGGATGACATCAAAACGTGGTGAGAACATCAGATACGCTACTCGCCTGTGGCTTGTAGCGTACTTCTTTGTTCTCATCACGGCTTGACGTCATCTATGTGTTCAGTATCGGAGTACAGACCACGGCAACTAAATGGATTATGTTTGTTAAATAAAGTTTAACATTGTCAATTTGGAAGATGCTAATGCAATTTAATCCGCTCGCAAGTAAAACGCTGTATCGCAAACTGGGCCACGAGCTATTGTTAGTAAAACTAAAACTGAAATTACCTCGGTAAATTGCCGTGATACCTTCAAATTCTTTAGAACCGTCTGTTTTAAATCTGACAGAAAGTCTATTGGAAGAGCTTGTGACGCGTGGGGGGAGAGAACTGCCACTAAAGTTACCAATCAGAATGGGAGACATTGAGTCCCCATCGTGCACAGTCACGAAGTCGCAACAACTTTCAGTTTCAAATTTAACGAAGACAAGTTCCAGTAGTACATTTGAAGATAAATTCCAGTGACAATCCACATTTTTATTGTAAGGGCCTTGATTTCCTGTACCTATTACTCCCTGAGCTCCATTTATGGTAATGTGATGGCACGGACTCGTGGACGTTGCTTTTACAGACGAAGCTGGTAAGGTAAAAAAAAAAATAATAAAAAATAACAATAATAATGATAATAATAAAACCGGTGTGAATAGTCCATTTCCGAGTTGTTGTGCACCTCATTATGACAGGGAGGCTAATTGCAAGGTCTTTATTATGAAAATTAGCTTTTATTCATATGCAAACAAATCTAATTTTCACTTAGCCTTGTTTTCATAATGAGGTTCACAGCAACTCGAAAATGGCCTATAAAAGACGTTAAAATAAACAATCTTCGTCATGGTTTCATTTCACTAGTACGACTACCACGTAACATTCATTTTGGTTTTCGTTTCAAATTTTAACTTGGTCATCCCCGTGTAGAGTAAATGACAATAGCAATAATTATGACGAAAAAGACAACAAACAAAGAAACAAACAAACAAAGAAACAAGCAAACAAAAGACAAAAGAAAACAGAAAAACAAAAAAAACAAAAAAAAAAAAAACAAAACAAAACACTGAAGGGTTCTGACAGCTTTCGTCAGATGACGCCATATTGATAATGTCCTGTCCATACTTCACCCCCAAAAGCCACCTCTCCAAATTATGTAAGCTAATTGGCGAATACCACCAAACATTATAACCGCTTGAAGAGTATAAATGACCTTTTTTTACTTAAAGCCTTCAAGTCTAACGATATGCAGATTATTGAGGGCGGTGGGGCTCGGAAAGCCAATGTCTGGAGAGATGCCATGATGATGGCCAGGAGGTGCTCTTACAGGGGTCAAAATTATATGCCGAGGGGCGGAGTGGAACAAAATTGGTCACTTATGCTACCCTTATCCAACCCGATGGTTACGAAAATCAACATCATGTGGCCCATCGAACTCGAGAACCAGTGCTGCAGCGAAGGGGTGGGGTTGGTTTACTGTGGCAGCCACAATTCAATCTTTAGAGGCGGAGAGATTTGAGTGGCGGCTAGATCTTAATTTAGAGACCCAGTTCTGTTGTTAGTTGTGGCCATTTTGTTTTAATTTTCCTAGCCGTATATCTAGATTCGGTCTGTTTACGCTAAAAGATAATTGTATCAAAAATGGGATGCAATAGTTTGCAAAGGTCTAGACGACTACGAGTTAAGAAGTTAAGAAGTTGTATCTTTTTAAGCTTCTAACTTCTTACCTTTGCACACTTTCCCTTCTCCAATGTATCCGACTTTACATGAACAGAGATAGGAGCCGTCAGTGTTTCGGCAGTTGGCATTGACACCACAGATGCCGGGAACCTTTTTGCATTCGTTGATATCTATTGATTTAGTGGAATGAGAGTGTCTGACTAGCTCACTTAACAATTAAACTTCGAAATTATCAAATTTTATGATGAAAATGTTAATAATTTAATGTTATACTTGTCTTATAGAAGCAGCCAAATTATCCATAGTAGAAATAAAATATTGATCTCGAAATCATAGATGGGCATAAAATAACTAACAAAATGGTTGCCAGAAATTTTTATTGACCAGCAAAGTTGATAAAGCGCTGCGCCAGTTTCGCAGAGATCTTGGATTCGAACTGATCCCGTTCAAGCGCCAATATTCTTCAGGCGCTCTTTTTGTAACTGCTTATTGCGTTGTCTACATAACTGTGATGGTCTTTCATGAACATTTATTTTCACCTTCTAATTAAAACATGTCGGGTTTCGAATTTTTGTCTATGCTGATAAAATTGTGATAAAAACGAAGGCAAACGTCTATAAACAAACACAAACACAAGCGAAGCCACTTAACTTCTCATGGAAACAAACTAAGTCAAAATTCCTCTTCTAACTTTGGATACTCACGAGTAAAAAGGAAAAAAAAATACATCTTTTGACCTGTGCCGCAAAAGTCGGGTTTTCGCTGATTATTAAAAAAAAAGCCCTCTTAAGCAGTTAGATATCTCATTTGCGTTTTCTTTTACTGAACATTAACTCCAACTCGTCGCAGTTCTTTGAAAAGTAGCTCGGAGAAAACGCATTTCCGTTAGCTTACCTACACAAGTCATCCCATCTCCACTGTATCCCACCTTGCAGGAACAAACAAAAGATCCATCACTGTTCTTGCAGTTGGCATTGACGTCACATATGGGTGGAGATGCACTGCACTCGTTGATGTCTAACAAAAAGATGCGAAACAGTGACATAAAAATTAAAATTTAGCTTCTAACATCTCATGTCCAAAAGAGAGCGCATCCCACTTCTTGCTCCTGAATCCTTTTTTTTCCATTCAGCCTAGTGTTATGATTCGTATAGGGGTTTGGTGTTGGAATGCTCGCTCAGCTAAGCAGAGAGGTTACAGGAATCTTCGTAGGTCTTCTTCATTCTCAAGAAGCTGGTTATTCTGTACATCTATTCTACAACCACTCTACATCAATTCTACAAGTATCACTCAAATCACTTTATAGTGTGCTATAAACATGTTTACGACTGTAATTCTTCCAAGGCCAGATGGTCCCTACCAGAGATAAGAATTGGTTTTGCCAAAATACACCAATAGGGAAGAACAACACAACTGTTCTAAGGAAATACATAAAAGGAGAAACCAGTCAAGCTGAAAAAATACTTTTAAAAGTGGTTTTCCTTGATTTCAACCTTCGCGGAGGCCCAAACCAGGGTTGAAGGGAGTAGCAAAGCTGTGTCAAACTCGTCGCAGTTCTTTGATAAGTAGCTCAAAGAAATCGCATTTTTAGTCAG
Organism: Pavona decussata; assembly: GCF_977016875.1. NCBI lineage: Eukaryota > Metazoa > Cnidaria > Anthozoa > Scleractinia > Agariciidae > Pavona > Pavona decussata. The sequence continues at coordinate 911,373 of NW_028145477.1, read as the reverse complement.
CTTACCTACACAAGTCATCCCATCTCCACTGTATCCCACCTTGCAGGAACAAACAAAAGTTCCATTTCTGTTGCTGCAGTTGGCATTGACGTCACATATGGGTAGAGATGCACTGCACTCGTTGATGTCTAACAAAAAGATGCGAAACAGTGACATAAAAATTAAAATTTAGCTTCTAACACTCATGTCCAAAAGAGAGCGCATCCCACTTCTTGCTCCTGAATCCTTTTTTTTCCATTCAGCCTAGTGTTATGATTCGTATAGGGGTTTGGTGTTGGAATGCTCGCTCAGCTAAGCAGAGAGGTTACAGGAATCTTCGTAGGTCTTCTTCATTCTCAAGAAGCTGGTTATTCTGTACATCTATTCTACAACCACTCTACATCAATTCTACAAGTATCACTCAAATCACTTTATAGTGTGCTATAAACATGTTTACGACTGTAATTCTTCCAAGGCCAGATGGTCCCTACCAGAGATAAGAATTGGTTTTGCCAAAATACACCAACAGGGAAGAACAACACAACTGTTCTAAGGAAATACATAAAAGGAGAAACCAGTCAAGCTGAAAAAATACTTTTAAAAGTGGTTTTCCTTGATTTCAACCTTCGCGGAGGCCCAAACCAGGGTTGAAGGGAGTAGGCAAGGCTGTCTCCAGCACAACTGTTTACTCTAATTTTGGAAAAACAGGAAAATGCCAAATGATCCGGAAAATATCTGTAAAAAACACCGAAAGGAAATACCAAATGTATTCTAAAATTAAAGCCGAAGATACATGCACCATTACATTAAGTTCACAATATTGAGTAACGTGATTATGTAATGACCATGATGATATCGATGATGAAGTGAAGATGGCGACTTTGCTCTTGACATTACTCTGTCATTTGACTTCCATACCATATTTTAGTCTCCACCATGTAATTCATTTTGTTTGCCAATTAAAAAAAGGAATTCTTTCTTCCAAAGACGTGGCATAACTGATATTATTTTGTATAGTCAAACCTGAAGTTTAACTGAACTTACCTTCCGTCTTCATGTCACAATGTGCAGACACTGTCTTGCCAGGTATTAAAGCAGACACCCAATACCTGCCGCTGACCGCTTGTCTTTCACTGTCCTTTATTTCTTTGCATGATTCGGCCGGCAGCTCAGGGATGGAGCCGAGAGCGACTGCAATTAAAACAAAATGATAAATATTCCCGTGTATGTCTAATAAGTTTTCCATAATTAATTTTAATCAGTTCACTTCTTTTCGTGTCACGACTGAAATAACATCTGTCTGGGTCGGGAATGAAGTCCTCTGTTCTGGCTTCCTTCGTTGCTTCGTTTCATCATTAAACTAACACAAGTGGAGAAACATTACGAAATTGAAACTTCGGCAACGATCATCTGTACGACAGACTAACAGAAAGCGAAGACGCAGATCAATCATCATCGTCTTACAGATGTGTCGCTCTAATATCTTTTCAAAGACGGACTGTTCGGTTCTAAAGGCTGGGCATTGCTGTCAGCCTCGCTTCTGTACAGCAGTTGTCCCAAAAAAGGAAAAACTGAGAAGCATGTCATGCGTTTCATGGCCTCTGTGTTAGCCAATGACGAGCTTTTCCAGTCGGCTAAATCTAAGTGGCATTGCTGGATATCGAAATTATCAACGTTCATTCCTTTCGGTGCATGTGTATGCAACCACAGAGTAATAAGCGTTTCCTTGCCTTTTACTTATTGTTTTGCTTTTTGAACGGGGAGTGGAACTTGCGGGTAAATCACGATTTTAAGAAACCCGTGTACGTGAGATACGGAGCTCGTATTATGGCGTCATGGTTCACATTCATAAGAGAAGAACTACTGGACGACGCAGATCAACAAGCCTTAGAAAAACGTGAGCATCGACGGCTTCCGAAAGAAATTTATTTCACCGTCGCATTCTGTGTTTGCTCAAGAGAAGTTAGAGATTTTGTTAACATCCTTTTGACTACTGTGAAGGTGTTTTAGGTTTTCCAAAAGCACCTGCAAGTCTAAAATGTTGGCAGTAAGGAAAGTAATCCGATATTTTTTAATTTCATTTTCGTTAGCAGTAAATTCATAAGTGTGTCTCAGTTTCTCCCTTTGTAGGTTTCAGTCAACATAAACTTTACGTAAAATACTAAACATGATTTTAATCGAATTTCGTCATTTTTTTCGAGATGCGGAGCAAGAAAATTTTGAGCCTGGAGAGACAGACAATATACAAGGAAAAATATCTAAAGGCTTAAAAAGTTGTTGTGTTCATTATACTTTGTTTTTTTTTTTGTTCCCAAAGGCAATTCGCCAAATTTTGGGATTTTAGTGTCTTCTGGCGCTGTTCTTTCGTCAAGCATAGCGGTGTCCTCGACTGTTCTTAACTGATCTATTTAAATAATTTCCTTTATGGTATAAAAGCGAAACACATTCGAAAACTGTCGCTACACTAAAATTGTACCTGTATTAACAATATTGAGTATGCTATATTTTTTTTTCGCTTTTAGAACGTTTGTGTCCGTTTTTGAGCGTTGTTAGGGTTTTCTATTCTAAGAATTATGGTTAAATGTACAAGCCGCCATCTTTTTCGGTACGTTGGATTCATCCGGCGAGGGATTAATGAAAGACAATGGCTGTAGGACAGAAAATAACGTATATGCTGAGTAGGAAGAGAGTTGAAAACAATATATTTTGCATCACAATAGGTTACATAAAGCTCATGATAACACCTTTTTACCTCTATTTTTAAACCGTTTCATGTACAATTTCGTACTGTCGGGGATGAGATTCTCAGGTCTCGCCTCTTTCGTGCGATTGTTCAGCTCGCAGATGTCTTTGCCCATCAAGTGATTAATGCTTTGGCACCTGATTTCATTGTTGCACGCCTTTAGACAATGAAGGGAGCTTGGAACTCTCAGAGTCTGGAAGACATGTCCCTTTAGCGCCATTCCGTAGATTGATTGCACGCTTCCGCAGGGCTCATTGTGTACAATACCGTAATTTGCCACTTGGACGCTTCCACAAGATTCAGAGTAGACAATGAACAGTTGAGAAAGCCCAGTGATAACTGAAAGGATGTGTATCATATCCAAACTGTGTGATCAAAGTAAAGCCTTGAAAAGACAAAGGGAAAACTATGATTAAGAACAGGTTTAGGTTCCATTTGAATACTCAAACGTTTTATGGATCGGGAACCAAAACATGTGTACACGTGCACGTCAGAAACATAACTGCATACTTTTGAGCTTAACTGAGCCGTAGTTGTGTTGAGTTGACTTGAGTTGCATTTAAGTTTTTAGTTAAATTGTGTGAAAAAATTACCGAAGAAAACTAAAAAGGGACGTTGGGGCCTATCGCATAGCGAGTAGCTTTACATATTACTAAATATTCAACACTTTTGCAATTAACTAATTGAGTGCTTGGAAAATACTACAATTTATTTTCTTCTTGCATCTACAGTTTGGAAATTTTTAGTGGCCACATAAACCTCAGTAGGTTCTGTGCTATCTCAGCTAAAAGTTATATATATTAACGTGACACTGACACTAACAGAGACCTAAAAATCCGAAGGAAAAAAAATAGGAAAAATGGGAGGAAAATGGCAGTTCAGTTAGTATACTAATGTACCCTGGCTATAAACTTTCATTTGCAGTACAGTTTTGACCAAAACCGATGTCTGATTAAGAAAGAAACAAATCCTTGCATCATCTACATATCAATGATAGTTGAGATTGCGAATCGCCACAAATAGGGGTCCAAATAATTTCATATGACAATAATTGCAATTTTTGCTGCCCTTTAAGCGATCGGCAAGGTCATCAGTTAAATTAAAAGCAGGGCCAGGAAACTGATGTTATGAACCCATCATGTATGACGTCAAAAAAACATCATCGTATGCGTGACCTTAAACTGACCAACTGCACACACTCAGGGAAACGGTTCCCATTTTTAAAAAAACACCAATATACAAACCTAACGTTACGTCGTCTTTTCTTGTTAAGACTCCGTTAGCAACATACGCAAACTAATATTATAGTACACGGCAAATTTCAACAAATTGTTCTGTTTAGCACGTATTATCGGATTATAATTTCAAAATTTCATAATACAGATCGCTGGTTTTCTTTCTCCCAGTGTTTATGCAGTCATAGTGTTTTCTTGCAGTGTTATAATGCTTTGAATAACAACTTTTATTGTTAACAAAGTTATCAAATTCGCAATATAATCTATTTACCTGCAAAATGTTCCTGTTTATTCAGTCATAGCGTTTCATTTTCAACTAATAAATTATAAGGGACCTCTTCAATCCCACACAAACATCATTTTGAAGAGAAAAGAGTTAACAATTCTTCAGCGAAATTAACTATATGGCAGAATACTGTTGTGTAAAGATGGCGAATATTCAGTGGATTACGACCGTTTTGGGGCAGTGTTATAACGACCGTTGAATAATAAACTTTATTGGCCATTAACAAAGTCATCAACTTAAGCAAAACAAATTCGCGAGCAAAAAAAAAAAATAGATAATCGATTTTTCTTAAACAAAAAGCTTAATTATTTTTAATTTCTTTCACCAGAACAACTTAGAAAAAGTTCTTCCATGGCCATTTTACGCGGATATGAAAGATTTTGCACGGGGGTGCTGAATTCTCAAATAAAAGCAGGTGCATGGAGCGGATGTCACGAACGCACCATGTTCGAAGAAACACTATTGCATGCACGCCCAAAGAAAAACAACATACACACATAACTGCTTTCGGCAAGGCAGGCGGCAAATTTCTGTTCGGCATGTGATGTAGGCGAATACTTTCATAAATGTATCGTTTAAACCGCTGGTTTTGTCTTCCGCAATGTTTATGCGGTCATAGTGTTTCTTTTTGAAGACTACTCAATTGTTAAGGACCTTCTTCAATTCTGTTTAAACCTCATTTTGAAGAGGCAATAGTTAACACAAGTGTTGTAACGCGTTTAATAAAAAACGTTATTGACCTAAAGTCATTCACTTCAGTCAAACAAATTTGCTAAAATATATATCAAATCGATTTTCCCGAAAAATTAAAGTATAATTGTAGTATATTGCTTTCAATGTAACCTGTGTGATGCAGGGTATGTTGGTTGCACTCGAGGCCACCCGCATGAACGTTTTGATGGACACAAACAGAAATCGTAATCAATATACAAGCTTTACTTTAACGGACGCAATGCTACGGTGGCTTCAAAGGGACAAACACTTTTCTCACCCTTTATTGTTTTTCACTTGCGACTTAGCCATGCCACCATGCCTGGCATTGCCTGCGTGTCGTTTGGAACAGTGTCGCGTGCTTGCGAAATGCAACACAAAATTTGATTTCCTTATCAAAGAGATGTTATTTATTCGCAAGTTTCAACCAACTTTGAACGTGCAAATTGACTCTATTAGCGCTAAAGTTTTTGCTTAAATAACTTTTCTGTTGTTTAGCTTCTTTTGTTCCTATGCTAACTTTTCAAGCTTAAGCCGATATATTTTACATCCTGCATAGTCTGAACTTTGTGACTTTTTTGTGTTTGACGGTGTCGCATTTTCTAAGATTTTCTTAATTTCTTAGGGCGAAAGTTCCTCGAATCTCGACATTTTTTTCTTACGCGACGTGGAAAACAATTTTTCTCCTTGCCACAAAATATTCTCAGTACAAGAAATTCGTCATCATTTTTGCACAATTACTCAACCTAAGGATAATGGCTCAGATCCATAATCGTATAAACTAGTTTTAACATTTAGTTCGTATTCACCTACCAATCTGTATATGAATTGCGCATTCAACAGCAACAGTCAATTGGGCAGAAGGACACTCGCTTGTAATAATATGATGTAAACTTCTTGATTCTCAGCAGGATGCGTCTTGGCAGTGCTGCTTTAATATATTTTACTCACACTTTTTACAGCTTTTGTGTGTCACTACGAAGAAGGTAATATTTACTTTTGTAAAAGTGGCCACCTGATTAATACATCATTCTCATTTATTCACTAGGCTAAACATATCCTATCACATTATTTCCAAGTCAGTTTTATTAAATATCAATGCCAAATGCATCAATATTTAGAATATTCTTTAAATTCAAAGCTTTCCAAACCATTGAGGATTTCCGCATCTGAGATGTTAAAGACAAATTTTTGGGAATTGGTGAGCACTTAACTCTTCTTCTTCCTCTTCTTCAGTTACAATGTCAACATTTCCTTTAGCCGCCACCCCGGAAAAAAAAAAGCTCTTAATTTGCTGGCAGGTCAGAAATTCGTTTATGTAAAATAAACGTTTGCCACTGCAGTCTTTGGCAGCTCTCATTTCTTGGGCAACAGTCGCTGGATCAACTTTTCTTCCGGATTTTTGCCCTATGTCAAAGGAACTTCGTAAAGCACAAGTCGTACAAAGAGAAGAAACTTGAAGTTCAGGGCTTTCCTCTTTTGACTGGTTTGTCACATCAGGCAGCTCGGAGATCTTCGAACCCCCTCTCTCAAGTTCTGCGGCATAACTTAACATTGCTCTGTCAAGTAGCATCTCTTGCTCTTAAACACGTTTGTGTTTACCACACTGTAAGTGTTCTTTCAAACTAGAATGGCTCGGATTTGACATTACGCGACCTTCCTCTGGACATGAAAACATCGCAGTGGTGGCATTCTTACTTTCATTCCCACCGTCATCTTCTCTATCCAGCGAGGACGCTTTTGCCGGATCTGTAACTTTCTTTGGCTTGAAACAAACAAACTGATCATAAACACTGCTTTCTTTTTCTTGAACCTCAACTGGAATGAGTCTTCCACAAAATACTCTCAGTAAAAGAAATTCGTCATCATTTTTGCACAATTGGTCAACTTAAGGATAATGGCTCAGATCCATAATCGTATAAACTAGTATAAACATGTGAGAATGATGTATTATTCAGGAATGACACAGTCAAACTCGGAAAAAGAAATTCCGAGTGCTCCTATCAGGAGTCGAACCAAAGACCTTCCGATTACTAGTTCGGATGCTCTACCACTGAGCTACAGGAGACTCGTGCGAGCTATCGCCATTTAACTAGATTCTAAATGTTTATAATCATTTAGTTAATTTGTATTCACTTACCGATCTGTATGAATTGCGCATTCAACAGTAACAGTCAATTGGGCGGAAGGACACTTGATTCTCGGCAGGATATCTCTTGGCAGTGCTGCTTTAATATAATTTACTCACGCATTTTGACAGCTTTTGTGTGTCACTACGCAGATGCTAATATTTACTTTTGTAAATGTGCCCACCTAATATTAATACATCATTCTCATTTATTCACCAGGCTTAACATATTCTATCACATTATTTCCAAGTCAGTTTTATTAAATATCAATGCCAAAGTACATGAATATTTCGAATATTCCTTAAATTCAAAGCTTGCTAAACCATCGAGGATTTCCGCATCTGAGATGTTAAAGACAATTTTTTGGTAATTGGTGAGCACTTAACTCTTCTTCTTCCTTTTCCTCAGTTACAATGTCAACATTACGTTTAGCTGCCACCCTGGAAAAAAAGCTCTGAATTTGCTACTCTGAATTTGTACCCTGGCTATAGACTTTCATTCACAGTACAGTTTTGACCAAAAGCACTGTCTGATTAAGAAAAAACAAATCCTTGCATCATCTACATATCAATGATAGTTGAGATTGCGAATCGCCCCAAATAATTTCGCATGACCATAATTGCGATTTTTACTACCCTTCAAGCGATCGGCAAGCTCATCAGTTAAATTAAAAGCAGGCCCATGAAACTGATGTTATGAACCCACCATGTATGACATCAATGAACACCATCGTATGCGCGGCTCTAAACTGACTAACTGCACACACTCAGATCCATAATCGTATAAACTAGTTTTAACATTTAGTTTGTATTCACTTACCGATCTGTATGAATTTCGCTTTCAACAGCAACAGTCAATTGGGCAGAAGGCCACTCGCTTTTAATAGCACGATGTAAACTTCTTGATTCTCAGCAGGCTGTGCCTTGATAGTGCTGCTTTAACATATTTTACTCACGCACTTTTACAGTTTTGGCAGAAGCCAATATTTACTTTTGTAGCATTGGCCACCTGATTAATACATCATTCTCATTTATTCACCAGGCTTAACATATTCCATCACATATTTCCAAGTCAGTTTTATTAAATATTAATGGTAAAGTGCATAAATATCTCGAATATTTTTTAAATTCGAAGCTTGCCAAACCATTGAGGATTTCCGCATGTTAAAGAAAGTTCGAAGCTTGCCAAACGATTGAGGATTTCCGCATCCGAGATGTTAAAAACAAAACAGTTTGGTGATTTAAACAATTGATATAGAAATGCTTAAAAGAAATAGAAATGAGTGTTGTTTTTATATTATAAAATGCAATCAATTTACTGACAAATGATAAGGACTTACAAGCAGGACAAAGATGAGACTAAAACTATGATTTGCACTGAAGGAGACAGACTTTGAATAGCTGTTTTTAAAAGACACGAAGAATACAAGCTAGACTAAAGAAATGCAGTAAGTAATTTCGTTTTTATACCAGCTCCTTCACTGACATCACTGCCTGTCATTGAATGTTCCAGAAAATATTTCTCGGGTTCTTAGATGCAACAGGCAAATTTGATTCATTAAATGTCACTTCAAGTTGATCAAATGTAGTCTTCGAGCGGATAACTGGATCTAATCACTGAGCAGATCTGTTATTGTTTGATTTTTTATTATAAGGCGGTTATTCCTCGCGAGCTTGTTGGATATTGGGTGATCAAAGCCAACGTAGCACTCGCTTTGTTGGCTATGTATCATCTCATATCAAGAGAAAATAAGGACCGGGAACTAGGGGTGTTGGCTGGGATATGTGAACTTCACTTAATTTATTTTTAGGCATCGCCTAAACGGAAGTCGGTTTCCCGAGACGTCCACAGACGGTCGTTATGACATCACAGGAAGTCGTAGGAACTTCCCAACGTCGCATTGTGTAATGGCGGCTGGGAAATATTTAGTATGACTTTCCCAAGTGGCATTTTACAGGCGTCTTGATACGTTTTATCGGACGTCTCGGGAAACAGACTTCCGTTTTCACCAGATCTAAAGATAGCTCAAGTTAAATTGACATGCCCTAAGGGCTATACTAGGAGTCTCCCTCTCTCTCCCTTATTTTCTCCTGCTCATATCCTCTGACGAGTGTGCGCCCATTCAAAAATTGTTTAATCTTTATTTCATTCGAGAAGAATGTTAGCTGTTTCCGTTACAGTCTCACTCCACCCACTCCAAATAAATGTAAACAGGCTGGTTTACAACATGGCCGATGGGGACTAAGGTCTTACTATGCCGAAACTATGATGTGGGTTTTACCATTTACATCCCGGCCTCCTAATTTAACTTTGGGAACTTGCACCACGAAAACGTTGGCGGAACGGGAACAAAAACGCCACAAACCAAAATTGTTAATGAACAAAAACAAAGGTCTGTACGTGCATTATATATTTTTCTACATTTATTTCTGTCCTCACAACAACGTTTATCCACCATATTCAAGGCTGTGTTGACTGAGAACGTGAGCTTAAGTCGGTAAAATTTTAATTTTCTTTCTTGGCTTGGACGCCGTTGCTACCAATTTAGTTCCTGGCCTAGTTTGGCAATGCAATTTTAACGACTCTGAGTAATCGCGACGTAGTTGAAGTGGCGTAAATTTAGATAAACTAAGGGATCAAACAAGTGGGAACGAAGTAATAACTAACTATACTTGGCGAGTAAAGAGATGGTTGCAAAGTATTTTCTTGTGTTCTGATCTGTTTTTGTACCGTCGGTTGCATCTAAGCGTGGACACGAGACAAAAAACACATGTTCTAAGGGGCGGACCATTAGAAATCGCGGGAGGGGGGGGGTGACAATTCCCCCCCCCCCCCGCCAAAAAAAATTCCTGTAAAGGAAAATTGCCAAAAAAAAAAAATTCCTGCAAGCAGTTCACCATCCAAAAAAAATACCTGCAAGTAAACTGAACCAAAGTATCATATCAAAACACAACGTCAAGTAGTTTTAATCACGAATATAACTTGCTCTTCTATCATGTTAACACATTTTACATGTATTAATGTTTTTAGAAGTGACAATGCAATAGATTACATCTGATCTCCTGTTCATTTATGGAGAGACATATTTCAAACGTAGAAGAAATACAAAACAATTTTACTATAGCAAACCTTCAACAATCTTTTTTTTGAGTAGGAAATAGCAAGGGGTGACAGGCCTGCACGACTTCTAACAATGGAAACATTTTTGAATTGTAACCTCTTTATATTTTTGCTCTGACAAGCACGTCATTTAGAGATTTTCCTTTTTTTAAAGGAAATTAGTCGTGACTCTTTGAAGATTTATCGTAGGAAAGGTGTCATTTTCCCATTAAAAGGTTGGGCGCGATTGGTTGATATTGTTACGAAAGGCAATACTTGTTTGGGGGTGTTGTCTTTTTGCTTCAATGCAGATGACCTTTCTATAAATTTGACATCTCACAAAAGTTTTTCAATCAGATTATTTGGGTAGCCTCCAACAAGAAGTCGTGATTTACTTTTTTGTTTATATTTTCCGCAAATGTTGTTTTTGAGGAGTTTGTTCGTAGGCGTCTTAGGGCTTCGCCCTTAACAAATCCTTTTTTGACTCCTGGTGGGTGGCTAGAGGGAAAATGTGTGTATTGAAAAAGGTTTCAGTCCGTTTTAAATGCATTTTAATATCCAGTATGGAATGATGATGGAATTGATTGCCTTTGTATACAACTGTATCCAGAAATGAAGCCTCGTCATTTGAGATTTCAGCCGTAAATTTGATTGTTGGATGAGATGAGTTTGCTTGCCAGATGAACCGTTCTATATCATGTTTACAAGTGTCCCACAGAGAAAAGATATCGCCAATGTAACGTTTCCAAACTGAAGGTTTTCATTGCTTTGGCCAACAATTTGCGTTTCAATGTCGGCCATAAAAATGTTTGCAAAAGTAACGGTCATTTTTGTGCCCATGGCAGTACCATGGATTTGGAGCTAGTTCCTTCCATTGAATTGGAAAGGATTTTCTTTGGGAATAAGAGCAATGAGAGCAGGGATGGCGCAGTGGTGAGAGCACTCGCCTCCCACCAATGTGGCCCGGGTTCGATTCTCGGTCTCGGTGTCATATGTGGGTTGAGTTTGTTGTTGGTTCTCGTCTCTGCTCCGAGGGTTCTTCTTCGGGTACTCCAGTTTTCCTCCCTCCACAAAACCCAACATTTCCAAATTCCACTGAATTCGATCTGGAAACAGTGGATGGAAGAGCAACCCTGTGGAATTCACTAAAATTGTCATTTTTTTTCTCCCAATGAGTGTTAGCATTTCTCTCAGGTCTGGGGTGGGAATGGGAGGGTTGCTGCTGTGAAAATTGTTTTATGCTTTGCGAACTTTTTGACCGAGAAAACAACACTGAATATACGTACTATATTGCCTTCGAACTTCTCACGCTTTTCAAGTTCGCTTTTGCGTTCAACTGTAAAGAAAGGTATCGATCAACACGACGAAGCAGAGTTCCTTGACAAGTGAAAAAACGTCTCTCGAGTCATGAGGTGCGATCCCTTTAGTAGCTCATTTCTTTCTCGATAATCCGAATACTCGAATTTCGAGAAAATCGAGACTCCAAATAGACTGTCACCTTGGGCTGTACTTTAATTAAACTGTCCGGAGCTTTGCATGTCTTTAAGATTAAAAGAAGTTCTGTCGAAAAAAAAATCATGCAGAGCTTTGACGTCCAAAAAAAAATACCTGCAGACAAATTGGACTGACAAAAAAATCATCCACTAAAAAATGTTTAACCTCCCTCCCGTGATTTCTAATGGTCCACCCCTAATAGGGTGCCAAACATGACGTGCTTTGTCGCCAAACATTTGAAGTTTGGCAGCCGTTGAGAAATCTGTCGCGCCAGATCAGCGTTTCCCACTCAGAAGCTTTCTTCATTTTTCTCAACTAACAGGCATATTTCTCGCTCAGAAACAGCGCACTTACCTCCAGAAAGTATTTTTAACATCTAAAAATACTTGCGAAGAATATTTTCTTGAGAAAAACAAATCAAGTCAACAACAGCCGCCTACTCCAAACTTCGAATGTTTGTTGCCAAAACATGTCATGTTCGCACGCAACTAAAACATGTATTTCCCTCCCTTGTAGACGCTTAGATGCAACCTACGGTAATGCTGATGAGGTGCACGAAGGATACACTGCCTGAAAAATCTTTGCTTTATACTGGACTTCTTCGTCCTCTGTACCCGATATCAAATGTCCCTACGGATTATAAATTAGTTGCCAAATTTCATAATATTTCTTCTCCACAGTGCAGTGTTCCGGAAACAAAAAACTGAACGATCAAACACCGTATTTTTTTCCAACTATTTTGTTCAACACCATGAGACACCGGCTAAATAATAGCAAACAATTATAATTATTAGGTATATTACACTGGTTCACGGCTACACGTGTCAAAAAATTAACAAAATTAAAATTGACAAAAAACAATAACAAGGATCAACAACGAACTTGTTGACTTATCGTAATCCCACGTCTCACACGCAGTCGTTTTTAGGATGTCTTATTACTCTCGTCCTTGAAGGATGATACGACTTTCCTAAAAACAACTGCTTGTGAGGCTACAAAACCCTTTCTAGGCCAGAAACTTTATAGTGCGTTGTATCTATAAACAAAACCTTTTTTACGTATTTTGGCGTGAATAAAGACAGAAGGATTTACTTTCACTAATGTAAGCATTTGAGATATCAACATTGCTTCCCCTATAGACGCTCCCTCCCTGAGTCCTGCCTTACTTGAAGCGTGCAGCAACAGCTTTACCATAGACTATCCCTGAGGCCTAGCTTCCCTTATACTCACTTACTCACTTAGAGGAACCAAATTGTAATACGTCAGTCATAGACCTCTTTATCCATTCAAAGAAGGAACGATTGTTTTAATGTGTTGTCTCTCAAAGGAAGGTAAACTGTTGCAAAAACAAAAAGCAGAAGGAACTTTTTAAACTAAGGAAAACAGTGTAAGGAGTTTTACACTCGACAGACTACCGGATTACAGACGATCAAATCCTTTCAGCACTGTACGATGATACATTTAAGTTTTACTTCGATATTTCCTTAAACCTCGTTTCCAGGACGAGGTTGCATTTCCTTTCAGGTTGTACCGTGTAAAAATTCCTGTATTATCACCGTTGCAGCGTGACTAGTGTGTTCTAGTTTTAGATTAAGTGCGATGTATGAAATGCAGTTTTAATATTCGTGCACAATAATTGCACTCGTTACTATTGATCATGCATCAACTTTGTTTAGTCACTGCTACAGTAACGAGTACCACTACGATAAGCCAAGAGGTCGTATACGTAGAAGGAACCACAGTTCCTTATTTTGATGTAAATGGTTCCTTAAGAGCAACTTGTCCGACTGAAACACACCTGTCTTGTTACTTGACCATCGGCCACTGCAGGACTGATGTGTACCATTAAGCCAAGCTGGTGAGTTAGTATTACACCTGTATACTGGTGGACAAGAGGAAGCCATTCTTGTTCCTGCTGCACCTTGAAAACGATACCAGCCAGGATCTCTTTAGCCCAATGCTGTCTTCTTGGTATGAAATTTTCCTGTCAGCGTTTGTTAGTGCCGTATAGATTTCACACTCTATACCCAAGAAAACTAAAAATAAAAAAGGGAAGAAATATGGCTTTTTCTGTCATTTACCTTGCAACAATTTTACGTGAGCAGCGATTGTTTGAGTGGCTTGATAATTATCTCCCAACAAGACTTTTGGAGGCATTTTTTTTAAAATCAAAATATGGATTTTTTTTTATCACATTATACAAAGTTTAGTTTATCATAGTAACTTCGTTATGCATTTTTTTTACCATTTAAGGACTGTGCCTTCTAAGATTGAGGTATTTTTGCGTTGTCTATGACTGCGTCGAAAAAACAGTATTGGACTCCAAAAAGAAAATTGGGGATAACACGCATTTTCAGAGATTATCAAGCAACAATAATTTTTAAACGCTTTAAAATACAAAGCAATGTAATATTATGAGGCACCGCGTTTGTAATTTTTTTTATTTAAACCAAATTAATGATGTTTACCCGTCATTTCTATATAATTGGAAGAGATTGAAAATTTATTTATAAATAAGGAAAAAGTACTCGTTGAGTGATACGACAATCATTATTTCTCAACAAACCTGAGGGTGAACACATTAAATATAAAAATCCGATTGCAGCTATTGCGGGATTCAAGGAATTTTGCAAGGCGAATTCGTCCCAAATACATGTTCCACGGACAAAATAGAGGCGTCCACCATTTCTACGTCAAATCTTTCTCACTGGAATCTTTCCAGTTCCAACATAATTCCAAAGCTGTTGTAGGTTACAGATCGAGGTGACTTTTTTGAAAAAATTCTTTTGAATCACGGCGGGTGAATATATCAGCGATCAGGATGAAAATACGGATTGTGGAGATATTAACCCTTTCTAACTGCTGTGTATACTGAGACCGATCATAGTAAAATAAGCATAATCTGTTGACGAATATTTATAAAGATCTTATAAGGAAAACTTACTTGGACGGGGTTGTTTCACCTGGAAGTAATATCTGCGTGGATCAACTTCCAAATCGTCAGGTCTAGCTTCATTGGTGCGGTTGTTTAACTCACATATGTTTTCCAGAATGACGTAATTGAAGCTTTGACATCTCTCGTTACCTTTGCAGGTATCAAGACACTCAGATGGACTCTTCACCTTCATTGTCTTGAACGTGAATCCCTTAAGCCTCTTACCCGTGACGGAATTTTCGCTTTCACATTGCTGAGTCGTGGCTTTGGAAAACATTTGATACAGTGAAAGTACAGTTAAGATATTGAAGAATTTTGCTGACACCATACTGTGGGACTTAAGTCCTGCAAAGGACATACAACAAGAAAAGCAGTTATTAAAGGTCCAAATTACGTGATAATCTATTCCTATTTTCCATATCTTTTTACATTACCAACAAAATAAAATAGAACAATTGTTGACGACGTATTTATGTAATTTACCGAAAATGACTGAAAAAAAAATACCGTGTACAAGGTTAATCACGAAAGATAAATAGAAATAATGAAAAATCCCACTATCAATGTATGCGATTCGTTAGCTTTATTCATAACTTTCCTCGGTTTGAGAAGTCAGTTAAGAAGATCCAGTTTCGTGCCTCACCTGTGGTTCAAATCCCACGAAACACCTGTTTTTAAAAGTTGAATACATCTTACCTATCTTTTCTTCAGTTGGTGTTAATTTTGTCCTAGTGAATTTGGTGTTTGCAGTAAGGCGTATTTCGTTAAAAATTAATCAGCTTGTTTTCATTGTGTTCATATCCTCCGCCTTAACGGACGTCTCGTTTAATTTGTGTTTTTAGTATTTAAGCGACGTCCTGCTCAAAGATACAGACACTTCAAGCCACAGCTAATATAACAGGGCCCCCTGCTTACCAACCGCGCTCTGATTTATCGAATTCAGATTACGTATACCTTTGGAGGTGTCTCGAGTCCAAGCGATGTAGCGCGTCCGGTACCTGAACCATCATATCAAATTAGAGCTTATAGGGCTGGCTATCAAACTATACCAAGAATTTCAAAATAAAACGAATTGCCGTTTAAAATGAATTTACTGTTTTCTCGAAGTATTTTTTTTTCACTTGGAGGAGACACTTTAAAGAGCTAAAACTCAAAGGGAATTTGTTCGTTTGCCTTCAAATTTGGACAGTCGCTAGTTTAACATATAAACGATAAACAGGTGTCTACGAATTTTTTCTTTCCAGATATTTTTTACCCGAGAGCGACTTTTATACGGTCACTCCACATTTTTTTTATCCTATTTCGAAAATGTTCTGTAACTTTTCACTGCGATTGAATATGGCAAAACGCAGAGACGTTTTTTAAGCGCTTTGGGTCCGAAACTGAGGAGCAAATTCGCTTTGACTTGTGCTTTCAAAAGGTGATTCGTACGCTCGCATTTAGAGGTCGTGAAAAATTTGACAATTTATTTTATTTCAAAATTCTTGGTATAGTTTGATAGCCAGCTCTATAAGCTTTAATTTGAAATAGGGTTTTAGGTATCTACGCTTAAATTAGACGTGCCACATCGCTTGGACGCGAGACACCTCTGAAGGTATAGGGCAACCTTAATGCAGTCGTCATCTTGTATACGTTTTGTTGTAAGACAGCTTTGAAGCTACTTATTCCGTTTTATATTTGATATTCTGGGCTCGCATCCTACTGTTATTTGAGACTACTATTATTGCATCTTCTATCGCTTTAGTTAATTAATCAATTAATTAATTTAAATGGAACCTTGAACCGCAGGTACATTAAATAGACAGGTTTGGCATGAAATTGGAAAACCATTTTTGGTCATATGCCTACCTTGACAATTGTGAAGGGACTGGGATTCGTGTTTCGCATTTGAAACAACCTTCTTCTTTCTTTATGATTTTTTTATTAACTTCGTAAACATAAAAAATACCATAAATCCTTTCTTTTTTTTAAACAGATTAAGCCTTGTATGCGGCGGGCAGGTGATCGAATTATTTCTGCTGATGATTTGCCAGCAGTCTGTTAGATGGAACAGCAAAATCATTAAGCTGACCGCACGGTTTAATGAACCTCCGCCTTCACAAATTTGCAAGACGAGAAGACTATGGAAACTACCCAGTGTAATATGTTAAAGTTAATTATGAAAATGCCGAGGTAAAGTCTAGAAATGTGAAACGAGAATTATATGGTTACGCTAGCTTTCTGGCATTCATTTTGGTATAACACGTCTCACTGTCGAGAGCAACTTAACGTAACATACCAGGGAATAACTTTATTAGCATTCTTTGAATTTTGAGCAGGAGGGATGTTTTATCTTGTTTGCGCCCACTTCACTGGAACTTTTCTTTCGCGTTCTTTTGATTTCGCTTGTTGCAGTTGGCTATATATCCTAAAGACAATGCACGCCTAAGTTGTACGATATAAATAACCATGATAGGCAATATATTTAACAGCATCAGCAGCTTTATTAATATAGCACTACAAAGAGCATACTACATTAGAATGCAAGGTTTCTTTATAATAAGAATAATGGATATTGTCCACGCTTGGTGAACGATAATAACAGTCTGAATGGGGCGCATGCTCAGTTCTGGGTTGGAAGGTAAACTGAGGGTCACTTCTTAGCCCTGAGCAACGCATTCATAGCAAACTTCACTGTATTGGTTACAGTTATCCTGCTATACCAGTTATCAGTTAAATT
Organism: Pavona decussata; assembly: GCF_977016875.1. Taxonomy (NCBI): domain Eukaryota; kingdom Metazoa; phylum Cnidaria; class Anthozoa; order Scleractinia; family Agariciidae; genus Pavona; species Pavona decussata. Next base: position 894,043 of record NW_028145477.1, on the reverse strand, counting down.
TAATTCATTTTTGAGTTCTCATTTTTACCGTTTCTTAGTTACTCACTAGCCGGACCAATCCAGACTCTCTAGGCCTGGTAAAAATTCAATTGCCAAGCGCAAATAAGACATTTTCTTATTATACAATATGAATGTATTAACTTCATGCGTATATTGATTTTTAGTTCATAATCAAGAAAACCATACTGACGTACACTTTCAATAACCTAGCATTCGGGGCATCAAGGTGCTACGTTGCTCTGTTTTTGGAAACGTGTTATAGGAAATGCAGTCATTTCGGTTTAATTAACTTTGTAAATAAACTGGTGGTATACAGGATGTATAGTTTAAGGTAGATCGATTATAAAATGATTTTAAAGCTTTAGATGAATATAACCCGAAAACGAACCCTGTGACCCCCATTTTTACCACCGAATTGTAATCAGCATGCCAAGACGCAACCATTTTGTTATGGTCAAAAAAATTGTAAGGATAGTTTGAGAGGGGGGTTAGCGTGGAAGCATTCTCTGTTTTCTATGATGATGGATGCATTGTCTAAAAGATCATATCTCTAGTCTGGCGTTGTCCGCCCTCTTTACCAGATACCAACCGTCCTGACGGATATGAGATGAACGCCATGCCTAAACTGTCAAAGTTATTCCTGGCCATAATGTTTGCTTTTTTGTCAAACTTCCTATTTGAATGCATAATCTTATATCTTTTTTCATACTATACATCTTAAATAATTTAGTCAAATTCTTTGTAGGATATTCTTTTCACCTGTATTAAAAGTCGAAACTAAAAGGCTGCGGGCTAACTAGAAAACTTTCCAGTTAACTTAGCCCTCAGGCTCTAATAATACATTATTGCAATTAAAACGAAATTTATTTCTTCTGTTTAAACAGTACTATTTGCAAAATTGTCACTAGCTTCAGAAAGCAAATAAAACTTCTCCCTCTTCTTATTAAATAACATTTCTTCTTCACAGTGCAGCGCTCCGAGAAAAACAAACTGATCAAAAACCTTGCTTGCTTTTTAATTCAATGGAAAAATAAAAGGACAGGGTGACTTGCTTTTCCTTTCACTTTCACTGGATGAGGCAAATCCATCAGGACAGATGAGTTACAATCGCCTCATTGAAAATCATTAGTCTGTGAGGTGAAGTCGTACTGGCCGTTAAGATTCAAACATTGCTTACCCTTTAGATACCCCTCCCTCCTGCCTTACTCGAAGCGAGCAACAACGGCGTTGCCATCGACTATCCCAGAAACAATTCTTCCCTTATGCTTACCAAAGGGAACGCCGTTAAGGGAAACCAGGTTGCAAAATGTCACTTAAAGAGTTTTACACTTTCACTTAAGAAGGAAAAACGTTTTCGCCAATGTGCTGTTTTCAAACGATGATAAATTGTCGGAAAAAAATAAAACAGACGACTGAATTGGTTGAGCTAACGAAAGCAACTTATTACATTTTACACAAAGTAGACAATCAGCTCTTTTCAGTAGTGCATTCTATGTACTAGATAAAACATGAGTGGAAGATCTATATGGGCGTTCTCAATGGCGAGCCAAAGGCGAGCCATTGTACACTGTAAAGCCCATGCAGATCGGACGAGTATATTTTACTGTACTTGTGAATTAAAACAAATTGAATGTATTGTGTTTTGCATTTTAATCAGCAGAGATCTGTATCAAAAGGTGATGTATACTAATTAGCTAAGTAGGAGTTTGTACCAAAAGTTAGTTCCACTGTTTAATAGTTCATTGATTTATATTGGGGTTCACAGAGATGTACATGTGACTCAAATTCTACCTATTGATTGGTCATAACTTTGATGAATAATTAATGAATTTTTCAACAAAGTTTACATCTCAACGTTTCCTTTGCCATTTTTTGTAATGTACAATTTACTGTGCCATCACCGTTGTAACATGACTACTGTAGATAGTGTTATATTTTAGATTATTAAAAACTGGATCATTGTATAATGCAATTCAAGGGATTTGATTGGCTGAGCGGCCATGGTATATAAGCAATTATACCATGGCCAAGAAATGGCGGCCATTAAATTGTCTGCTGGTTCTTCTCTCACAGCGAAATCAGTTAGATCTAGCAATATTTCTTGAATGTTCTTAATAAAACAATTGTTCCACTTGCGCTTGTTGGATATGAGATGATTATAGCCAACTCGGCGCTACGCGCCTCGTTGGCTATCTATCATCTCATATCCAACGCGCGCTCGTGGAATAATTGTTAATTAGTCGTCATGTATTAAAATTGGTATTGTACTGGTCTAGCTTGCAATGGAGGCTACTGTGGGGAACCATATTTTAAAAAAAATGTTTGTATGAGAAAAAATCCCCGCTTTTGGCCTCGTGTGCAAGCTAGTTCCAGTTCAATACCAGGAATACGAATGCCATTTATAGTAATACACGTGTACAATATAACTGCACCTCGCTGCTATTAGGGACCTTAAGCAGCGATGACGGCAAAGCCAAAGATAACGTCGCTTGAAAATACAGCTATCTTTCATTTGTGCTACTTCGCGATTATTTCAACTCGTTCAACTTCTACGGAAACGGCGAACTACCCAGGAACCAAATTGGTAGGAGCGGCGTTCAAGTTAAGAAAGAAAATCAAATGTTCAACGTGTTGTGCTCACGTTCTCTCGAATTTGGTCATTTCACGTTGTTGTTTTGCAGACGACGGCAAAGCAATGTACCAAAATTGAGAACGCACGTGCACAGCGATTGTTTTTTGCTCATTAAACCTATTTCTTTGGTCCGTTGTCGTTGCCGCCGCCGTCGTCATTGTTTAAGCTCCCTATTAATCGTCATCTATGTTTAGTCACTGCTACAGTAACGAGTAAAACCACCGTATTCCAAAAGGTAATATACATAGTAAGAACCACAGTTCCTCACTTTGATGTTAACGGTTCCGTGGCAGCAACGGCTTAGCCAGTGGAAACACACCTGTCTTGTTACTTGACCATCCGCCACTGCAGGATGTGTACCATTAAGCCAACCTGGTGCGTTAGTATTACAGCTGTATACTGGTGGACAAGAGGACGCCATTCTTGTTCCTGCCGCGCCTTGAAAACGATACCAGCCAGGGACAAGTTCATCGTGTACCCGCTTACTTGTGTTTAAAAATGAAACCTTCCTGTCAGCGTTGGTCAGTGCCGTATAGTTATAACATTCTGTATAAACTATGGGAAGTAAATGAATAAAATTTAAAAAAATCTTACTGACATTTACTTAAGAACAGTTTTATGTGGCAAGTCATTGTTCAATGCAAGTGGCTTGATAATTCTGTGGTAAAAAAAAGTCTTTTTAGAGGCTTTTTTTATGATCCGCAATAAAGATTTTTATCATTTTATACAAAATTAAGTTTATGGGCGTAGAAGTATTTTTGCGCCGTTCATGACTCGGTGGAGCAGATGTTTGCGAGGGCAATCGGAATCCAAAAAGTAAATTGGGGGAGCCACTGATTTTTCAGAGATAATTAAGCAACAGTAGTATACCTTCAGCAAAGATAAGCCTCGTTAGTGCCGAGGTGCCGAGGTACATCATTGATATACATAAGGGTCGAGTCCATGACGTCATCTATTGTTATAACCTAGGGAAAAATGCCTTCTTGCATACTAATTAAGTGATTAGGTAGTGCCTTCCTGCATACTAATTTTTTTTCACTTCCTCCATACTTATACTTGCCGAGGTTTATTCATGAGCGTCACTCCAGTACAAAAAAAAAACAATAAACTTGCCTAGGCTTGCCCGCTCTATACCCACCCTGATTGGATCTTAAGGCTTGTATTGTCAGTTTAGTTCGTATAATAATTTTATATTTTTCGTATCCTCTACTTAAAGGTGATAAAGTAATTTTTAAGGCCTCTCAAAAAGAATGTGTCTTGTTTCATAGTAATTATTTAGCATTCGGATGTTTTAATTGATGTTTCAATTGACTATTTCTATAGAGTGAGTGCACGGCGACCATGTTGGAGGACTAAAACAATAGAAGATATTTGCATAAAAATAGAATATATTTCCCAAAGGAAAATCAATGTATTGTTTCGGTCCTCCAACATGGCCGTTGTGCACACACTCTATAGGCTTAAGCTGTCTATTGTGCATACTGCATGCTTGCATAATTAGTGGCTAACGGACCGTGAAAAAAGAGATTACCCAAAAGCTTTAGTCTCTTATCTGAAAGCCAGAAACAGGTGCTGGTGGTGGAGGAGAGAGAGCAATAGGAATGTGGTGGTAGTGGTGGAGGGAGAACAATAGAAATGTGGTGGCGGTGGTGGTAACTCATCCAAGGCCAGATGGTCCGTACCAGAGATAAGAATTAGTTTTGCCAAAATACACTAATAGAGAAGAACAACACAACTGTTCTAAGGAAATACATAAAAAGGGAAAACAGTCAGGTTGATAAAATACTTTTACAGTCGAACGAGGTCAAGCGTACCCCCCTAGATTTTGTTAATGAATCTATTATTTGAAAATTGAACCCGTTGGTCGTTTCAAGTGGGTGTCAGTAAAACGCGGGGTTGGGGCCGGGGTCGGGGTCGGGGTCGGGGTCTTTTTTTTTTTTCAACATCACAGGTCATTTGTGGGTCAAATGAAGATTAAAGCCAATATTCTCTATTGTCTAAAGCTTACTAGCTTAGGATAGGTCATCGGTGACAACACTCGATGCAATTCCGTATTCAGGCGGACATTGGTTCTATGAATTGACTACCTTTTATCCTTCTAAGAAACGAAATGAGGCAAAAAATACAAGGTACGAAACAATATATTTCCTTGAACTAACAAATTCTTGAACTAGAATGTGCATGAACTTACTATGAACTTCCGTGATCGTGCTCGTTTGTTACAGTCAATCCATGTCACGCGTGACTATTATTTCCGAGAATGAATTAAACATGCGTTCGAATTCCTTTGTAAAGCTCGGCATTTGAATGGAATGTAGAACATTTCTCTGGAAATCTTTCCGAAAAAGACGCATTAACTGACAAAAAAAAAAAAAAGATTCAAAATGCTAGGGAAATTTCTACGAGAACTCTGAAATCTCATTGCCGACATCAAAACTGACATGTAAATAGGCCTCATCACGGTTTTCGACGCCATTTTGACGAGTAGGCAAACAGGCTTGAAATGAAAATCCGATGTCAAATAATTTCCATGAAACATTGATGCTGAAAAATTCATGAATTGGAAACTTTTGGCATTAGGAAAAGGATTCTAAGAAATAAAATTGGAGGGATGTAACTGTGCCAGAAAGCGTCTAGTCGCGTTTTGAACTTTCCATACATTTTCCTGTATTTTTTTCCCGCGAACTATTTTTAGTAGCAGTTTACGGCTGGTTCGCTTTACAGACAAATGCTCGGAAAGTTCAAAACACGACTGGACGCTTTCTGGCCCAGCTACATCCCTCCAATTTTTTTCCCTAAAATCCTTTTCCTAGTGCTAAAAGTTTCCAATTCATGAATTTTTCAACAGCGATGTTTTATGAAAATTATTTGACATCGGTTTCCATACAAACACTGTTATTTCAAGCCTGTTTGCCTACTCGTCAAAATGGCGTCGAAAATCGTGGGGTTGTTCATAGTAAGATGATGCACATTCTAGTTCAAGAATTTGTTAGTTCAAGGAAATGTGTTGTCTCGTACCTTGTATTTTTTGCCTCATTTCGTTTCTTAGAAGAATAAAAGGTAGTCAATTTACAGAACCAATGTCCGCCAGAATACGGAACTGCATCGAGTGTTGTCACCGATGACCTATCCTGAGCAAGTAAGCTTTAGAGATTTAATCTTTTTATATTGGCTTTAATCCTTATTTGACCCACAAATGACCTGTGATGTTGGAAAAAAAAAAAAAAAGAAAAAAGAAAAAAAAAAAGAGACCCCGACCCCGACCTCGCGTTTTACTGACACCCGTTTCAAGTATTCAAATCAAAATTCGATTTCTGATTAGATTATACGAACAATGCATGAAACCAGAAAACCAGAAAGCCCGCCGGAAAACGCCTCTTAACATATTCAGAGCGGAAATTCTTGATTTATATAATAGTGGATTTTCTAAAAAGCAGATTTCTCTTGATTTGCAGCAGTCAATGCGTACTGTCGGAAAGAAAATTCGCCATTTTTAACTGGGCACGGTGTATTAAAGTGGGTTCTGTCAAGTAAGTTTAAACTCACTAATGATCACTAAACGGACATTTTACGTTTATACACTGGCGTTTATCCCGTTAGTTATTCAAACAAAAATGAAAAAGGATTGGAAGCGTTTTATCATAATAAGCAGTTCTCTTTTTGAGGTATATGCAAATTAATTTAGCGAAAAGTATGCCAACTCACAGTGAAAGATGTTCATTTCAGTTGACTTTCGACAATGGCAATGACCTTTGGCGCATGTGCGCTATTCTTTGCGGTATAATAGTCTGATGAAACATATACCATACTTTTTCATGCTACAAGGTGGGTAATGCTATACATGAAAGATAAATTGGAAGTTTTCAGTCCGACTCATTTGCAAGCGCTTGAATTTGTGCTCTTGCCATGACCAAATTTGCATAATTAGTTTAGTTATAATTAGTTTAGTTTATTGTTTTGCCATAAAAAAAAGTTTACAATTACAAATTATTATTATTTTTTAATGGCGAGGAAGCCCATGGGAAGCCACCGGGCTTATAAGGAATGGGCTCCCTCAGTTAAATAATTAGAACAAAGTATACGCATGGGACCAAAATAAAAGGCAGAGCTACAGTAAATCTTAAAAATATACTACCTAGTCATATTAATCATAGTTAGGCTACAAAAGATAAATAAATAAATAAATAAATAAAAAAATCGAAAATGAAAGTGAAAAACAGAGGTAAATAAATAAATAAATATTTATGATAAGAGGAATAGTTTCAGCTTACTACAAAAGGAGGCGGTACTTGTTGCATTTCGAATTTCAGGACTGAGAGAGTTATAAAAATTAGGACTTTGAAAACTGATTGAGAACTTTCTTATATTAGTCCTGCACTGTGGTAGGTAAAAAAGCTGCGAACTTCTAGTGCCATAGGAATGCATTTGTTGTGTCACCAAAAACATGTCATTGAAGCTATTAGGAAGTAAACCAGATTTATATTGATACATAAATTTTCCGTAACATGCATTAACGATCAAGGAGAAGGAGTTAGACAGAGTCAATTCCTACAAGTATCTGGGCGTAATTATCAATGAGAATCTGTCTTGGACTGATCACGTGGATTACATCAAGAACAAAGTGTCTCAGAGGCTTGGCGTTCTACAGAGAATAAAACATCTCCTGCCAAGAGATACAAGGGAACTCTTTGTAAAAGCCATGGTGCTGCCAATCCTTGATTATGCTGATGTAACTTGGGGGGACAAGTCCAACACCACACTGATGAACAAGATCCAATTACTCCAGAATAAAGCAGCTAAATTAATTTTAAATATGCCAAAACATTCATCAGCAACAGAAGCCCTTGATCTACTGGGTTGGGATACATTGGAAAAAAGGCGAAGATCTCATCGCTTATTTTTAGTTTTTAAGTCCTTGAATGGTTTGATTGATTGGAATTTTAATTTTAATCATTTTAAAGACATCCATGATTATAACACTCGTTTTAGTAATAACATCTGTAAACCACAATCAAAGCGCTCATGGGGACAGCATCGTTTTATTTGTCATGCGGTAGATGACTGGAACACTCTCCCAGACGGCATTAGGAACATTTCCAATTTTTTAGTTTTTAGACGTCTTATTAGAAACATGTAGACTTTTTTTATCGATCTTATCCTTTTTACTTTTCATTTTTTAGATAGCTATATTTGTAATCTTTTTGTATTCTTACGTTAGATTTATGCAGGGCCTCACTGAAAACCACATTTTGTGACGTGGGCTCCCTGTTAAAAATATCTTATTTATTATCCTATTTGAGGTTTGCAGATATCCTTAAGATTCAGAATTCTTAAGTTTTTAAATAAGGATTCAGTGTGAGCATCAAAAGCAGTCCTCGACATCATTCTTACAACCCGTTTTTGTAGTGTAATTAATCTTCTTAGGTTTGTTGGGTAAGTTGATGCCCAGACGCTCGCACAGTAGGATAAATACGGATAGATAAGGCTATAATAAAGTGTCAGTAAGGCGGAGTTATTAAGGCAAAAACTTGATTTATAAATTAGACCTATGGCTTTAGGCACTTTCCTTGCAACATTATGTATATGTGATTTCCATGTTAATTGTTCATCCAAAATTACACCAAGAAAAGTAGCTTCCTTAACATGATTAATCGAATAATTACTAATATTAAAAGCTAAATCAAGTCTTTGCCTATTTTGTCTGGGTCTGAATACGATAAAATTAGATTCTTAACATTAATAGATAGCTTATTTGTATAAAACCAACATGTTATCTTTTTCAATTCTAAATTTACAACTTCCATAAGATAGGAAGCATCAGTATGTGAATAGAAGATATTAGTGTCATCAGCAAATAAGATCAGCTCTAAGACCTTGGACACATTACATAGATCATTTATATATACTAAGAACAACAGGGGATCTAGGATAGATCCCTGTGGGACTCCGCAGGTACTATCTAATGATGAAGAGTTATAGCCATTAATGAATTACAGAACGTGTCAACAACATGCGGGAATAGTTTGAACGAACGAGCTGTTTCAAATGCACTGTAGTTTGAATTTTACAGACTATTGCTTTTACTGTTAGCGGGGATCAACGTTCAAATTAAAAGCCAATAATTTGACGATGACCCGCGCTAACAATGAATGAATGAATGCATTCTTTGAAACGACAAATGGGTTCAATTTCCAAATAATCGATCCATTAATAGAGTCTAGGGGTTATAGCGGGGTACGCTTGACCTGGTTCGACTGTAAAAGTGGTTTGCCTTGATTTCAACTTTCGCGGAGGCCCAAACCAGGGTTGAAGGGAGTAGCAAAGGTGTCTCAAACTCGTCGCAGTTCTTTGATAAATAGCTCAAAGAAATCGTAGCCTACCTACACAAGTCATCCCATCTCCAATGTATCCCACCTTGCAGGAACAAACAAAAGATCCATCACTGTTCTTGCAGTTGGCATTGACGTCACATATGGGTGCAGATGCACTGCACTCGTTGATGTCTAAAAAAAAGATGCGAAACAATTACATAGGAAAATAAAATTTATTTTCTAACTTCCCTTCCCACGTCCAAAAGAGAGCGCATCCCACTTCTTGCTCATGAATCAACCACTCTACATCAATTCTACAAGTATCATTCAAATCACTTTATAGTGTGCTATAAACATGTTTACGACTGTAATTTATCCAAGGCCAGATGGTCCCTACCAGAGATAAGAATTGGTTTGGCCAAAATACACCAACAGGGAAGAACACTACTGTTCTAAGGGAATACGTAAAAAGGGAAACCAGTCAGGTTGATAAAATACTTTTACATGTAAAATTGGTGTGCCTTGATTTCAACCTTCGCGGAGGCCCAAACCAGGGTTGACGGGAGTAGCAAAGCTGTCTCAAACTCGTCGCAGTTCTTTGATAAGTAGCTCAAAGAAATTGCATTTTTAGTCAGCTTACCTACACAAGTCATCCCATCTCCACTGTATCCCACCTTGCAGGAACAAACAAAAGATCCATTTCTGTTGGTGCAGTTGGCATTGACGTCGCAAATGGGGGGAGATGCACTGCACTCGTTGATGTCTAACAAAAAGATGCGAAACAGTTACATAGAAATTAAAATTTAGCTTCTAACATCCCATGTCGAAATGAAAGCGCATCCCAAATCTTGCTCCTGACTCCATTTTTTTCTATTTAGCCTAGTGTTATGATTCGTATAGGGGGTTTGGTGTTGGAATGCTCGCTCAGCTGAGCAGAGAGGTTATTCTGTACATCTATTCTACAACCACTCTACATCAATTCTACAAGTATCACTCAAATCACTTTATAGTGTGCTATAAACATGTTTACGACTGTAATTCTTCCAAGGCCAGATGGTCCCTACCAGAGATAAGAATTGGTTTTGCCAAAATACACCAACAGGGAAGAACAACACAACTGTTCTAAGGAAATACATAAAAGGAGAAACCAGTCAAGCTGAAAAAATACTTTTAAAATTGGTTTTCCTTGATTCCAACCTTCGCGGAGGCCCAAACTAGGGTTGAAGGGAGTGGGCAAAGCTGTCTCCAGCACAGCTGTTAACTCTAATCTTGGAAAAATACGAAATGCCAAATGATCCGGAAAATATCTGTCAAAACACCGAAAGGAAATACCAAATGTATTCTAAAATTAAAGCCGAAGATACACCATTACATTAAGTTCACAATATTGAGTAACGTGATTATGTAATGACCATGATGATGATGAAGTGAAGATGGCGATCAGATGGCGACTTTGCTCTTGATATTACTCTGTCATTTGACTTCCATACCATATTTTAGTCTCCACCATGTAATTCCTTTTGTTTGCTAATTAAAAAGAGGAATTCTTTCTTCCAAAGACGTGACATAAATTATATTATTTTGTATCGTCAAACCTGAAGTTGGACTGAACTTACCTTCCGTCTTCATGTCACAATGTGCAGACACGGCCTTGCCAGGTATTAAAGCAGACATCCAATACCTGCCGCTTACAGCTTTTCCTTCACTGTCCTTTATTTCTTTGCATGATTCGGCCGGCAGCTCAGGGATGGAGCCGAGAGCGACTGCAATTAAAAAATAATAATAATTTATGTTCGTTTATGTCTAATAAGTTTCCCATGAACAATTTTAATCAGTTCACTTCAGTTTGTGTCACGACTGGAATAACATCTGTCTGGGTCAGGAATGAAGTCCCCTGTTCTGGCTTCGTCTATCATTAACATTACGAAAACATTACGAAATTGGAACTTTGGCAACGATCATCTGTACGACAGGCTAACAGACAGCGAAGACCTAGATCGGCCGTCTTCGTCTTACAGATGTGTCGCTGTAACATCTTTGTCAAAGATGGACTGCTCGGTTCTAAAGGCTGGGCATTGCTGTCAGCCTCGGTTCTGTACAGCAGTTGTTCCAAAATAACAAAAACTGAGAAGCATGTCAATGGTTTCATGGCCTCTGTGTTAGTCACTGTCGACCTTTTCCAGTCGGCTGAAAATTAAGTGGCATTGTTGGATATCGAAATTATCAAAGTGCATGTGTATGCAGCCACATAGTAATAAGTGTTTTCTTGCCTTTTACTTCGTGTTTTGCTTTTTGAACGGGGAGGGGAAGGGGGAGGAGAGAGGACAGCCTTGCGGGCAGATCACGATTTTAAGAAACCCGTTTACGTGAGATACGGAGCTCTTGATGTAAAGTAGATGAAATGATTAATATATGAATTGCGGATGTAGATGAAAGTGAGAAGTGATCATCGCAGTGAATTTTCCAATTTATGCAATTGGAAATTAGAAACCTAAAAAAAATTCAGGCTTCAGCTCAGTTGGTAGAGCATCGCACCGGTAACGCGGAGGTCACGGGTTCGAATCCCGTTGAAGCCTAAATTTTTTTTTAGGCTTCTAATTTCCAATTGCATAAATTGGAAAATTCACTGCGATGATCACTTCTCACTTTCATACGGAGCTCATATTGGCGCGTCATGGTTCACATTCATAAGAGAAGAACTACTGGACGACGCAGATTAACAAGCCTTAGAAAAACGTGAGTATCGACGGCTTCCGAATAAAATGTTTTCACCGTCGCCTTCTGTGTTTGCCAACAAAAATTTAGCACAGTCAACGTTTGACTACTGTGAAGGCTTTTTAGGTTTCCAAAAGCACCTGCAAGTCTAAAATGTTGGCAGTAAGGAAATTAATCCGAATCATTTTCGTTAGCAGTAAATTTATACGTGTGTTTCAGTTTCTCCCTTTGTGGGTTTCAGTCAATATAAACTTTACGTAAAGTAATAAACATGATTTAAATCGCATTTCGTCATTATTTTCGAGAGGTGGAGCAAGAAAACTGTGAGCCTGGAGAGACAGGCAACATAAAAAGGAAAACATCTAAAGGCCTAAAAAAGTGTTCATTACACTTTGTTCTTTTCTTCCTATGCAAAGACAATTCGCCAAATTTTGGGATTTTAGTGTCTTCTGGCGCTGTTCTTTAGTCAAGCATAGCGGTGTCCTCGACTGTTCTCAACTGATTTTATTTTATTTTATTTAAATAATGTCCTTTATGGTATAAAAGCGAAACACCTTCGAAAACTGTCCCTACACTAAAACTGTACCTGTATTAACTAGGGTTTTTTTTTCGCTTTTAGAACTTTTCTGTCCGTTTATGAGCGTTGTTAGGGTTTTTCTATGCTTAGAATTATGGTAAAGTGTAGAAGCCGCCATCTTTTTCGGTACGGGGGATTCATCCGGCTGAGGATTAATGAAAGACGATGGCAGTAGGACAGAAAATCATGTATATGGTGAGGAGGAAGATAGTTGAAAACAGGATATTTTGCATCACAATAGGTTACATAAAGCTCATAATAACACCTTTTTACCTCTATTTTTAAACCGTTTCATGTACAATTTCGTACTGTCGGGGATGAGATTCTCAGGTCTCGCCTCTTTCGTGCGATTGTTCAGCTCACAGATGTCTTTGCCCATCAAGTGATTAATGCTTTGGCACCTGATCTCATTGTTGCATGCCTTTAGACAATAAAGGGAGCTTGGAACTCTCAGAGTCTGGAAGACATGTCCCTTTAGTGCCATGCCGTAGATTGGTTGCACGCTTCCGCAGGGCTCATTGTGTACAATACCGTAATTTGCCACTTGGACGCTTCCACAAGATTCAGAGTAGACAATGAACAGTTGAGAAAGCCCAGTGATAACGGAAAGGATGTGTATCATATCCAAACTGTGTGATCAAAGTAAATCCTTGAAAAGACAAAGGGAACACTATGATTAAGAACAGGTTTAGGTTCCTTTTGAATTCTCAAACGTTTTATGGGTCGGGAACAAAAACATGTGTACAAGTACACGTCCGATACATAACCGCGTACTTTTGAGCTTAACTGAGCCGTAGTTGTGTTAAGTTGACTTAAGTTGCATTTAAGTTTTTAGTTGAATTGTATGAAGAAATTACCGAAGAAATCTAAAAAGGGACGTTGGGGCCTATCGCATAGCGAGTAGCTTTATAAATTACTGGATATTCAACACTTTTGCAATTAAATAATTGAGTGCTCAGAAACTACTACAATTTATTTTCTTCTTGCATCTACAGTTTTGAAAGTTTTAGTGACCACATATTTCTCAGTAGGTTCTGTGCTATCTGAGCTAAAAGTTATACTGATATATTAACGTCACGCTGACACTAACGGAAACCTAAAAATTTGAAGGAAAAAAGTAGGGAAAATAGGGAAAAAAATAGTGTTCTGCTGCTGAAAGTAAGTATACTACTGTACCCTGGCTATAAACTTTCATTTACAGTACAGTTTTGACCAAAAGCACTGTCTGATTATGAAAGAAACAAATCCTTGCATCATCTACATATCAATGATAGTTGAGATTGCGAATCGCCCCAAATAGAGGGTCCTGAAGGGGTAAGATGGGAACTGGGATTGGCTTGCTTTTGCCCTGAGAAAATGGGATTTGGTCCCTGGGAATGGGAAAAATGTCAAAAATGGGAATAGGATAAATATTTTGTAACCAGGACAAGTCGAGACATCACCTATTTCCTGGGATTGAGTAAAGTCAAAAAAGTGTTAAAACACTTTGCTCGTGCCAATTTTTAGCATGTTTAGCCAGCGTCCGCACGTTTTATTTTCCCCCGATCGAATACGGTCAACGGTATTTGTGTACAGCGGTGTGTGTAAGGCCAAAGGTCTACAGAGCATGCGTATTTCTATAATCCAAACAACATGGCGGGATCGACGGCGGGAGCAGAGTTTTCGTGAAAGACTCGCTCTGTTGTCGTGGAAGTTAAGCACTTTTCTACTCAAAATGTTGTTATACACACCGAGAACTGTATACTGGCATTACCATTGGATTGTTCAACAACCAAGATGGAGAAGAATATTCGTGGAATGTGTGGCATTGAGGAATCGAGTAGACTGAGAGGATTTGCAGATTTTGCTATTGAAGTGTTTTACATTGTACAAGAGTGACGAGCCTGCATGACTCCCCAGCGCATGTCTTAGCCTTTTTTATAATTTGGCTCCCACGAGTATATCCCACAAGTGACCCCCCTTTTTTGTAACACATTAGGAGCGGGTCTCTGTAGATTTCTTTGAGCACTGGTTGTTGCTCTATCAACAATAGAACTAGAATGAAATTTGTTGTTGAATTAAACTGAGTGTTGGGTCGTATTTAGAAGCCGTATTTTTGTGGATGCGAAGAGAAAATAGCTGGTATGTATGACACTAGGATTTTTTCTGAATTCTGCTAGTGGGAATGTGATTTGAACAATGGGAAGTGGGATTTGGAAAAAAATGAGCTGGGAAATGGAATTGGTACCCTCCCCCCCACCCTTCAGGACCCTCCAATTAATTAAAAAAACGACAATAATTGCAATTTTTATTACCCTTCAAGCAATCGACAAGGTCATCAGTTAAATTAAAAACAGGCCCATGAAACTGATGTTATCAACGCACCATGTATGACATCAAAGAACACAATCGTAAGCGCAGCCCTAAACTGACCAACTGCACACACTCAGGGAAACGGTTCCCATTTGAAACCACCAATATACAAACCTAACCGTCTTCCTTTCTTGTTAAGACTCCGTTAGTAACATGCACAAACTAATATTATAGTACACGGCAAATTTCAACAAATTGTTTCTGTTTAGCACGTACTATCGGCTAATAATTTCAAAATTTCATAATTCAGATCGCTGGTTTTCTTTTTCCCAGTGTTTATGCGGTCATAGTGTTTCCTCGCAGTGTTATAATGCGTTGAATAACAACTTCTATTGACCCTTAACAAAGTCATCAAAACAAATACCCGAACAAAAAGAAAATGGAGAATCGATTTTCCTAAAATATTACCTTTTAATACTTTTCACCAGGACAACTTAGAAAGATTCTTCCATAGCCGTTTAACGCGGATATGAAAGGGGTTGCACGGGGATGCTGAATTCTCAAATACAAGCAGGTGCATGGCAGACTCGTACCCAATCGCTCTTTACGTGTTTTGTGGCGTGAGAAGATTGGATACGAGGATGGATTGAGGCGCGCGGGGTGTCATGGGAAGAGGCGAAGGAAAAATAGCGACTGGCAGATTTCGTTTGACAGATCCGTGCAATCGTGCGTGGAACCGTGCAGTGCTCTCTTTCAAGAAAACGGAGTAGTTTTAGACATTTCTTGCAAAATTCACCGCGGGTTCTAGTTTGGCATTTAACGAG
Source organism: Pavona decussata (assembly GCF_977016875.1). NCBI lineage: Eukaryota > Metazoa > Cnidaria > Anthozoa > Scleractinia > Agariciidae > Pavona > Pavona decussata. The sequence goes on along the minus strand of NW_028145477.1, from coordinate 878,692 downwards.
CTAAAGCGTTCGTCCGATGAGTGATTTCTTTTTTGATTGCTTGTAATGTCGTGCTGCCGTAATGGCTTCTTCGCGGGAACATTCGCGGGAAGACGATGTGGGTGATTTGGGCAGTTCCTTCAGTGAATTGTGAATCGAAGGTTAGTATCACAGTCATATTTCGTCTTTCTGCGAATATTCGCGAAGAAGCCATTAGGGCAGCAAGAAATTTTAAAAGGGTTATCCAGTGAGCAGCACTTCTGCGAACTACTTGTGTAGTAACACTTTTTTATTTTCTCCTACGCGTTTCGAGTGACTAGCGCACACTTCATCAGGGAGTTTTACAATACTAACAAGTATGCCTATATTTATACCTAGCACAAATAAGGGAATTTTACAAATAATAAAAACACACCTACGGATATGCGTGGCAAAGCTACGCCTGTATTTGCGTCCAGGAAATAGGCGGCAAAAATTTTGAATGCGTGACATATTTTGAGCGTTACATAACTGGTTGGGGTCCAGAGTTTTAGCTACAACTATGTCACGCATTCAAAATTCTTGCCGCCTATTTCCTGGACGCAAATACAGGCGTAGCTTTGCCACGCATATCCGTAGGTGTGTTTTTATCATTTGTAAAATTCCTTTATTTGTGCTAGGTATAAATATAAGCATACTTGTTAGTATTGTAAAACTCCCTGATGCAGTGTGCGCTAGTCACACGAAACGCGTAGGAGAAAATAAAAAAGTTTTACTACACAAGTAGTTCGCAGAAGTGCTGCTCACTGGATAACCCTTTTAAAAATCCTCCACTCCAGTGAATAATTGTTAATTATTGAAGCTTAACAAAGTCATCAAATTCGCAAAAACAAATAAATAAAGAATGCATTTACCTGAAAAATGTTCCTGTTTCTGTAGTCGTAACGCTTCATTTCAGCTAATAAATTATTAAGGGCCCTCTTCAATCCCACACAAACATCCTTTTCTCACCATTTTACAAACCTCATTTTGAAGAGGAAAGAGTTAAAAATTCTTCAGCGAAATTAACTATATCGCAGAATACTGTTTTATAAAGATAGCGAATATTCAGGGGATCATGACCGTTTTGGGGCAGTGTTATGACGACTTGAATAATAAGCTTTATTGGCCATTAACAAAGTCATTAACTTAATTTAGCAAAAAAAATTCGCAAGCAAAAAAAGCTGTGCAATTT
>NW_028145477.1:860000-872500 GCF_977016875.1 Pavona decussata | reverse complement strand
GGATGTTGTAAAGTTCGATGTGCTCTTTCCGGCTATGTGGGTGTTGAGTCCCATAACCCATAATACACAGACTCGTACTCAGACCCCCACGGTATGAAATCAGGCAATAGCCATTTTACGCGGATGTGAAAGACGTTGCCGGGGGTGCTGAATTCGCAAATACATGTAAAAGCAGGTGCATGGAGAACGCACCATTGCATGACTTGGAAATAATACCATTGCATGCACTTCCGTTGAAATACAACATACATACCTAACTGTTTTGGTTTCTTGTTTTCATTGCGGTAGGAACGGGCTAATATAAAATCAGGCGGCAAATTTCAGTAAATAGTTTCTGTTCGGCACGTGCTATAGGCGAATACTTTCATAAATGTATAATTTAAACTGTTGGTTTTGTCTTCCGCAATGTTTATGCAGTCATTGTGTTTCCTTTGCAAGGCTACTCGATTGTTAACGACCTTCTTCACTTCTGTTCAAACCTCATTTTGAAGAGGCAATAGTTAACACTTTGCCTGCGAAATTACGTATATCGTAGACCTAGAATATTTTGTGTAAAAATGGCGAATATTGGGCAAACCATAACCATTTTCGGGCAGTGTTGTAACGCGTTGAATAACAAACTTATTGACCTAAAGTCATCCACTTTAGCTAAAAAAAAAATTCGCAAAAACAGATATCAAATCAATTTTCCTGAAAAATTATCCTTCATTTTTTTTAATTTCTCACACCAGGAAAAAGAGAAAAACGTTCTTCCATAGCAATTTCACGCAGGATACAAATTAAATGAAGATCTAAGAGTGCAAGAATTCAAGCACACTTTTCTTAACCAACAATGTGTAGTATATCTTTTTTAATGTAACCTGTCTGATGCAAAGTATGTTGCTTGCACTCGAGGTCACCTGCATGAACGTTTCGATGGACACAAACAAAAATTGTCATCAATATACAAACATTACTTTAACGAACACAATGTCACCATGTCTGCGTGTCTTTTGGAACAGTTTCGCGTGCTTGCGAAATGCAACGCCAATAGGCCTTATCACGGTTTTCGACGCCATTTTGACGGGTAGGCAAACAGGCTTGAAATAACAGTGTTTGTATGGAAATACGATGTCAAATAATTTTCATAAAACATAACTTCTGAAAAATTCATGAATTAGAAACTTTTGGCACTAGAAAAAAGATTTTAAGAAAAGAAATTGGAGGAATATAGCTGTGCCAGAAAGCGTCCAGTCGTGTTTTGAACTTTCCATACATTTATCTGTATAGCGAACCGCCGTGAATTGCTTCTAAAAATAGTTCGCGGGAAAAAAATACAGGGAAATGTATGGAAAATTCAAAACACGACTGGACGCTTTCTGGCACAATTACATCCCTCCAATGTTTTATTTAAAATCCTTTTCCTAGTGCCAAAAGTTTCCCATTCATGAATTTTTCAGAAGCGATGTTTTATGAAAATTATTTGACATCGGATTTCCATACAAACACTGTTATTTCATTCCTGTTTGCCTACTCGTCAAAATGGCGTCGAAAACCGTGATAAGGCCTATTTGATCGTCTCGTCAAAAAGATGTTAGTTATTCGCAAGTTTCAACCAACTTTGAACGTGCACATTGACTCTATTAGCGCTAAATTTTTTGCTTAAATATTTTTTCTGTTGTTAAGGTTCTTTTGCTCCTATGCTAATTTTTCAAGCTTAAACCAATATATTTTACATCCCACATAGTCTGAACTTTGTGACGTTTTTTTGTGTGTGTTTGACGGTGTCGCATTTTCTAAGGTTTTCTGAATTTCTTAGGGCGAAACTTCCTCGGATCTCAACTTTTTTTTCTCCCGCGGCGTGGAAAACAATTTTTCGCGTCGCCACAAAAAACCCTCAGTACAAGAAATTCGTCATCATTTTTGCACAGTTGGTTAACTTAAGGATAATGGATCAGATCCATAATCGTATATAAAACTAGTTTTAACATTTAGTTTGTATTCACTTACCGATCTGTGTGAATTGCGCATTCAACAGCAATAGTCAATTGGGAAGAAGGTCACTCGCTTTTAATAACATGATGCAAACTTCGTGATTCTCAGCAGGATGTCTCTTGGCAGTGCTGCTTTAATATATTTTACTCACGTATTTTTACAGCTTTTGTGTGTCACTAGACAGAAACCAATATTTACTTTTGTAAAAGTGGCCACCTGATTAATACATAATTCTCATTTATTCACCAGGCTTACCATATTCCATCGCATTATTTCCAAGTCAGTTTTTTTAAGCATCAATGCCAAAGTGCATAGATATTTCGAACATTCTTTAAATTCGAAGCTTGCCAAACAATCGAGGATTTCCGCATCCGAGATATTAAAGACAAATTTTTGGTAATTAAACTATTAATATACACTGTAGTAATGCCTAAAAGAAATAGAAATGAGTGTTGTTATTGTATGATGAGAAGTACAAGCAAGACAAACTATGATTTGCACTGAAGGAGACAGACTTTGTATAGCTGTTTATAACTTCTTTTTTTTGTTTTACTGTTTTAAATAGATGACTTCATTTAATTAAAAGACATAAAGAGTACAAACTAGAGTAAAGAAATGCAATGAGTAATTTCGTTTTTATACCAGATCCTTCGCTGACATCACTGCCTGTCATTGAATGTTCCAGAAAGTATTTCTCGGGTTCTTGAATGCAACAGGCAAATTCGATTCATTAAATGCACTTCAAGTTGATCAAATGTAGTCTTCGAGCGGATAACTGGATCTACTCACTGAACAGATCTGTTATTTATATTGTTTGATTTTTTATAATAAAGCGGGTATTCCTCGCGAGCTTGTTGGATATTGCGTGATCAAAGCCAACGTAGCATGTGCTTTGTTGGCTATGTATCATCTCATATCAAGAGAAAATAAGGGACGGGACAGAGAGGGAAACTAGGGGCGTTGGCTGAGATATGTGAACTTCACTTAATTTATTTTTAGACATCGCCTAAACGGAAATCGGTTTCCTGAGACGTCCACAAACGGAGAGACTTGACTCTGGTGGTGGGAAATTTTAAATTGTTAAGAGCAATTCTCCAGGAAAGTGAAGCAAAGTTGGAAATGAAAAATTTTAACCCCTCTTCAATTTTTGCGTGTAGGTAGGTTACCTTGGGGGATAGACAAAAACAACCATATTTGGATCGGCAGATGTATCGTTGCCATGGTAACCGCACTAGATGAAGTCGGCCTTGGGACCATGTTTTGAGCAGAAGTTCCACTCTCAAAAAGTAAAAGTAAACGAGTCTGGTTCTCGGGTGTATGTGAACCAATTCAAATGAAATTCATACAGATGGTAGAACCACTCTTCCAGTTTATAAAATTTGCCGTTACAATAATTTGGGTTTTATAAACAAGAAGAAAATGCTCGTCCTACTATGTTCCCTGTCAGCCATTTAGACAAGCAGGAAAACCAAGCATAACGATATTCGTTATTTCTCCGAAAGTACTCTTTCCACATGAACCAAATTAGCAGCAGAGATTACATAGATATTGAAGTTTCAAAATATCATAAATTCAATTTGGGGAAAACTATATTCTGGCCATGGGCGCTGACGACACCTGGGACAAATTGAAAAAAATTGCAAAATTGGTAATTTTGAGAGCTCTAGTATTTAGTTCAAACAGGCTTTAGAGAGAGAAAATCAGCTTTAAAAGTGTCTTTTATCATCTTGTCTGCTACCTACATTTAGTAAATAAGGTTTTGGCCAACAAATTTGATGAAATATAACTTGATACAAAACCTACCTTGAAGGTTTTGGGAATTTCTTCAGGATGCTTTCGTCGCGTGGTTCTCTCCAGTGTCTTTCCTTCACACGTTCCGTCTTTTTGACCAAATCTAGCGCAGACTAACAGTTACTCCCATCGAATATCCAGTTTGCTGTGTTTCAGACCAGGGATGATGATACAAGTAGCCCGCATACACTTGACAAAGAATAGTTGAGAGAGTCCAAAACATGGTCGTAATGCTTGCGATTTCTGCCGTCGAGCACCTAAATTCATCAATATTATTCAGCCAGGAAGTAAAGTAAATGTGTCGAGATCGATGTACAAAGCAAATGCATGCCTTTGAACAATCCAAAGTAACGTCTTTGGCTAAAATCGAGTCAGATATTGCGATAGTCGACAAGCCAAGAATGGTAAATAAATTGAACGCATAGGCCGGAAGTCCGAGAAGCACAACTGCTGACCGGATGTAACATAATGTAATGGGATGTAACACTGGATGTATGTGTTATGATATCCTCTTGTAATGGGGTTGTTTCACAATGGCAATCGTGAAGAAAGCCAAAAAAACAAAAAAACAAAAAAACCAGACAAAAAGAAAACAGAATAACCGAATGAAAACAAAAACAAAGGAAATGAAGTTGAACTGAAGCTTGGGTGACTGATTGAACGCATGATCATAATAGCCGCACCCCCCCCCCCCCCCCCCAAAAAAAATTGCTCTCACAAAATGCAATCACAAATTCAGTTATGGTAAACTATTCGTGACAAGAGAATGAAACATTCGCGTGTGAAATGTTACATTTATTTACCTGCACGGCAAAGAATAAGAACCATTTCGTCGCTGATTTCATCACGGTTTATACTAAGTCCGTAGGCTTGCACGTGCCTGGAAATATGCATTTGACATTGACTGAGTTTTGTATTGTTTCCACTGCACTCACAAACCGACACGTCCCTTTTGGGATTTGAAAGAGACCAACTTTCCATTGTCCCGACCAGGATATTTTTCTTCGCACGACGATATGCAAATTTCCCTTACAGTGCTTTTGTCGACGACACAAATTTACGTCCGGTCACCCCTCCCCCCACCAAAAAAAACAACAGCAAAACATAAATAAATAAACAGAAAGAATGCCAAAATTTGGGCAGGTATTAGGTACTGAATGTGAAAATTTATCCGCTTGGAGAGGACTTATTTATTTCCGTAGGAGAGGTGGGTCAAAAATTCCAACTTCGTAACTTCGAATGTGTACGTTAATGCCCCAGATCAGCGACGTATCTTACATGCAGGCCATCCTTAACATCCAATAAGCAATGAATTAAAAAAACAAACAAACAAACCCAGGAAACATGGGCGGCTTCGGTGGTTGCGTAAAACGACTAGTGAAGCGCTTTTATTTTGTCCTCTTTATTCACCACTGTAAAACAGTCATAAAAGCGGATCAAAAGTCGTCCTTTTATCCCCCTATCAATGATATATTGTACCAAAAGTATCTAAAGAAGAGATAATACCATTGCAACAATTACCCGAAGCTACAAAAACAAACAAACAAAAAGCGCGTATATCGCATTTAAAACTACATCCGGTCAGCAGTTTTGCTACTCGCATTTCCGGTCTACATACGTTTGGTCGTAAACAGGTCGTAAACAACGATTTCTTCGCTTCCCAACCATGCACCACGGAATGTACGGCTCAATTTAGCCAAAGACTTTATTCAGAATCGTCGCAGAGATGCATTGCTCAGCTGTGATCTTGATGCATCTATTTAACTTCCTGGATGGATTGTATTGATGAATTATTTCGATACTCGACATACGACTGTGTTTGACCTGTTCGACTGTTCTTTATTCGGGTTAATGCATCATCACCTTTGGTCTAAAAGTAGATGTTTGGCGAGGCTAACCAGTTAGATTTGTCCTTTCCGCTAGAGTCTGTGCAAGATTTGGTCAAGAAAATGGAGCGAGCGAACGGAGCAGAGACCCATCCTATACGACAAAAGCATCCTGAAGAAATTCCCAAAAGTTGCAAGGTAGGCTTTGTTTTAATTTATATTTCATCAAATTCGTTGGCCAAAACCTAATCAATCAAATGTAGATAACAGATAAGATGAATGAAAAAACCTCTGAAGCTGATATTCTCTACCCAAAGCCTGTTTGAACCAAATACTGGAGACCTCAACATTTCCAATTTTGGAATTTTTTGCAACTTGCCTCGGATGTCTTCAACACCCATGGCCAGAATATAATTTTCCCCAAATAGGTTTTATAATATTTATAAACTTCAATATCTATGTAAGCTCTGCTGCTAATTTGGCTCATGTGGAAAGAGTACTTTCGGAGAAATAACGGATATCGTTGTGCTTGTTTTTCCTTCTTGTCAAAATGGCTGACAGGCAACATAGTAATACGAACATTGTCTTCTTGATTATAGAACCCAAAATACTCTAACGGCAAATTTTATAAACTGGGAGAGTTGTTCTACCATCTGCATGAATTTCATTTGAATTGGTTTACATGTACTCGAGAACCAGACTCGTTTATTTTTACTATTTGAGAGTGAATTTTTCGGTCAGAACATAGACCTCAGGCCGACGTGAGCAAGTGCAGTTTCCATGGCAACGACGCACCTGCCGATCCAAATATCGCTGTTTTTGTTCATCCCTCCAGGTAACCTACCTCCACACAAAAAATGAAGGGGGGTTAAAAATTTTCATTTCCAACTTTGCTTCACTTTCCTGGAGAATTGCTCTTAAATACATTTGTCAATCAAAGATTGGTGGTAATGCTACATGGCTGTACGTTTTACTGTATCTTGTAATGATGTTATCCTTGGGAATAAGGATTTATTGATATTTTGAGTGTTTCAAAGTTTTTGTAAGTAAAGAAAGTCAGTTATTCTGAGAAATAATTTTTATTTCAGTCTGTGTCATTGTGTGGCAGTTATGGATGAAGTCATTACTATCACAAAGTTAACAGCCTAGTTGTACTAGAGGAGATTAGTTTCTCTTTCTGATGAATTATATTACTACACATGTGGTTTCCTTTGCAGTCATTCTGTGGGTTGTCACACAACACCCTTTCCTTGTTGGAAGGAGTATTACCAGCCTCGTTTCCAGTCCGCTGGGGGTGAAGGCATTGCGCATGCTCATCATTTGACCGCGGTCAAACTCTTAACTAACCAATCAATTATTAAAAATGGGATTAGGTTCTAAAGGAACTGTGGTGCTGCGTCGGTGGGAGAGTGGAAACGAATAATTATTTGTTTTATCAACTGAGTTAATAAGGTAATTTAGCCACAGTAAAGAGATTCCAGTGCTGACGTTTGAAGCGTTAGCCTTTTGTCAGAGCGGATCGGATTCGCTCTGACAAAGAGCTAATGCTCGAAACGTCAGCTCTCGAAATCTCAGGCCTCTGTCTTTCGTCTGGGGTAAGCAATACAGGCTCCAAAGAGTATATATGGTACATACTTGTGGTGTTTTTGGTCCAAAAATAAGAATCAATTTAAGGTTCAGCATGGGTTTCTCAAATCATCCGAAAATATTCCTGACCCGAAAAACTATTTCATGTCTGCAATATGCATTTTTGAATAATTACAAATTATTGTAGCCTCCCTGCGTGGATGAGATGTTACTAACCCTTTATCGAAATAACTAGGAGTATTTCTTACTACTCCGTGAATGGATAGATATCCAGCATGAAGTGACTTGGAGTATTTGAGCCACAACACATTTTGCACTGAACTTGTGAGACGAGCTGCATGTATTCTTTTTGCTTAGTGCTGGCTTCACGTAATTCTTTGGAGTAATTTTAATTTGGATTGCTGGAGGTGACAAGACGTCTTTATCGTCCACATCCTTTGGAAGTGTATACATACAATTCATAATTGTATTCTGGCTAGAAGGTGTTTCGTAGAGCGCTCATTTCGTTTGATTGAAGAGCAATGTATAATTCTTGACAGAAGTTCAGGCTTCAGGAGTTTTCATCGTTTATTGCGACAATACTGTTTCGTATGGTTCGAAGTTATCGGACCACACTCATCAGGCAATTTTTAACGACTTCATGTTTAACGAATTCATAATTATATTTTCTTCACCTAGTTCTACGGGTATATTACAAAATGGGAAGCTCCCAGTTGGCGTGATAGGTCAGCGTAGAGGACTGTACTGGCATCGCAGAGGTCATGGGTTCGAATCTCGTTCAAGCCTCAATTATTTCTGCAACAGACTTAAAGTTGCGTAGACTTGCCTACATAACTGAGATGGTTTCTCACATTACTGCACCCTTATTGTACAACAGAGGTTAACACTAAGTAACCAAGGCAACTAATACCACTTACAGCATCAGCAGAGCAATTAACAGCATGGGCTTATTCGAAGACAAGGACGAACAAAAATTACCTGCTTAAGGACGGTGCCTATCAATATCGAAGTATTTTGCGTGGTTTATCACTACCCGGGAAAAGCAGATCGTAGCAAGGGCTAACAATTGGAATCCGAAAAGAAAATTGGGGGTAACCACGCATTTTTTTAGAGATAATTTAGCAACAATAACTCTAGAAAGCGCCAAAATACAAAACAATGTATGGAATTTTTTTCCCCAAATTGAAGCTGCGCAAAAATATGCTTGTTTTAGCAGGCACCACCGTTAAGAAACCCGACTTTTTCGGACCATTGCGAGATGCGCAGAACGTGGGCGCAGTAGCAAAAGTAGGCACCGTCCTTAATTCTCACTGAAGTGTGAGGTAAAACGTTGGCCTTCCTTAGTTCTTAGATGCACAATCGGCCCAGAGTTTAAATTTACTTCATTCTCAATTAACTCAGTTGAACCGTTCACTTGCACGGTTACTTGGTAAGGTCCCATCCAGACCCTCTAGTTGTAAATTCCATTACCAGACACATGTTACAGGCTTTTATCTATTTCAACTCAACATACTGAGTAATATTTTCACAGATTTGTATCCGCGTCACGTTAATCTTGATTAGCTATTATTTCTACAATTTGTAATTAATACTTCCTTGTCATCTGCTTTATATATAGCCAAAAATTGTAAACATCCTTGAACTGACGATGGATGCTGAAGTATCCGAAACTTATCTTCCAAAATCGAACGTTGTGTCGTTGATAAAGGAATACAATAAAATTAACGAATACAAATGACGTGGTATGGAAGCAAATATGTGCTATTAACAGCGAAATTTCCATGAAAGATGAAAAATCACAGCGATGAAAACAAGCCAGGAAGATGGAAATTAAAGTAAGAGTACTGCTGTTACATATACTATTATTAAAAACTGGATTATTGTATAATGCAATTCGAGTGATTTGATTGGCTTAGCTACCATGGTATATGAGCCATTATACCATGCCCGAGGAATAGAGACCATTAAATTGTCTCCTAATTGTTCTTGCAAAGCGAAATTAGCAAAATCTACCAATATTTTTTTATTGTTGATAATAAAACAATTAGTCCACTCACGCTACGCGCCTCGTTGGCTATCTATCATCTCATATCCAACGACCGCTCGTGGAATAATTGTTAAATATCATGGGTGACAAATTTTTCGCGCGAATTTTAGCGTTAATTTATATTTTCACATGTGAAATTACAAAATTGCTATGGCAACTTTTCCTATATCTCAGTGCCAAGATGGATGAAAGAAGTTACACGGCATTAAAAGACGCTGCAGAAAACCTAAATACGCGAAAGAGCACAATTAACCGGGTGAGGGTTTTTGAGAACTGGTGTGATGAAAATGGCCTTGAGAAAAACCCTGAGACGGTTCGTCCTGAGCAGTTGGATAAAGTACTCGAGCGGTTTTTTGCCTGCGTGTGTAAACAAGACGGAACCGACCACGATTGCGAGCGTAATTTGTCACCCATGATATGAGAAGGTAATCAAACGGTATAGTTGTAAAATTAGGAAATAATTTCACTTGCGTTTTGTCAAAATTCTAATAATTTCTCGAGCCTTCAAACGCGCGTGAAATTATTTCCTAATTTTACACATCACCATTCGAATACAAATACAAACCGACATGTTTAATTTTGATTTTGAGTTTATAATCAACAAAAAAAAACACGCAAATTTTTAAATGTTATGCAACATTTGGGGAATTAAATGCTACTGATCTAAAACAAAATGCAATCATTTGACATAAAACGAACCATTCTATTTCCTTTCAGGTTCCACTAAGTCTTACAATTCAGACTATAGAGCACACTCTGCTCCTTTATTCTCTAAATTAAAAATTTTAGACATTTATCAAATCAACACGTTTCAAATAGCGAGATTTATGTACTGTTATCATAACAACCTTTTGCCTCCATTGTTTTTTAACTTGTTTTTTTACAAAATGTCAAATTCATGGCTATAGCACCAGCACAGCCAACAATTATCGCGTGCATCATTGCCGAACCAATCTGAAAAAATTCACAATTCTTTACCAAGGTCCAAAGATCTGGAATCGCCTTCCTGTTACAATCACTTCTCTGTCAAGTCTTCCCAACCTTAAAGAAAAAACTGCTAGAGTTTTTAGTAAAATAATTACTGAATTGGCAAAGCTGCACACTTGTAGCATTATCTATGTAAGCATATTGTTACGTACGAGGTGGCCTCAACTATAAGCCTGGTGATTTCTAGAGATCACCTCGCCATACATAAAACCATGGATTAATTGTCAATATATTGGGGAAAAAAGGCAACCTGCTAATTGCATCTTTTTGATCGGGTCATCATTTTTGGCATCACTGTGTTCATTCCCTTTCTGGAGTAGCATTTGCAAGAGCCGTGGTAAGAATGCAAAAAACATGTTTGTTAAGAGGCATCGTCCTTCTCTTAATTACCAATGGCATTGTACGAAGCATTGAAACCGGTGTAAGAGCCGTTGTTGTCTGATATGAATATGACAAACATGTGGTTTGACGAGGAATAGATTCCCTCCACAGGGGGAGGGTGATCTCCATAAAACACTCCCAATACCTTCCCTGTGGTATTTTTGCCATCAAAAACGTATAACCCATCCGTGTTAGTCTCTTTTTGCAAAATGAAACTTGTGAACGTCAAAAGGATTTGTTGCGATGGGCTGACTGTGATCGTCCAAGAGCAGTACTGTCCATCCGGGTACTTCTGTGGATAGTTTGGCGACTGAAAAGTACCATTGACTGCAGTTAGGACTTCCCTGCATCCTAAAAAAAAAAAAGATAAATTACGTTTTCGAATGGGCCAGAGGTTGTGTAATATTCAACTGACTTTTAGAAATGTTATCTTTATGTATATGTACTTAATTTTTTATAGAAACGTTTCAAAATAACCGAAACTGTACTTTCAACTTATATTTGAACAAAAGCTATAAACTGGTAGTTTTATATGGTGTGGTTGTGTTGTTTCCATCATTTTCAAAACCGAATTTGCAGTACAATACAGTTTATTTCATTTGGACACGATGAATTTAAACAAAGGCTGTGGGGCCTTGTTCCACAAAATAAAGATCCATACAGTAAACTGAATAAAAACGATGTATCCAATGGTCTTTTATATTATTCGGCGGAATAACTGCCCCCCCCCCCCCCCCCTCGCTCTTCAGAAGCTCGGATTAAATTTTAAAGATAATCTAGCGTTCGTTTTTTTATAAAAGGTCACCTCAAACTTTTGCAACGCTTTTAAAAAAACTAATCCCTTTTGTTTCTGGAGGGTCAAGAAGATCGTTGAAAGTGCGAAAAAAGCTTTCGGATAGCTTTCTTGGTTAAAAGCCAACTACGTTACGTAAAACGGGAAATAAGCCTTTACTGCGGAGTTTCGCAGATCAGTCTATTTTTAGATTCTCAGGTGGAATACTATTTCCCACGAAAATTTATATTCCGGTCCATATTAAACTTATGCAATGCTTGATACTGGTAGGAAAGGCCCCGGTGGGAGACTGGATTTGTGGGAACTTCAATCTACAAAAAAAAACGCCATGACACGAACATGTAACAGTAGTACACCCCGGGTAATGTGCTCTTGTAAAATCTAACAAGTATATAAATATTAAGTGATACATACTATCAAAGCAATTTAAAAACTGGTTATGGGAAACAATAAATAACAACTTTCATCTTTATCGCTGGCGTTTGCGTTGGGTCTTTATTAAAGACTAGTTGTCACGCAGACCCTGTTTTCGTAGCTATTTCAGGGTGTAGGCTTAAGCGCCAGTTAAGGGCTCTAAAATACGTTTTTTTTTTCTAATGCAATACACCCTTTTTACGATAATGCGTTCTTCTGGAAAATTAAATAACAGCGTGGGACGACAAGATTTTTGCATTCGTGTAAGAAACGCGGGTAATAAATTTACTTACCCTGGTAGTGACAGTAATGAACTTGTGGATCTGGGGTTTTGACAACATATGGGTGGGACCCTCCTTGGCTGTCTGCATTACTATCATTTTCAGTGTCAAATCTTATCCACTCCACATTAACGACTGCCCACTTCACCTGCTGGCATTCAGCTGAACCATAAGCCAGCAAGAAAAATGGCGACGCAGATGGAAGGGAGATCGGTTCTTTTTTCTCTCCGTCTGTTCTACAGCAGAACTCGATCCTTGTGTTTCTGTCATATACCCCATCAGGAAGTGTCCCGTTCTTTCTATTACTGTTATTAATGTCTTCGTCGTCCCAATATATGTATCCTGATTCCAGATCTGTGGGGCAGGACCCGCCTTTCTTGTAAATACAGTATTTACCTGAGATTTATAATTACAATGAC
>NW_028145477.1:805000-855000 GCF_977016875.1 Pavona decussata | reverse complement strand
TATTTTCTCCGTGAATGAATGGACATATGGGACAGTCACCACTGCTCTTGATTTTTCTTGTCCTTTATCATTCTTGGATTTGTCTTTTCTAATAGCTTTCTTTCTGTTCATTTTCTCTTTGACCTTCTTTATTGCCCAATCCGGGTGACCACATGTATGTGGGGCTGTTCTTCAGAAGCCTATTTAACGCTTCTGACACTTTTCATGTTTTTCAAGTTTTGATAAAGATGGCTGACAGTCATCGAAACTGTCAGCATCAATATAATAAGACGTTAAGACTGCCCATGATTAAAGAACATTTAAATCGACTGTTTATCTTCACTAGCCTGATGAATTTCTTCAAGGATGTTTTTAATCTCTTTCTTGTATGAAAATGTTCTTCGTGTGATTAATCGTCCTACCATGGCAACCAAGCCTACCAAAATCCAAAAGGTTGAGATTGTTGAAATTTTCAAGTCATGTTTTCTTTAGTTCTACTAGGTATTTTTAGTTTTCAAGTCTATATTTATTTCGGAATCCTTTCTCGATTTCAGTAAATTTTGCTTCAACTGAGATTTTTTTTGAAAGATGGTGGATACCATATGTATGACATATGACATCATCAACGACACTCGATTAATTTATCTTGCAGAGGACACAATGACCGCTATCTAGTAATGATCAAATAATCTCAAAGTATTGTAACATGCAGTTAAAAATGCTGAAGAGGGGGTACCAAACACCACCTTGTGTATCATGGTACGGGGTATGGAGTTTGGCTTCTCAGGGTTTAGATACAAAATTGTTTTAATAAGATTAGCCTTTTGGGACAAAATTCTGAAGCTGTAAAGAGACAAATTCTATCAGAAACTGATGATCAACGCAAGACCCTCATCCGACGATTTCACATTTTTATGAGCATTTTCAGACTTTTCGTGCGCTAAGAACTATGGGTAAATGTACCAATAGCGTGGGATCGACGATGACTGTGGGACAGTAAGTGACGTATATGGTCATGATGCAACTGATTGTAAAGGAGATATTTTGCATCACAACAGGTTACATAAAGCTCATGATAATATGCATGTTTACCTCTATTTTTAAACCGTTTCATGTACAATTTCGTACTGTCGGGGATGAAATTCTCAGGTCTCGCCTCTTTCGTGCGATTGTTCAGCTCGCAGATGTCTTTGCCCATCAAGTGATTAATGCTTTGGCACCTGATGTCATTGTTGCATGCCTTTAGACAATAAAGGGAGCTTGGAACTCTCAGAGTCTGGAAGACATGTCCCTTTAGCGCCATGCCGTAGATTGGTTGCACGCTTCCGCAGGGCTCATTGTGTACAATACCGTAATTTGCCACTTGGACGCTTTCACAAGATGCAGAGTAGACAATGAACAGTTGAGAAAGGCCAGTGATAACTGAAAGGATGTGTATCATTTCCGAAGTGTGTGATCAAAGTAAAACCTTGAAAAGGCAAAGGGAACACTATGATTAGGAACAGGTTTAGGTTCCATTTGAATTCTCAAACGTTTTATGGATCGGGAACCAAAACATGTGTACACGAGCACGTCAGATACATAAGGGACCGTTCATTTTTTATGAGCATGGGGGGGCTGGTGGGATTTAGGGGGGGGCCACGAGAAAAAAAATGGCACTAAAGGGGGGGGGCTACCAAAAAAAAATGAGTGAAAGAGGGGGGGGTCACCAGAAATAATTGGCTAGTAGGGGAAATTGAAAGTGGCTCAACACAGAAACAGATGAAGAAATTGAATATTATTTCAATTTTATTTAATGCGATTTTCCTAGCCACTTTTAATTTGTTTTACATACTGAGGTCGAAATCTGCATTTTATATTAACAACAACTGAGGAAATGAAGCATATCTGTTGGAAAAGCAATAATGAATATAAGCTGAGGTAGACACCTATGTTTGTACAAGTTCAAATTAATATAAAAACGTATCAGTCTCACTATTGAATCATCCTTGGGGGAGTAGTTTTCTACAAAGTGGTTGTACTCTGAACTATATCAATAGATTATTTAATGTTCTTTTTAATAGTACTCACTTTTATAAAGACTGTTGATTAGTAAATTATTTGAACCCAGGAGTATCAGTAGACTCAGTAGTATGCCTAGTGTGAACATCCAGATTAGTTTTAATAATAGAACTGTTGTTGGTGACTTCAGTTGACGGTAAATCTGAGCCGTAAGCCATCTTCAGAAAAGCTTGTAACTGTCATTTTTAATAGCAGTACTTTAATATCCAGGCGCGTAGGAGGGGGGGTTCGAGGGGTTCGAACGAACCCCCTTTACAGATCAGTAATGGCGGAAGAAAAAGCACTTAATGAGGAGGTTGAACAATTACATGAGGTGTACCATGCGAGAGAGTAGAATGTCTGCCCTGGTTCTAATGCATATCAAATATGATATGCCTGTCAATTTTGACGAGATAGTCAATTTGTTCGAAGGCCTACACCCGAGAATGATGCAGTTTACCAGCTTGGTGTATGACTATCAGTAGATCGAATAGCTATCAGAACTCGACAGGGCGCGGAATGTACATTGAACTTTCTTGTTTAAGTTGAAACAATTATGCCGTAGGAATGATGTATATAGCTCAAAAAGCTGCTGTAAAACAAATTTGTGATTTGCCTAAAATGGGTCTCAAAATGCAGGAAATGAGGTTTCTGGGAACCTAGATTTTCAAAAATTTCCGGGGGAGCATGCCCCCGGACCCCCCTAGTAAGCAAGATTTGGGGCTCAACGAACACCCCTATCTAACCCTTACCTACGCGACTGATATCTGTGCGTCCGCTGTTTTTTTTTGTTTAATATGACTCGTAATCGTTGATTGATATGCTTCGATCCGTATTTTGTTAGTCAGATCTGTACGTGTATTAATTGTTTCTACTCGAAGGGGAGTAATTTCACGTTAACCATTTGCTTGATTAATTTTTATAGTTTCTTTGAGAATCTAAATGGAAATTTAGGGTTTGTCGTTGCCGTAAACGTGTTGCTATCTATAAAACGTTTTTTTAAACAAGAGAAATCTTTACCTAAGTAGAGAACGGTTACTTGTTAATAGTAATGTAAAGAAATCACAGTAACAATTACGTTTATCTTTGATATAAACAGTACATAAGCGTTTTGTTAAAGTTAGGAGTATGATTTGTTTCTGGTTGGGCGGGAGGGGGGGGGGTCATCAGAAAAAAATAGTTCTGCTGGGGGGGGGGGGCCATGTGGAAAAAAATTGCATGCTAGGGGGGGGTCATACAGTTTCGTAGGGGCAATTAACCAAATCCCACCAGCCCCCCCCCTGCTCATAAAAAATGAACGGTCCCTAACTGCGTACTTTTGAGCTTTACTGAGCCGTAGCTGTGTTATTGGGTAACGAAAGGCAAGATTCGTTTGTTCTCCTTTGGTTTTTGAAGGGGTCCCAGTTTCCTGTTTTCAAATTGCACTTCTGAGAGGGTCCTTTAAACAAGGTTCTCGGGATAACCTCTTTCCCGTAGGCGTAATTTAAGATTTAGAAACATTTTGCTCTTCAAATATTTTTTTTAGAAGAGTCTGTTCTGAGAAGTCTCAGAGCCTTGGCTTTGATGAAGCCTTTTTTGACCCCCTGGTGGGTGGCACGAAGAGAAGTGCGTAAATTGAAATGTTTCAGTAGATTTAAAGTGCGTACGCACATCAAGAATTGAATTGCTTCTGAATCTTTCGCCTTTATAAATGTTTGTATCCAGAAACGTCGTTTCTGTTTTTGAAATTTCAGCCGTAAATTTAATTGTGGGGATGTGTTTGTTTGCTTGCTCAATGAACTCAATGAATGCGATTTGGATTAAAATCTCCGTTTCAACCTTAGCCATGAAGGTATTGTCAAAGGCGACAGCTATTTTTGTACCCATGGCTGTACCATGGGTTTGTAGGCAGTACTTTCCATAGAACTGGAATGAAACTTCTTGGTGAATTAAACTTAGTGTTGGGTCGTATTTAGAAGCCGTCATTTTGTGGATGCGAAGAGAAAAGAGCTGGTATGTATAATACTGGGATTTTTTCTAAATTCTGCTAGTGGGAATGGGATTTAAACGATGGGAAGTGGGATTTGGAAAAATATTGGCTGGGAAATGGGATTGGTACCCCCCCACCCCCCGGACCCTCCAAATAATTTCACATGACAGTAAATGCAATTTTTACTGCCGTTCAAGCGATTGGCAAGGTCATCAGTTAAATTAAAAGCAGGCCCAGGAAACTGATGTTTTGAACCCACCATGTACGACATCAAAGAACATTATATGCGCGGCTCTGAAATAACCAACTGCACACACTCAGGGAAACGGTTCCCAATTAATATCACCAATATTCAAACCTAACCGTCTTCTTTTCTTGTTAAGACTCCGTTAGTAACATGTTCAAACTAATATTATAGTACACGCCGTGACGGCAAATTTCAACAAATTCTTTCTGTCAAGCACGTACTATCGGCTAATAATTTCAAAATTTCATAATACAGATCGCTGGTTTTCTTTTTCCAAGTGTTTATGCAGTCATATTGTTTCCTTGCATTATTATAATGCGTTGCATAACAACTTTTATTGACCCTTAACAAAGTCATCAAAACAAATAGCCGAACAAAAAAAGTGGATAATCGATTTTCCTAAAAAAAAATTACATTTTAATACTTTTCACCAGGACAACTTAGAAAGATTCTTCCACAGCCATTTTACGCGGATGTGAAAGGGGTTGCACGGGGGTGCTGAATTCTTAAATAAAAGCAGGTGCAAGGAGCTGATGTCATAGTTTCCTTTTTCCCAGTGTTTATGTAGTCATAGTGTTTCCTTGCAGTGTTATAATGTGTTGAATAACAACTTTTATTGACCCTTAACAAAGTCATCAAATTCGCAATACAAGCTATTTACCTGCAAAATGTTCTTGTTTATGTAGTCATAGTGTTTCCTTGCACTGTTATAATGTGTTGAATAACAACCTTTATTGACCCTTTACAAAGTCATCAAATTCGCAATATAAGCTATTTACCTGCAAAATGTTTTTGTTTATGTAGTCATAGTGTTTCCTTGCAGTGTTATAATGTGTTGAATAACAACTTTTATTGGCCCTTAACAAAGTCATCAAATTCGCAATATAAGCTATTTACCTGCAAAATGTTCTTGTTTATGCAGTCGCGGCGCTTAATTTTCAACTAATAAATTATTAAGGGCCCTCTTCAACCCTACTCAAACCTCATTTTTGCACCATTTTAATCACAAACCTCAATTTGAAGAGCGAAATTATAAAACTATATCGCAGAATACTGTCGTATAAAGATAGCAAATATTCAGCAGATCATGACCGTTTTGGGGCAGTGTTATGACGCCTTCAATATTAAGCTTTATTGTCCATTAACGAAGTCATTAACTTAATTTAGCAAAACAAATTCGCGAGCAAAAAAAATAGTGCAATTTTCCTAAAAAAAACATGATTAATTATTTTAAATTTCTTTTACCAGGACAATTTAGAAAAAGTTATTACACAGCCATTTTACGCGGATGTGAAAGATTTTGCACGGGGATGTTAAATTCTCAAATAAAGTGAAGCAGGTGCATGGAGCTGATGCCACGAACGCACCGTCGTATGACTTGGAAAAAATACCATTGCACAGATGCACGTCTAAAGAAATACAGCCCACTTACCTAACTGTTTTTGTTTCTTGTTAACATTCCGCTAGGAACGGACTAATATAAAATCAGGCGGCAAATTTCACTAATTTTTTTCTGCTCGGCACGTGCTATAGGCGAATGCTTTCATAATTATATAATTTAAACCGCTGGTTTTGACCTCCGAAATGTTTACGCAGTCATAGAGTTTCCTTTTCAAGGCTACTCAATTGTTAAGGACCTCAATTCTGTTCAAACCTCATTTTGAAGAGGCAATAGTTAACACTTTGCCTGCGAAATTACGTATATCGTAGACCTAGAATACTGTTGTGTAAAGATGGCAAATATTGGGCAGACCATATCCATTTTCGGGCAGTGTTAAAACACGTTGAACAACAAACTTTATTGACCTAAAATCATTCATTTTGGTCAAACAAATTCGCAAAAATATAACATATCGATTTTCGTCAAAAATTATACTTTATGTTTTTTAATTTCTCTTACCAGGAAAATAAGAAAAAGTTCTTCCATAGCCATTTCACGCAGAATACAAATTAAATGAAGATCTAAGAGTGCAAGAATTCAAGCCCACTATTGTTAACCAACAATGTGTAGTATATCGTTTTCAATGTAACCTGTGTGATGCAGGGTATGTTGGTTGCACTCGAGGCCACCTGCATGAACGTTTGATGGAGACAAACAGCAATCGTCATCAATAATACTTTAACGAATACAATGCCACCATACCTGCGTGTCTTTTGGAACAGTTTCGCGTGTTTGCGAAATGCAACACCAAATTTGATTGTCTCATCAAAGAGATGTTATTTATTCGCAAGTTTCAACCAACTTTGAGCGTACAAACTGACTCTATTAGCGCTAAAGTTTTGCTTAAAGAATTTTTGTTGTTTAGGTTCTTGTGTTCCAAATGCTAATTTTTCAAGCTTGAACCGATATATTTTACATCCCGCAAAGTCAGAACTTTGTTACATTTTTGTGTTTGACCGTGTCGCATTTTCTAAGATTTTCTGAATTTCTACATTTTTTTCAGTCCGCGACGTGGAAAACATTTTTTTGCGTCGCCACGAAATACTCTCAGTACAAGAAAAACCTCATTGTTTTTTGCACAATTGGTCAGCTTAAGGATAATGGCTCAGATCCATAATCGTATAAACTAGTTTTAACATTTTGTTTGTATTCACTTACCGATCTGTGTGAATTGCGCTTTCAACAGCAATAGTCAATTGGGAAGAAGGTCACTCGCTTTTAATAACATGATGTAAACTTCTTGATTCTCAGCAGGATGTGTCTTAATATATTTTACTCACGCATTTTTACAGCTTTTGTGTGTTACTAGACAGAAGCGAATATTTACTTTTGTAAAAGTGGCCACTTGATCAATACATCATTCTCATTTATTCACCAGGTTTAACATATTCCATCTCATTATTTCCAAGTCAGTCTTATTAAATATCAATGCCAAAGTGCATAAATATTTCGAATATTCTTTAAATTCGAAGCATGCTAAACCATGATCGAGGATTTCGGCATCCGAGATGTTAAAGACAAATTTTTGGTAATTTAAACTATTAATATAGTAATGCTAAAACGTCACGACGTTTCGACCTCTCCGAGGCCATTTTTAAGTGCGAGTAAAAAATAAAAACTTAAAACTGTTTGATATATATTTATGCTAAGTTTAAAAAAATCGGTAAGAATGTCATGAAGGCTAAAATATGATAAAACATGTCAATGATAAGTATTTATAAAGTTAAAAAAAAAGGACATAAAACAAAATATTATGAAACGATGAAGCAATAATTAGGCTTGTTAAGAACTGATCTAAACAAATGATTTAGCTCAAATAATTTATCACATTTTAGCGTGGGCAATTTTTAAAAGTCCGTTATTAAGCGGCGAAGCCGTCAACAAGAAATTGTGCGAAAAAGTGCTGTCGCTAACACAAACTTGTGATCCTCGAGTTTTACACCAAACAGCCTGGTTCGTCTTCATCTGTTTTGATAAACGGGTCGGAGAAACCCAACATTCATTCACAGAAGTCAATCCTTCGTCTCAATGAAGGCAAGCGGCAGTTAAAAAATGTTGACATTCTGCTTGAGGCATGTGCAATTGTTTTTCTCTGAAAATCACCTGAGTAATTATACTTATACACAATAACGAACTGGACTCAGAGCGAACGGATACTCGGAAATTTCCATCTATGAAATGCAGCCGAAAATATATATTGGTCCGTAATGCTACCGTACTTTCGATCTAAAGATTTTTCTACTAAGAATGAAAAATGCTTCCTTTTAAATGTCGCTTCATTTTTTGCTAAAAAGAAAAATTATTTGTACCCGTAGCAGCGTGTTACCCCATCTTTTTTGCGCTTCCATCGCCAAATCTCAAGGAAATCCTGATAAATCTGAAGCCTAGCGAGCCATTTATTTTCATTTACCCAGAGCTTTTGCTCTTAAATTATGATATATAGGTATACAGTGAAGCCGTAGAAAGTCATTATATAGTGTAGCGGCAAAGATTCCGGGCGAACGCTACTTAAAATTTTATTCAGGTTTCTTGAACTATCATTGTAGATACTTAGAGAACTGGTTCTAAAACAGTAAATTAAAAAATAAACAATAACGTAAATTACAAGCGAAACGAAAATAAGAACAAATAATACAAGACGCATAAAACGACGATACGAACCTTATCGGTGATATCTCCTAATAAGAAATTTAACTGAACGGCAATGACTCCACAAAAAGATAGAAACTAAACGGTAGATATATGCTATCCAAAAACACGCAAACCGTAAAGGGAAAGAAAATAAAATTGGCTGTGCTATATACTCCGAGTACGCATACTGAGGTGCCACAAGTGTTGAGTAGCCCCAATGAGATTGACGGGAAAAATATAAAACAAAAACAGAAAATTAACTGGAACGAAAGTGACAAAAACTTGGCCGCTAATTAGAACCTGGAACATTCCGTAACAATAGGGAAATCTAAGTTATCGCCCATGGGTAAAATTGGCAATGTTTTAGTGCTAAAATGTGGTTGCTGAAAATTTGCAGTTATAGCCTGATGCTCTTCTTAACCTATTTGGGACGTAAAAGTAACTTAGGTTTTAAATGTTTTACCGTGAAGCAAAAGAAGAAGACCTAATAGAGCAATAAATGCCATTTGAAGGTAAGTAACAGTCTGTGGATTGATACGCGAGCCACCGAAAGCTAAAGAAAATTCCATCCTGCCGGAAGGGGACTTAAGCTCAACTTAGAAAGAATCGTTTCTCGCATATTTACGCGAAAGGAAGCGGTATTTGGGAAAACTAACTACAGCTCAGTTTGTTTCTCGCTAGGGACTACCTATGAGCAAAATATGAACGAAATCGATTTTTTGACTTGTGACATTGTTATCCTTTGCACCTTGCATGAAAAGTTTAAAAAAAAAACTTTCTATGCATGGTGCGGCAGAGGATAACAATGTCCGCGTTAAATTTGTGATAAAAGGTAATACTCTTATGAAATTTTAGAGTTCTTTTTTCCCTGCAGTTGAAGATACTTCCACAAAGGTTTAGTTTTTGGTACAAGTCGTCAAAAAAGTTTAGTCGACTTTTATCAACGCGTATTCAAACGTAAACATAATGCCCTTTAAAAAAAATTACATCGTTTCCCATTGACATAAAATGTCCAATAATATTCCCTATACGTCAAAGAGCAGATGCAAGCCAAATTAAATTCTCCCTCAACCTTGATTTCCTTTTATATAGTGCTATCTTTTTCCATCAAAAACTCTACACCAGTTAAATGAGACGAAACTCTTCAACAAAATCATGTTGCTATTTGGTAAAGAAAACATTTTTGCCTTTTTCTGAAAATCAGTTTCAAATTTGGATGAAAAAATCTCAGACAATTATTTTTATTCCCATTATGTCAACGAGCAGCAGTAAGCCAAATTGTTCATGCATCCTCAACCTTGCTTTCCTTTTGTACCAGTTTATACAAGTAAACTACAAGGGACTGTTTTTTCTGCAATAAAGATCTTGCGTTGTTCATAAGACGGAAATTTTATACGAAAACATGTTTTTTTTTTTTGTCAAAGAAAACACTTTTCTCTTTTCTGTGTATCAGTTTCTAATTTGGATATAAAATGTATGTTGTTATATTCCCAATATGTCAATGAACAGATTCAAATCGATCATTCTTCCTCGAACTTTTTGTTTTCTTTTCAAGCAAACTCTGATAAGGTACTCTTATATTTTAAAATCACACCTCACGTTATGATGTTCAGTTTCTCAATAAGTGAATAGCTAAATTCGTGGGGAATTATTCTACCTAAACCTTTTACCTTGTAAACTATGTATACGGATATTTTGCTTGGTATTAGAAAACCTCAATTCATTACTCAAGCTCGACCGTCAATAATTGATTTCAGAACGTACCTTTGCTGAATTGGACACCGTACGTGTAGCTTGAAACCGACTCAAAGTACAGAGTGTTTAACCCGTAGCTAACAGCTCGCTTATCGCTAAGACATCGAAACTCTAATCCTTCTTTTACTGACAAATAAAGGGCACACTTGCGTCTTGCAGGTATTTTTTCTTATTTAGCTCACCGAGTTGCTTCAATAATATTTCATAATTGCGAGACATTTCGCTTATTTGAATTTAATAACTGAGGGTTTTAATATTAAAATTCTTAATGCGTTTATAATTGAAAAAGGCCCTCTCTAAGTGGACTTGAAAACAACTTAACGGTTTTCGTGCATAACACGACACAACGAATGACAATGTATATTTTGTAGTAAGTTTAAATTTTGAAGATTGCTGGAACCTTTGGAGTGGTTGCCTTTAAAAAGCGAAAAAGAAAAGGAAAATACATATTTTGTTATTCGGTTCCAAGGTAGATTTGAATTCAAGCCCTCTTCCCCGGAGGGCATGTAGCATAACACTGCGCCACACATGCTTCTCTACCTTCACAGTGAGTAATTTTTGTATTTAATGATTGTTTCTGGTGCCTGACTATCTGGCACCCCTGGCGCAACGATTTTTAACAGCTAAATGACTTTGAACCGTCAAAGATGAATACGCAAGTGAACACGAAACACCCACAGGCGTTTCTCCGTCGTATTTCCATCTTTCATTTTGCGCGAAATCCCTGTTTGAAAACCAGCTTTTCGGTAAAATGGAAAACTGTTTTGGAGCTCCAAACCAGCCAAAGTAGAGTATGTTCTTTAGCCGTAAATGACAGCTCGCTTATGATTAAGACACAGAGACACTCAGGGGTCTTTTACTGACAAATAGTCACCTGCATCTTACCACCGGGGTAGCGCGCTTCTTGAAACTCTTGCCTAATTTCAGACCAAAATATGTGATTTTCCCTAATCTGTTTCAGATACGACTTTCTTGTCGATTGCATACAATCCAAATGATCATGCTAACCCGCTAGAAACATATAAGAAGCTAAATCAGTGGTCAAAGACCGATGTCAATGTGTCAAATTTGTGAGCAGGAGTTCGATAGACTTTCCAACTCCATTTAACTCGTGAAAACTATATCCAATTCCAGACGAGCCTCACCCTATCCAGCAAAAAGTAGCCAAAACCTGTGCACTACTTATCCTTTTTAATCACAAATTTATAGAAGACATTATTATTATTATGTGCGTCATGCATGGAAAGTCCTCATATCTTCATTTCAATTCACCATGAGGGGTCGTTTATCATTACGAACGTATCACGTATTAGGAATTCTAATATAAAAGCGCTGAATCGGAGATATTAAGTTTAAAGGTGTTATAAATATGCCTGTAACACAGTTCTAAACCTTAACTTTAAATATTCTCAAGAAAGAAACGAAGTGAAAACTGTCCAACACGTGCTCTAGCACTGGACTCAAACATGGCAACCAAAACAGTCTGCGGGGTGGCCCGAGAAAACAGTCAGGGACCCAGAATCCCGTGGGATCCTTAGTCATTAACATTACAACAACAGGATTGTTATATAGTACGATTCCTGAGAGACGTGTCTTGCAATTATGAAAGATTAAATTAGCAATATTACGGAGAAAAGAATCCAGTTGAGATAGATAAAATTAGACATGTAAGTTACCTGGGGGGGGGGGGGGGGGAGTGGGAGGGCTTCAAAATATAAGCTATGGGTGTGTGAAGTTCAAAGGTGTATGGATATTTGGCCTTTTTGGTCTAATTGCGCTCAGCAATTCTTATGTTTTGGACAACATTTCGGTCATTTGAGCTCATAACTCAGCGCTTTTATATTTTATACTTGGAGTATTTGAGCCACAGCACATCTTTCGCTGAACTTGTGGGACGAGTTGCTTGTATTCTTTTGCTTAGCGTTGGTTTCATGTACTACTTTGAAGTAATTTTGATTTGGATTGTCGGAGGTGACAAGACGTGTTTACCTTCCACATCCTATGAAAGTGTATACATACAATTATATTTTCTTCACCTACTTCTACGGATATATTATGAATTCTGACAAAATGGGCAGCTCCCAGTTGGCTTGACAGATCAGCTGCTAGAGCTCTACACTGGCATCGCAGAGGTCATGGGTTCGAATCTTGTTCAAGCCTAAATAATTTCTGCAACAGCTTTTAAAATTGCGTACATAATTGAGATCGTTTCCCACATTACTGCACCCTTCTTGTACGACAGAGTTGAACACTAAGTAACCAAGGCAACTAATACCACTAACAGCATCAGCAAAATTTATTAATCAAGATGGCTCTACAAAAGTATAGATGAGCGCGAGATTATTATACATCAGAATAAATATCAGTTAACAGCATGGGCTTCTTCGAAGACAAGGACGAACAAAAATTACCTGCTTAATTCTCACTGTAGTGTGAGGTAAAACGTTGGCCTTCCTTTGTTCTTAGATGCACAATCGGCCCAGAGTTTAAATTTACTTCATTCTCAATTAACTCAGTTGAACCGTTCACTTACACGGTTACTTGGTAAAGCCCCATCCAGACTCTCTTGGTGTAAATTCCATTACCAAACACATGTTACAAGCTTTTACCTATTTCAACTCAACGACACAACGTTTGAGTTTGGGAGACATGTCTTGGATACTTTAGTATCCATCGTCAGTTCAAGGATGATTACAAATTTTTAGATGAAATTATAAATTCTACAAGTAAAAAATTAATCAAGAATAACGTGACGCGGATACAAATCTGTGAAAATATTACACTGATACTTAAGGCATGTTAAGGGATACAACAAAATTAGCGAATACAAATGACGTGGTATGGAAGCAAATATGTGATATTAACAACTGATCTTAAACAAAATGCAATCATTTAGCTTAAAGCGAACCACTCTATGTTCCTTTAAGTTTCACTTATAATTGCATCTTTTTGATCGGGTCATCATTTTTGGCATCACTGTGTTCATTCCCTTTCCAGAGTAGCATCTGTGAGAGCCGTTGCAAGAATGCAAAAAAATGTTCCTTAAGAGGAAACGTCTTCTCTTAATTACAAATGGCATTGTACGAAGCATTGAAACCGGTGTAAGAGCCGTTGTTGTCTGATATGAACATGACAAACATGTGGTTTGACGAGGAGTAGATTCCCTCTGCAGGGGGAGGGTAATCTCCATAAAACACTCCCAATACTTTCCCTGTGGTATTTTTGCCATCAAACACATATAACCCGTCCGTGTTAATCTCTTTTTGCAAAATGAAACTTGTGAACGTCAAAAGAATTTGTTGCGCTGGGCTGACCGTAATCGTCCAAGAGCAGTACTGTCCTTCCGGGTACTTCTGTGGATAGTTTGGTGACTGAAAAGTACCATTGACTGCAGTTAGGACTTCGCTGCATCCTAATAAAAAAAAAGATAAATTACGTTTTCGAATGGGCCAGAGTTTGTGTATTATTCAACTGACTTTTAGAAATGTTATCTTTATGTATATGTACTTAACCTTTTATAAAACGTTTCAAAATAACCGAAACTGTACTTTCAACTTATATTTGAACAAAAGCTATAGACTTGTAGGTTTTTATATG
The DNA here is from genome assembly GCF_977016875.1 of Pavona decussata. Lineage (NCBI taxonomy): Eukaryota > Metazoa > Cnidaria > Anthozoa > Scleractinia > Agariciidae > Pavona > Pavona decussata. Next base: position 841,341 of record NW_028145477.1, on the reverse strand, counting down.
GTGCTGTTGAGTTGCTTCCATCATTTTTCAAAACCGAATTAGCAGTACGATACAGTTTCTTTTATTTGGACACGATGAATTTAAAGAAAGGCTGTGGTGCCTTATTCTACAAAATGAAGATTCATACAGTAAGCTGAATAAAAACGATGTATCCAATGGTCTTTTTTATTATTCGGTGGAATAACTACCCCCTCCCTCTTCAGAAGTTCGGACTAAATTTTAAAGAAAATCAAGCGGTTTTTTTTTTATAAAAGGTCACCTCAAACTTTGGGAACGCTTTTAAAAAACTAATTCCTTTCGTTCCTGGAGGGTCAAAAATGTCGTTCAAAGTGCGAAAAAAGCAGTTAAAAGCCAGGAACCCATTCCTTGGAGCGTACAACTGCCACCAGGCTAAGCCTTTGCTTCGGCGTTTTCGCAGATCAGTCTATTTTTAGATGCGAAGGGGGAATACTATTTCCCGCGAAAATTCAATTTTCGGTTCACATAAAACTTATGCAAAGCTTGATACTGGTAGGAAAGGCCCAGGTGGAAGACTGGATTTGAGGGAACTTTAATCTACAAATAAATAGGTCTGTAAAAACGCGGACATGTAACAGTTGCACGCCCCGGGTAATGTGCTCTTGTAAAATCTAACAAGTATATAAATATTACGTGATACATATTATCACAGCAATTTAAAAACTGGTTATGGGAAACAATAAATAACAACTTTCATCTTTATCGCTGGCTTTTGCGTTGGGTCTTTATTAAAGAGTGGTTAGTTGTCTTGCAGACTCTGTTTTCGTAGCTATTTCAGGGTGTAGGCTTTAGCGCCAGTTAAGGGGTCCAACATATGTTTTAATACCAATGCAATACACCCTTTCCACAGTAATGCATTCTTCTGGAAAATTAAATAACAGCGTGGGACGACAAGATTTTTGCATTCGTGTAAGAAACGTGGTTAATAAATTTACTTACCCTGATAGTAACAGTAATGAACTTGTGGATCTGGGGTTTTGACAACATATGGGATGGACCCATTTTGCCTGTCCGAGTTACGATTATCTTCCGTGTCAATTCTTATCCACTCCACATTAACGACTGCCCACTTCACCTGCTGGCATTCAGCTGAACCATAAGCCAGCAAGAAAAATGGCGACGCAGATGGAAGGGAAATCGGCTCTTTTTTGTCTCCGTCTAATCTACAGCAGAACTCGATCCTTGTGTCGTCGCCATATAACCCGTCAGGAAGTGTCCCGTTCTTTCTATTACTGTTATTATTGTCTTCATCGTCCCAACGTATATATCCTGATCCCAGATCTGTGGGGCAGGAGCCGCCTTTCTTGTAAATACAGTATTTACCTGAAGATTTAGAATTACAATGACAATTTATATAGCGCCGAAACCCAAAAAGTTCCAAGGCGCTTTTCAAAATTGAGAAAAGTTCAATACAAAAGCAAGGGCGCTAAGAATGTAATGTTTAAAACACAAGCAGCAGTGTTTTATCGGGATTTAAAACCACGAGGCGCAGCCGAGTGGTTTTAGACCCTGGAAAAGTGTACGCAAGAGAGTTCATAACAATGATGTTTTTGTGAACGTTGGAAATAAGCATACGATAAAAACAGTCAATATCGCATACTAATAAGGAGGAGGTTTTATCGGGTTTTAAACCACTGCACGTGATGCTTTATCGACCATTTGATAGGTCAATGGGCTTCTGAATTATTAATTATTTTTGAGATGTACCATAATTGTTCAAACATGTAAAATTAATTAGAAATAAACTAAATGTTGTCTTATAAAGAAACGTTTTTAACTTGTTTTTAAAACTATAAACTAAAGTACAGTTCGTTAATTAGACTAGTAACAAGTTACATAATTAGTTTAGGAGCACAGACAGAAAACGCCCTGTCTCCATTACTCTTCAAGTTAGAAAAAGGCCTGGGTAACTAATAGGCGATTTATGCACATTGAACAAAATCCAAACTAGTAACTGGAAGGTCAAACGTTCGACTCATGTTTCGAGAACTCGGATTTTGTTCTTCCGAGTATGCCTTCGTCAACAACTACAAAAACCTCTCTTTTATTTATTCACCAGACTTAAAGCATAACATCAGATTTCTTTCAATGCGCATCTGCCAATCATCGACATTCAAATCCTAGCAGTGTACAGGATGTTTGCCACAAGGTCATTTGCCCCATTCACACCAAGGCTTAAACACGTTTGAAAACTGTTTAGTAAAACACGTTTAAAAACTGTTTAGTAAAACACAGTCTAAAATTGTTTCCCTCTGAAAAGCTGCTTCACAGATCTAGCACAAATGAAAGCATAAATTAAAGTTTACTTGAATCCTATGTCAAAGCCAATGGTTCAGCTTTCTGCTAACAATTTTCATTTTGTCGAACCTGGTTTAATAGTAAACATGTTTTGTTAGCGTGAATGGGTCTCTAGTTTAATGGCTAACGTCTCCTGCAGCTCAGCACATGTCTCAGTGGTAGGGCATCCAGCTAGTAATTGGAAGGTCATTGGTTAGACAACTGTTGGAATAATAACTCTGTTGGACGTTAAAGAACCCACTCACTGTTCGCAAAGAGTAGGGGACGTAGTTCCCAGTGTTGTGGTCTGGTCTTTGTGGGTATATTCTCATGGTTGGTTGTGAAAATGCTCGGAGATATTAGCTGCATTAAGCTACTCTAAAATCCGAGGGTAAATAAAGATTGATGATGATGATGATGATGATGATGATGATGGAAGAATGCAATTATTATTTTACCGTCTTCAGAAATGCACGCTAATGAGATATATGAACTGTATGATATATATCACAAATATCACAAAGTGTCCTCTACCCTAAATTGTTACTAAAACACAAATAACTCTGTCAAACATGACGTCATATGAAAACGACAAAAAGGTCTGTCCTATATGAAGAACCCAAAATTAGGGTTAGGTGCATTTCTGGACATAAGTGATACTACCTGGAGGCCAAAAGCTTCTGATAGTGTCGATCGACGTATTTGGTTTGATGCAGAACCAACGCAAAATATTGTTTCGTAAATCGGCATTAAGGTGGAATTCTTCTGATGCCTTGGTGTTCTGATTATTATCCTCCGTATCCTGAAATCTACTTCCAAGAAGCCACGAAAAGCTATCGGCATCAGGACACCCGGATGCAGCCATAGGTATCCCGTATGAGCCGGCTGGCCAATGTATGGTCTCTGAAAAACGTTAACATAAAATCAAAAAAACAGGATAGCAGGTTAAGTTAAACCTTAATTTAAAGTTTAAGCACTGTTCCTATGGCTGTTTTTTGTTACTGCTGCTTGATGTTTAACGTCCATTAAGAAAGAAGTAGTCAGCTGATGGCAGATCAGAATGCACCGAGTGGTGAAACATCAGCCGGGAACAGCAACCTGAGTGTCGAGACTGAAAGGAAACCGTTAATCATTTCACTTCCTCAGGATTCCGCTGACCATCAGACAGGGAGATCCCATACTACGACGGTGGCAGAACATGCAGATATGCGAGTTCTAGCATTGAGAAAAGTTCCTGTAATCGTAAAGAATGGTGGTCGAATACTCAAAGTGAATGCCTTATTGAACGAAGCCTCCATGTATATTAATGCAGAGGTAGCAGCAGAACTTGGACTCCAAGGACGGTCACAGAAAGTCACTGTTAACGATTTAAATGGACAAACTGAGACTTGCGAGGCCATGCCAGTAAAAGTTGAACTTGAACTGCCCAGAGCTTGACTGGAAACATGAAAGCAATCAACTGGTGCAAATGGCGCAAAGTGGATTCACCTGAAGGACATACAACTTCCGGATCCAGGACCACGCCCTTTCGTGGACATACTCATCAGAGTAAATTATGCTGAGTTACATTATTCGTTCAAGGACGTTGGAGGAAGATCGGGCGAACCAGTGGCAAGACTTACGCCTTTGGGGTGGACATGTGCCGCATCTCCTAATGGTCTAAAAGCGACTTGCAAACGAGTTTCACACATACTTACCTTGTTCGAGAACATAGGCAAGACTCGGATGAGATTAGTGTTCTACTTCGCAGTTTCTGGGAGATTGAAGCTTTTGGGATGCTAAAAGACGCACAAATCCTGAATTTCGACGACAAGTTGGCACTAGAGAAAGTTGAGAAGTCCATCAAGTACGTGGGTGGAAGATATCAAGTCGCAATTCCATGGAAAGATGACGAACCTGAACTGCCAGACAATTACGAGACGGCGGTGTGTCGGCTGTTTAACACTGAGAAGAGGCTGCAGTAAAACCCAGAGGTAGGAGAAGCTTACTCCAAATGCATCAGTCAGTACCTTGAGAAAGGATACATTCAAAATATATCCAGCTGAGAACAGACCATCAAAAAAGTGGTACTTGCGTCAATTCCCTGTTGTAAGGCCTGATAGCACTACGGCGAAAAGTCGTATTGTATTCGATGCTTCCGCCAAGTGTGAAGGAGTCTCCTTGAATGACACCATTCTCTCAGGACCAAAGCTGCAGAAGGAAACGATGTGTTGCTACGTTTTCGCAAACATCCCGTGGCGCTAGTTTGTGACATTGCCAAAATGTACTTGGGAATTGAAGTTGCACCAAAAGACCGACCACATCTGCGCTTCCCGTGGAGATCACTAGAAAAAGAGAAGGTGCCAGAATTTGAATTCAATCGCGTGGTGTTTGGAGAAAACTCATCGCCATTTCAAGCTCTTTTTGTGGCAAAAGCGAACGCCGAGAAGCACAAAAACGAACTTCTCGAAAAGATTCCAGTTGAAGACAGAGCGTCTGAACTCCATCTTGACAGTAGTGGAGTACAAATGGCGAAGACACCGGGAGTCTCCTGATTACCAGATGAAGACGTATTTACATTCAAGACAAATCCTCCAGAGGAATGGTTGGAACTTACCAAACCAAATTTCATAAAGAAGATTACAAAGTTGTTTGATCCAGTTGTTTTCTTAGCACCGTTCCTCATTCGTGCTAAAGTTCTATTGCAAGAGATGTGGGCTGCTTGACTCGATTGGGACGACCTTTTTCAAGGCGATTTGGCTAGAAGAGCTCGGACATGGTTTAGTGAGTTAAAATATTTACCTGAAACCAAAATTCCGAGGTGTCTGCGCTTAGAACAGGACGAGGAACTGCGTTTAGAGATACTGCATACATTTGTTGATGCATCGCAGGATGCTGTCGTCTTTAAAAGAGACTGTTATAAGAGTGGATTGGTACCCAGACGGCTAGTGACTGCTAAGACAAGAGTCGCACCCCCCTCCACGACGAGTATTCCCAGATCGGAACTGATGGCAGCAGTCCTCGGGTTGAAAATATCAGATTCTGTTTCCAAAGCCTCAGACAGTGCCCTGAAATAATTAACCTTCTGGTCTGGTAGCAATGTACTGTGGTGGATCAGAGGAAGAAGTCGGTCATTCAAACCGTTTGTCGCAAACCGAGTGGGAGGGATTCAGAGTCTGACTGATCCTCAGCAATGGCAATTCGTTCCAACCAAAGAAAATCCAGTTGACCTTGTCACAAGAGGCTTAAAAGTATCAGAGGTAGCTAACTGCGAGAAGTAGTGGAACGGTCCTGAATTCCTTGGAAAAGACGAGTCTGAATGGCCGATAAATCGTGTCAACGTAGATCAGGAAACGCAATCAATGAAAATCAAGAGGAATGACCGAGAATTTCCCCAACAAGCAAATGATTATGCCGAGGAACGAACAATGATTTCACTAAAGGAGGATAATCATTTATGGCGTTTGAATCCAAATCGATTTTCAAGTTGGCAAAAGTTTATCAGAGTTCAAGCGTGGCTCTATCGTTTCATAAACAATTGCAGACTTCGTGAAAGAGAGAGTGGAGAGTAAGGCCAGGAGAAATTGAGGACACAGAAATTTAAGAGATTAAAAGCGCACGACAAGAAGCTTTTCCCGACGAGTACACAGCGCGTGTTCGCCAAAGAGAGTTACCAAAGAGCAACAAATTATTAGATAAAAAATAAGACTTAACGAAGGGGGCCATATCAGGAGTGAAGGTCGACTGAGATATGCAGAGTTCTTGTCAGAAGACGCTCGATTTCCTATAATCCTGCCCCGCAAGAACCAAGTGGCAGAGCTAATTGTCAAGCATTGTCACGGGAAAGGGAAGCACACAAGTTGAACTGATCAAACATTGGCAGCTTTATCAACCCGGTTTTGGATAATTTCTGGACGCGAAGAAATTAGAGAATGGGAGAAGGAGTGCAGTTTGTGTCGAAGACGAAAAGCTAAAGCAACAAAGCAAGTTACGGCCCCTCTACCACAAATAAGACTTAGATTATCACTGCAAGCATTTGCCCAGACGGCAGTAGATTTCATAGTAGGTTTGTTTACCTGTCTCGCAACGACGGCAGTTCATCTGGAGATGGCCAACTCGGGCTGAACTGCTTGCCCAAGACAGAATCGGAGCCTCGACAACGAATCAGGGAGTTACCTGGCATCTTCCAGCAACACCGCATTTTGGTGGCGTACATGAATCAATGATCAAGGCAGTGAAACCGGCTGTATATGCAATTTTAGGCAACGCAAACATCACTGATGAAGAATTAATGATCGCATTTACCGAAGCAGAGGCACTTTTGAATTCAAGACCTTTAACCTATCAGTCTGCAAGTCCCGCTGATGACGTACCATTAACACCGAACCATTTCTTAATTGGTCAAATTGGTGGACAATTCGCCCCAGAGTCAGTGGAAGAGACCACCTTCAGCCAAAAGAAAAGATGGAGAAGAGTGCAAGAATTAGTCAGACACTTCTAGTACAGATGGCTGCGTGAGTGGCTTCCAAGTCTAAATGTCAGGAGAAAGTGGACTGAAGTCAAGCAAGATTTTACAGTTGAAGACGTAGTTTTAGTAATTTTATCCAACACACCACGAGGTCACTGGCCTCTCGGAAGAGTGATCGACGTTTACCCTGGTCCAGATGGGCATGTTAGAGTAGCGAAAGTTCGAGTTGTTATTGTCACTTGGAACTCACTTAAAAACGATGTTGATTTAAGAGACTTTGTTGTGGAACAATCATTGTATTATGAAAAGATTAGTGAAATTCCTACTAGGAACATTTTTCGCAGTTCCTCCTCTTACTAGGTTAAATGTTCGTTGATATGCTACGTCATATCAATGGGGGAGGCATGTACAAAAGAAAGAATGTTAAGACTTTTCTCATCAGGAATAAAATTGTCTTGTTTTTGCCCGAGGGACATGCAAAATAATTCCGTCACGTATTTGCTTTAAATTTCATGTTTTTTAGTCGGAACAGATCTTGTTGTTTTTCCCGTGTTGTACGAGGTGGCTTTTTGGTATATTCAAAGTGGAGTTTGACGGACAATAAATACAAATCCTGTAGTAGTGAAGTGTGGTGGACAGTGATACTAATACATGTTTTTATCGCAGTTTACTAAAATGTATTCACTCGCGAATTCGTCAATGTCGAGTGAACAGAAAAGAGGACATTGTGCGTATCTGCCCAAGCCATCCTCAAAGTAAGAATCTTAACCAAGGCGAACCCACAGTTTAGATGAGAAGATTAGCTGCGACCAAAAACTAAACTTAGTGAAACATTAGCAGAAGCACGCCTGCAAATAGTGAACACGGCAGCATTTGAAACAGGCAATTTTCACAAATTTGTCATGTCGTATGTTGTCTGCATGAAAGACTTTATACAGATGAGGAAATAAATTTAAAGGGGCACTGGGCACTGTTACGGGGATTGTGCTGTATGCTCGTCAAAACATAGTTAATAGAGGGACTGGTTATGAAACCCTGCCATGAAAACAATGGTGCAGCAATTTATGTTGGAAGGGCCGCTGCCGTGCACAATCCTTTGTTTTAACGTTCCACTACGGTTGAATATCTTAACAGGAACGCTTCGATTGGTCAGTTGCTCCGACAAATATAAATTTCAAAAACTATTGTAGTTTGTGCAGGGTCAAGGCCAAAAATGCTGACAAAAACATATAACAAAGAAGTTTGCCAGACTTCATAACCATTGCCTTTTATTGTCTACGGTCAAAACTTATTAAATATTTGACATAAACAATTACGAGGTTGCTCACCTTCTGCCTTCATTTCACAGTAAACGAGTGCAGGTGTTCCTGGTATTATGGTATTCAGCCAGTATTTACCACTAATCGCTTTTCCTTCTTCACTCGCCTCTATTTCTTTACAAGTCTCAGCTGCCAGCTCGGGAATAGAACCGAGGGCCACTGTCAGAGATAATTCATAAACTTGTAAGAATTCTATAGTACATTCTATCAGAAATTTATAAGTAATGCAAGACACTCATCCGACGATTTCACGTTTTTATGAGCGCTTTCAGAGTTTTCATGCGCTAAGAACTACGGGTAAATATACCAATAGCGTAGGATTGACGATGACAGTGTGACAGTAACCGCCGTATATGGTGAGGTCATGATGCAACTGATTGTAAAGGAGATCATGATTTTGCATCACAACAGGTTAAATAAAGCTCATGATAATGCATGTTTACCTCTATTTTTAAACCGTTTCATGTACAATTTCGAACTGTCGGGGATGAAATTCTCAGGTCTCGCCTCTTTCGTGCAATTGTTCAGCTCGCAGATGTCTTTTCCCATCAAGTGATTAATGCTTTGGCACCTGATGTCATTGTTGCATGCCTTTAGACAATGAAGGGAGCTTGGAACTCTCAGAGTCTGGAAGACATGTCCCTTTAGCGCCATGCCGTAGATTGATTGCACGCTTCCGCAGGGCTCATTGTGTACAATACCGTAATTTGCCACTTGGACGTTTCCGCCAGATTCAGAGTAGACATTGAACAGTTGAGAAAGCCCAGTGATAACTGAAAGGATGTGTATCATATCCAAACTGTGTGATCAAAGTAAAACCTTGAAAAGACAAAGGAAACACTTTGATTAAGAACCTCGCCTTTGACGAAGTCTTTTTTGACTCCTGGTAAGTGGCGCGAGGAGAAGTGCGTAAATTGAAATTTTTCAGTAGATTTAAAGTGCGTACGCACATCAAGAACTGAGTTGCTTCTGAATCTTTCGCCTTTATAAATGTTTGTATCCAGAAATGTCGCTGGTGTTTGTTTGCTTGCTCAATAAACTGCATAAGCTCCTCTCTGTTTAAAGTGCAAAGGAAAAATATGTCGTTATCAAATGAACGATTTTAATGCGATTTGGTTTAAAATCTTCGTTTCAACCTCAGCCATGAAGATCCTGATTGGCAAAGGCGACTGCTATTTTTGTACCCATGGCTGCACCATGGGTTTGTAGGCAGTGCTTTCCATAGAACTGGAATGAAATTTCTTGGTGAATTTTGCTTAGTGTCGGAATTATTTAGAATTTTTTGGATGTGAAGAGAAAAGAGCTGTTACTGATGTATTACACTGGGATTTCGTCTAAATTCTGCTAGTGGGAATGGGATTTGAACAATGGAAAGTGGGATTTGGAATAAAAATGGGCTGGGAAATAGGATTGGTACCCCCCCCCCTCCCCTTCCCTTCAGGACCCACCAAATAGTTTCACATGACAATAATTGCAAATTTTACTACCCTTCAAGCGATTGGCAAGGTCATCAGTTAAATTAAAAGCAGGCCCATGAACGGATGTTATGAACCCACCATGTACGACATCAAAGAACATTATCGTATGCGTGGCCCTTAACTGAACAACTGCACACACGCAGGGAAACAATTAAAACCGCCAATACACAAACCTAACCATCTTCTTTTCTTGTTCAGACTCCGTTACCAACAGGCACAAACTAATATAACAGTACACGGCAAATTTCAACAAATTGTTTCTGTTTAGCACGTACTATCGGCTAATAATTTCAAAATTTCATAATTCAGATCACTGGTTTTCATTTTTCCCAGTGTTTATGCAGTCACAGTGCTTCCTTGCATTGTTATAATGCGTTGAATAACAACTCTTATTGACCCTAGCAAAGTCATCAAAATAAATACGCGAACCAAAAAACTATATAATCGATTTTCCTAAAAAAAAATTGCATTATAATTCTTTTCACCAGAACAACTTAGAAAAACTTCTTCCACAGCTATTTTACGCGGATATGAAAGAGGTTGCACAGGGGTGCTGAATTCTTATATAAAAGCTCAGGGTGCATGGAGCTGGTGTCATAGTTTTTTTTTCCCCAATGTTTATGCAGTCATAGTGTTTCCTTGAAGTGTTATAATGGGTTAAATAACAACTTTTATTGCCCCTCAACAAAGTCATCAAATTCGCAAAAACAAATAAATAAAGAATCTATTTACCTGCAAAATGTTCCTGTTTATGCAGTCGTAGCGCTTCATTTTCAACTAATAAATTGTTAAGGGCCCTCTTCAATCCCACACAAACATCATTTTTTCACCATTTTACAAACCTCATTTTGAAGAGGAAAGAGTTAACAATTCTTCACCGAAATTATAAAACTATATCGCAGAATACTGTTGTGTAAAGATAGCGAATATTCAGCAGATCATGACCGTTTTGGGGCAGTGTTATGACACCTTGAATAATAAGCTTTATTGGCCATTAACAAAGTCATTAAGTTAATTTAGCAAAACAAATTCGCGAGCAAAAAAAATAGTGCAATTTTCCCCCAAAAAAATGTGTAAATTATTTTTAATTTCTTTCACCAGGACAATTTTGAAAACGTTCTTCCATAGCCACTTTACGTGGATGTGAAAGACGTTGCCGGGGGTGCTGAATTTTCAAATAAAAGCAGGTGCATGGAGCTGATGTCACGAACGCACCATTGTATGACTTGGAAAAAATACCATTGCATGCACGTCCGTTGAAATACAAAAAACATACCTAACTGTTTTTGTTTCTTGTTAATATTCCGTTAGGAACGAAATAATATAAAATGAGGAGGCAAATTTCAATAAATTGTTTTTGTTTGGCACGTGCGATAGGCAAATATTTTCATAAATGTATAATTTAAACCGCTGGTTTTGTCCTCCGAAATGTTTATGCGGTCAAATTGTATCCTTTTCGAGGCTCCTCAGCTGATTAATACATCATACTCATTTATTCACCAGGCTTAATATATTCCACCTCATTTATTCACCAAGTCGATCAGTCTTATTAAATATCAATGCCAAAGTGCATAAATATTTCGAATATTCTTTAAATTCGAAACTTGCCAAACCATCGCGGGTTTCCGCATCCGAGATGTTAAAGACAAATTTTTGGTAATTTAAACAATTGGTATGGTAATGCTAAAAAGTCATGACGAGATTTCAGGCGGGCTGAGATTTCAGCCCGGTTTCTTGAACAAATCTTCTTAAAACGACGTTTGCGATTACATGAAGAAAGTTTCAGCCCGGTTTTTGAAACCGGGCTGGAAATCTCATGTAATCAGAATGAAATTTCAGCGGTCACCTGGGTAGAAAAGTGAGGTGGGCATGCGCAATGATTTGTTTTCAATGAAACAAGATGGCCACTACCAGGTTTCAGCGGAATAACGGCGATAAATCGAAAATCTTATTCGGTGCTTGGCGAATTATAAATCGAAAATGGACTACCAGAACAGTGACTTCAACGCAGATAAGGTGAAGCAATATGAAGCTGTTCGGGAAGCGATGGCCCGAATATATGAAGAGGAACCAGCCTTCTTTGGACCATCTGCCATTACGCCATTGCCAGCGGCAGACCAGGTCGACGAAACCGAGATGGAAATCTAGGGCTAACAAAAGGCTAAATTGCGAGAGAAGCAATGCCCCTATTTTCACAAGTCGAATATTTGACGCCATTTTGATTTTTGTTCACTCCTCCCGCCAAATTTCAAATTTGGCGCACGGACTGAAATTTCAGCCCGGGCTGAAATTCGCCATGTAATCGCAACAAAATTCCAGCCCGCGTACCGGGATGAAATTTTAGCCCGGGCTGAAATTCGTTATTTATTCAGCCCCTAAACAAATAATTTAGCTCAAATAATTTATCACTTTTATCAATTTTTAAAAGTCCGTTATTAACAGGTGAAGCCATCAACAAGAAATTTTGCGAAAAAGTGCTATCGCTAACACAATTCATGATCCTCGAGTTTTACACCCAACAGCCTGGTTCATCTCCATCTGTTTTGGTAAACGGGTCGGAGAAACCCAACATTCATTCACAGAAGTCAATGCTTCGTCTCAATGAAACGGCTGTTAAAAAATATTGACATTGTGCTTGAGGCATGTGTAATTGTTTTTCTCTGAAAATCACCTGTGGAGTGAGTAATTATACTAATTTACAATTATTCGTCGAAGGCTAAGTAAATATTGGTGAATATTCCCCTCATTCACCATGCAATGTTCACTTCGCCTTCGGCGTTGTTAAGTATTCTGCTCGCCCTCACGCGATAACAAATACAAATTACCAGTTAAAAGAAAAAATTCCGACTTAGAAAGTCCATCAGTCACTTTTCTGAAAGAAAGGAATCATTTGTTTGAGAGCACAAAACATCGCTAAAAAAATGTTTCCCAATTAGGTTATAAGTCAAACGCGTGCAGCTAAAAAATGTTTTTGGTATTCTTTTATTATTATTATTATTATTATTATTATTATTATTATTATTATTATTATTATTATTATTATTATTTTTTTTTTTTTTTTTTTTTTTTTTTTTTTTTTGGTATGCAATGGAAAGAAAATATTGAACTGTATTCGGCAAATTTAACCTAAAACTCGGTCTTCAAACGGAATATATATACGCCTACTTTCCCGTATTGGGCAAAACAAAGTTCATTAAACAGAGTTCAGATTGAAAACTATTATCTGCTTCTTCTCTCCATCCCTCGTTCTCTTTTTCTGTTATATTCTTTAATGCGTCTGTTCATTAAAACGAAATAATATCAAACCAATTTTTTTCTATAAAGCAGCTAAAGAAAAGCGGAAAATTTTCTTACCAATCCTTTCACGTTGATTATTTTTTCAGATGTAAAGCTTGCTGAATCGGGATTATTCTCGGTTCTCCTCCAAACTGAGATGTAATCCTTATCCAGTTTTGCCGCCAACTATAAGAAATCTGAATGAACGGGCAAAGAGATCACAAAAGATATTGGAAGCTAACAAAACAAACTTTCCACTCCAACACAAAATTATCCTAATTTACATGGAAACACGGTTAAACACGTTAATTACTGAAGACGTACAGAAAAGCAGAAAACGACAAAGAAAAACACAAAAAATACCAAATCAACACCAGGTCCAAGTTAGTAAGTCGCTATTTGAAGAATATATCTTAAGATAAGATTTATCTTAAGTTATCTTAAGAATTAGTTAACGAATCAATAATTTGTATGAATAGCTTTTGCAATGCTGTATCTGTTACGTAATGTTTAAAAAACGAGCAGGAGTGTTTTATCCGGTTTAAAACCACGAGGCGCAGCCGACTGGTTTTAGACCCGATAAAACACGTGCTGCGAGTTTTTTGAAAAGCTTCAAAAGCATTTCTGGAAAAGCGTGTGTCAATAGAGTTCATAACAATATGCTTTTGGTTGGAATGTTGGAAATTAGCATACGAGAAAAACACCGAATACAAATGAAGAGTATTTTATCGGCTGGCAAAACACCAAACACTAATAAGGAGGAGGTTTATCGATATATAGTCACTGAACGTGATGCATTATCGACCATTTGATTGGTCAATAGTTATGAATTATTAATATGTTTTTGAAGTTCCACTCATCCGACTACCTTCGAACCCTGAAAATGTGGTCGGATTAACGACGTTGTAAAACTTAGGAAATGGCTGAAATTTGAATTCGTTCAAGGCACAAAAAAGTGTTCGTAATAACAAAGTGGCCACATTGAGGAGTAAGGCAGGGTGCCACTATCCCCTGCATAGCGACTGAATAAATAAAGCAGCTCAACATACCTAGTACCTTAATGACTATATTTTTAAAAGTCCGTTATTAGCTGGTGAAGCAATCAACAAGAAATTGTTCGAAAACGTGCTATCGCTAACACAACTTATGATCCTCGAGTTTTACACCAAACAGCCTGGTTCATCTCCATCTGTTTTTGTAAACGGGTCGGAGAAACCCAACATACATTCACAGAAGTCAATGCTTCGTCTCAATGAAGGCAAGCGGCAGTTCAAAAATATTGACACTCTGCTTGACGCATGTCTAATTGTTTTTCTCTGAAAATCACTGAGTAACTATACTAATTAACAATTATTCGTCGAAGGCTAAGTAAATATTGGTAAATATCCGCTGATTCACCATGCAATATTTACTTCGCCTTCGGCGAATAATTGTTAATTATTCTGCTCGGCCTCACGCGATTACAAATACAGTACCAGTCAAAACAAATTATTCCGACTCAGAAAAGTCCCTCAGTCACTTTTCTGGAAGAAAGGAATCATTTGTTTAGGAGCACAAAACATCGCTTAAAAAAATTTCCCAATTTGGTTATAAGTCCAATGCGTGCAGTTAAAAAATGTTTTTGGGCGTATGTTTTTGGTTTTCTATTTATTATTATTATTATTATTATTATTATTATTATTATTATTATTATTATTATTGTTGTTGTTGTTTTTTGTTTTTTGTTTTTTTTTTTGGTATGCGATGGAAAGAAAATATTGAACTGTATTTGCAAATTTAACCTAAAACTCGATCTTTAAACGATTTACATATACGCCTACTTTCCCGTATTGGGGAAAACAAGTTCATTAAATAGAGTTAAGTTTGAAAACTATTTTCTACTTCTTCTCTCCTTTCCACGTTCTCTTTTTCTGTGATATTCTTCAATGCGTTTTTCATTTAAAACTAAATTTAATATATATTATGAAACAATTTTTCTATAAAGCAGCTAAAGAAAAGCGGAATATCTTCTTACCGATCGTTTAACGTTGATTGTTCTTTCAGATGTAAAGCTTGCTGAATCGGGATTATTCACGGTTCTCCTCCAAACTAAGATGTGATCCTTATCCAGTTTTGCCGCCAACTATAAGAAATCACATTTAGTTTCACTACTGTTTATACTCCATTCGGCTCATAAAAAATAAAAGATATTGGAAGCTAACAAAACAAATTTTCCATTCCAACAAAAAATTATCCTAATTTACATAGAAACACAGTTAAACACATTAATTATTGAAGACGTAAAGTGAAGCAGAAAACGACAAAGAAAAACACAAAAAATACCAAATCACACATTTTTTCTCCGATTACTGTTTCTTCACTTATGTATTTCGTAAAGAATCTTAATTTCTTATAAGCCTTGTGGTTTCGTAAAATGAATGAATATATGACAACATATATTTGAACTGCGGGTGGAAGATTAAAGAACTGTTTACATGGAGAGAGGAAGATTCCAGAAGGCGGATCATCCCAGCGATATATGTTTTCCGTATTCACTTGCAAAAGCTATTCATGCAAAAGCTTCTACTTGGCGCTAGCGCTAGGATTTTCCTAGCTGGGAGATAGGAAGATCCTAGCACCATGTAAACTACCTTCGTTCGGAGGTTCCTTATACAAGTACAACAGAGTAAGTAAAAATAAACATGGGCGCGGCAGAACATGCAGCTGCTAAGGGCCGACAATTTTTCTTCTTCTCCAGTTGGTAATTATCCACTCCGGCCGAAATTTCTGCATTTTTGTTAGCTTTGAATATTAAATTTTAAAATCTCATAATTCTATGAAAACAGTGGCTAAGTACCATGTACGTTTTTAATCACTGTATTTTTTTTTATTGTTATTATAATTTTTTTTTTTTTTTGATATGCAATGGAAAGCAAATATTGAACTGTATTCGGTAAATTTAACCTAAAACTCGGTCTTCAAACGGCGAAATATATATACACCTACTTTCCCGTATTGCGCAAAACAAAGTTCATTAAACAGAGTTCAGTTTGAAAACTGCTTCTTCTGTCCTTTCCTCCTTCTCTTTAGTTGTTATATTCTTCAACGCGTTTTTCATTAAAACGAAATAATATGAAAACAATTTTTCTATAAAGCAGCTAAAGAATAGCGGAATTTCTTAAACTCTTACCAATCCTTTCACGTTGATTGTTCTTTCAGATGTAAAGCCTGCTCAATCGGGATTATTCACGGTTCTCCTCCAAACTAAGATGTGATCCTTATCCAGTTTTGCCTCCAACTATAAGAAATCACATTCAATTTCGCTGCTGTTTATATTCCATTCGGTGCACAAAAAATACATACTGGAAGCCAACAAATCTAATTTTCCATTCCAACACAAACTTATCCTAATTTACATGGAAACACGGTTAAACACGTTAATTATTGAAGACGTACAGAAAAGCAGAAAACGACAAAGAAAAACACAAAAAATACCAAATCAACACCAGGCCCAAGTAAGTTAGTAAGTCGCTATCTGAAGAATATATCTTAAGACAAGATTTATCTTAAGCTATCTTAAGAATTAGTTAACGAATCAATAATTAGTTATGAATAGCTTTTGCAATACTGTACTTGTTACGTAATGTTTAAAAAACGAGCAGGAGTGTTTTATCCGGTTTAAAACCACGAGGCGCAGCCGACTGGTTTTAGATGAGATAAAACACGTGCTGCGAGTTTTTTGAAAAGCTTCAAAAGCATTTCTGGAAAAGTGTGTGTCAATACAGTTCATTACCATATGCTTTTGGTCGGAATGTTGGAAATTAGCATACGAGAAAAACACCGCATACTAATGAGGAGTGTTTTATCAGCTGACAAAACACCACACACTAATAAGGAGGAGGTTTATCGATATAAAGTCACTGAAGGTGATGTATTATCGACCATTTGATTGGTCAATGTACTTATAAATTATTAATATGTTTTTGAAGTTCCACTCATCCGACTACCTTCGAACCCTGAAATGTGGTCCGATTAACGAGGTTGTAAAACTTAGGAAATGGCTGAAATTTGAATTCGTTCGAGGCACAAAAAAGTGTTCGTAATAACAAAGTGGCCGCATTGAGGAGTAAGGCAGGGTTCCACTATCCCCTGCAAAGCGGCTGAATAAATAAAGCAGCTTAAAATACCTAGTACCTTAATGACGATGTTCTTAAAAGTCCGTTATTAGCCCGTGAAGCCATCAACAAGAAATTGTTCGAAAAAGTGCTATCGCTAACACTAACTTATGATCCTCGAGTTTTACACCAAACAGCCTGGTTCATCTCCATCTGTTTTTGTAAACGGGTCGGAGAAACCCAACATTCATTCACAGAAGTCAATGCTTCGTCTCAATGAAGGCAAGCGGCAGTTCAAAAATATTGACATTCTGCTTGAGACATGTGCAATTGTTTTCCTCTGAAAATCACTGAGTAACTATACTAATTAACAATTATTCGTAGAAGGCTAAGTAAATATTGGTGAATATCCCCTGAAATACCATGCAATATTTACTTCGCCTTCAGCGAATAATTGTTAATTATTCTGCTCGGCCTCACGCGATTACAAATACAAATTACCAGTTAAAAGAAAAAATTCCGACTTAGAAAGTCCATCAGTCACTTTTCTGGTAGAAAGGAATCATTTGTTTAGGAGCACAAAACATCGCTTAAAAAACAATTTGGTGATAAGTAAAACGCGTGCAGTTAAAAAATGTTTTTGGGCGTATGTTGTTGGTATTCTAATTTTTATTATTATTATTATTATTATTATTATTATTATTTATTTATTATTATTATTTTTTTTTTTGGTATACAATGGAAAGAAAATATTGAACTGTATTCGCAAATTTAACCTAAAACTCGATCTTCAAACAGTATATATATACGCCTACTTTCCCGTATTAGGAGTAACAAGTTCATTAAATTGAGTTTAGTTTGAAAACTATTTTCTACTTCTTCTCTCCTTTCCGCGTTCTCTTTTTCTGTGATATTCTTCAATGCGTTTTTCATTTAAAACTAAATATTATGAAAACAATTTTTCTATAAAACAGCTAAAGAAAAGCGGAATACTCTCTTACCAATCCTTTCACGTTGATTATTCTTTCAGACGTAAAGCTTGCTGAATCGGGATTATTCTCGGTTCTCCTCCAAACAAAGATGTGATCCTTATCCAGTTTTGCCGCCAACAGTTAGAAATCTGAATGAATGGGCAAAGAGATCACATTCAATTTCACTGCTGTTTATACTCCATTCGGTTCATAAAAAAAATGAAATTGGAAGCTAACAAAACTAACTTTTCACTCCAGCACAAAATTATCCTAATTTACATCAAAACACGGTTGAACACGTTAATTATTGAAGACGTACAGTGAAGCAGAAAACGACAAAGAAAAACACAAAAAATACCAAATCACACATTTTTTCTCCGATTACTGTTTCTTCACTTATGTATTTCGTAAAGAATCTTAATTTCTTATAAGCCTTGTGGTTTCGTAAAATGAATGAATACATGACAACATATATTTGAACTGCGGGTGGAAGATTAAAGAACTGTTTACATTGAGAGAGGAAGATTCCAGAAGGCGGATCATCCCAGCGATATATGTTTTCCGTATTCAGTTGCAAAAGTTATTCATGCAAAACTTCTACTTGGCCCTAGTGCTAGGATTTTCCTAGCTGGGAGATAGGAAGAAATGTGGTCGGATTAACGACGTTGTAAAACTTAGGAAATGGCTGGAATTTGAATTCGTTCGAGGCCCCAAAAATTGTTCGCAATGACAAAGTGGCCGCATTGAGGAGTAAGGCAGGGTTCCACTATCCCCTGCATGGCGACCAAATAAATAAAGCAGCTAAAAATACCTAGTACCTTAATGACGATATTTTTAAAAGTCCGTTATTAGCCGGTGAAGCAATCAACAAGAAATGGTTCGAAAAAGTGCTATCGCTAACACTTACTTATGATCCTCGAGTTTTATACCAAACAGCCTGGTTCATCTCCATCTGTTTTTGTAAACGGGTCGGAGAAACCCAACATTCATTCACAGAAGTCAATGCTTCGTCTCAATGAAGCGGCTGTTAAAAAATATTGACACTCTGCTTGACGCATGTGCAATTGTATTCCTCTGAAAATCACCTGAGTAATTATACCAATTCACAATTATTCGTCGAAGGCTAAGCCGAAACATTGGTGAATATTCCCCTGATTCACCATGCAATATTTAGTTCGCATTCGGCGAATAATTGTTAATTATTCTGCTCGGCCTCACGCGATTACAAATACAAATTACCAGTTAAAAGAAAAAATTCCGACTTAGAAAGTCCATCAGTCATTTTTCTGGAAGAAAGGAGTCATTTGTTTAGGAACACAAAACATCGCTAAAAAATTTCCCAATTTGGTTATAAGTCAAACGCGTGCAGTTAAAAAATGTTTTTGGGCGTATGTTTTTGGTATTCTATTTTTTATTATTATTATTATTATTATTATTATTATTATTATTATTATTATTATTATTATTATTATTATTATTATTATTATTATTATTATTTTTGTGTGTATACAATGGAAAGAAAATATTGAACTGTATTCGGCAAATTTAACTTAAAACTCGGTCTTCAAACGGAAAATATATATACGCCTACTTTCCCGTATTGGGCAAAACAAAGTTCATTAAACAGAGTTCAGTTTGAAAACTATTTTCTGCTTCTTCTCTCCATTCCTCGTTCTCTTTTTCTGTTATATTCTTTAATGCGTCTGTTCATTAAAACGAAATAATATGAAAACAATTTTTCTATAAAGCAGCTAAAGAAAAGCGGAATATCTTCTTACCGATCGTTTCACGTTGATTATTTTTTCAGATGTAAAGCCTGCTGAATCGGGATTATTCTCGGTTCTCCTCTAAACTAAGATGTGATCCTTATCCAGTTTTGCCGCCAACTATACGAAATCTGAATGAATGGGCAAAGAGACCACATTCAAATTCACCACTGTTTATACTCCATTCGGCTCATAAAAAATAAAAGATATTGGAAGCTAACAAAACAAACTTTCCACTCGAACACAAAATTATCCCAATTTACATGGAAACACGGTTAAACACGTTAATTAGTAAAGACGTACAGAAAAGCAGAAAACGACAAAGAAAAACAAAAAAATACCAAATCAACACCAGGTCCAAGTAAGTTAGGAAGTCGCTATCTTAAGAAATATCTGAAGATTGAAAACTTCAAAAGCATTTTGGAAAAGCGTGTGTCAATAGAGTTCATAACAATATGCTTTTGGTCCAATTGTTGGAAATTAGCATACGAGAAAAACACCTCATACTAATGAGGAGTGTTTTATCAGCTTACTAAACACCAAACACTGATAAGGAGGAGGTTTATCGATATATAGTCACTGAACGTGATGTATTATCGACCATTTGATTGGTCAATGGGCTTATGAATTATTAATATATTTTTGAAGTTCTACTTATCTGACCACCTACGAACCCTGAAAATGTGGTCCGATTAACGAGGTTGTAAAACTTGGGAAATGGCTGGAATTTGAATTCGTTCGAGGCACAAAAATGTGTTCGTAATAACAAAGTGGCCGCATTGAGGAGTAAGGCAGGGTTCCACTATCCGCTGGATAGCGACTGATTTATGCACTGAATAAATAAAGCAGTACCTAGTACCTATATGACGATATAGGAGCATTTGTTGCACCGAGAACCAGTCAATTCAGCTTTGAGATTCGTTTTAGCTAAAAAAAAAACTAAGTGTATACGTTTTTCACCTCGTACTGTCCCTAATTGATGTACCAGAAGGCTTATTGGGGGGAATGGTCATAACAAGTTTGTTCGAATTGAAGAGGACCCACCTTGTCTGGGGTAAGGGGGTTATCGAAGACACCACCTTTCTCGTGAATATTACTGACAAAATTTAATTGACTTTAAAATTTGATTTGACACAGAAATATTCAGCTAGCAAGAGTCAGCATTGCTAGATAAACAAGAAAAGTGAGATTTGATTTTTACTACTGGATAGAGGGGTGGCTATGCAATAAAGACACCATCTTTTGAGGTTGAGGAAGGGGGGTGTAGGTAGAGGCCACCATGTAATTTGGGGATGGTGGGCGCTGTTCGAGTATAATAGTTTTGACCACTTCCCTAATTGCTCTTACTTCCAACAGAGCTATCCCGGCAGGACCTTTGTCCCAGGCTTCGTCCAAATTACAACAAGATCGCTGGTGGTACATCAGGCTGGTTACATCAGTAACAAAAATTGAATTGCAACTGAAAACTTAAAGAGGATTTATATGCCATGTTGTAACACAAGGTTGAGTTATGATAGTGTTAGGCTTACAAGGTTTCACAATTAAAACCTACGACAAGTTAGTCAGAATATATATTGTCCTCGCTTCACCTGCGCATCCCAGCAATTTCGGAAGGTATTAAAAAACGGGGCCGGATTATTTTGCAAACTGCAAAGAGTCAATGTCTTAAATTTTAATGAACCTCGATTTTTGTCAAAGCATGCACTAATTGAAATATTAACAAAATTAGTATCTGAATATGAATATATGAAAACATATATTTGAACTGCGGGTGGAAGATTAAAGGGCTGTTTACATGGAGAGAGGAAGATTCCAGAAGGCGGATCATCCAGCGACATATATTTTCTGTATTCAGTTTTCATGTAAAAGGTTGTACTTGGCCCTAGTACTAGGATCTTTCGAGCGATAGGATCTTCCAAGCTGAGAGATAGGAAGATCCTAGCACCATGTAAACTACCTTCGCTTGGAAGGTCTTTGTACCACAAACATGGCGGCGGCCAAACGTTCAGCTGCTGAAGGCCGACAATTTTTCTTATTTTCCACTTAGTAATTAACGACTCCGGCCGAAATTTCTGCATGTAAACCAAACGAAAAGTTGTTTCGCCTTCTAGGATCTTCTTAATGCTAGGATCTTCCTCCCTTCATGTAAGCAGGGCCTAAAATAGAAGAAAGACCCTCGTAGTTTGTTAGGGAATGTTCTAGGTTCTAATTAGCGGTCAAGTTTTTTGTCACTTACGTTCTTGTTAATTTTCTGTTTTTGTTTTATATTTTTTGCCTTTAGTCTCATAGGGGCCACTTAACACTTTTGCCATCTAATTATGCGTACTCGGAGTATGAAGCACATGTTATTTTATTTTTTTCTCTGCTTTTTCGGTTGAGTGTTTTGGGATAGCGCATATCTACCGTTTAGTTACAAACATTCTGTCAAGTCACTGCCGTTTAGTTTATCTTTAAAAGGAGGTATCACCGATAAGGTTCGTATCATCGTCTTTATGCGTCTTGTATTTTCGTTTCACTTGTAATTTACGTCAATGCTTATTTTTTAATTTACTGTTCTAGGACCAGTTTACTGAGTGTCTTCGGTGATTGAATAAAATTTTGACGTAGCGTTCGCCGGTACATTTGCGGCTCCAAAGTTATTTACGCAACATAAGCAGTTGCGAAAAGAAAGCCTGAAAAAAGAAAAAGGCTTAACCAGTAAATCGAGCTCCCTTTTCAAACAACATCGAGATGCATCTTTTGCCTGCGGTAGCTTTGGTCCTAATATATATAGAGAGGATATTACACGGCAGCACGAAGATACGAATTTTATTCCCGAGTGGTAATAACTTTAAAATATAATTGTTTCGTGTACGTCTGTAATCACTGTGTAATCGGCGAAAAAACATTTGAAAATATACTTATCGGGCCCGGTAAGTTTCCCGTACTTTCGAGAAACGGGTCGGTTGATAAGACCAACCATTCGTCTTTACTCTCCCAACGCAAAGTAGCCCCTAGCAAACCGAGAAACAACTCCTGTTAGCAGCCATGCTTGGACACGCCGCCTCCCATGAAACAGACGCAGTTTAAAGGGGAAGTATCACGAGAATTCGATGTCATTTCAAAACCCAAAAATGTTTGTCTGTCAACCGAAACAAAAATATAATTGTCTAGTTTTGTTATAAATCATCCCCTCAGTGCTATAAAATTGTCGATTAGCTCCTCTGGCCAGAGACAGAATATGTCAGAATGGATTGAAACTTGAAAAATGTTGGGCCAACGTTTTTCAAGTTTTTGCATTTTTGTTTCCAAAATGCGCTAGAAAAGATAACGAGTTGTTCCTTTCAATAACTGAGTTGACTTCTTTCTTCTCGTTGTTCTAGAATAATTTTATAGCTAAGTGACGATCTTATTTCACCATTTTTGACAGAAACGATCAAAAACCCCATGACACTCCCCCTTTAAGCTCCTGATGCATTCTCTGCAAGGCAAATCACAATCAAACTAACCACAACAACTGACTCGTCCCCATTCGTCTCTCATGGTCGAGAGGAGAAGCGCGAGAGAGATGCGCGCGGGGGAAGATGGGAAGACGCCTTCGTTGCGTTGCCGTCCTAGTCTCCTCTCGACTGGGGACGAGTCAGCCACAACAACGACAAAAGGCGTTTTATAAAATCATTGTTTAATTACAAAATGTGTAATTCTATAATTAAGAGGTAAATTTTGTGCGGTACCTTAGTAGAAGGAAACAGTTAAACTGTACAAAATATAACCGTGAAGCGACTTGCTTTGTTGGAGGCAGTACACAGTTCCTACGTTTAACCAGAAAGATGACGAGTGGTACATTTACCCATAATTTTTTTTTTGCGTACGAAATCCCTAAAAACGCTCATAAAAAAAACGCACAGATGAGTTCTAAAAACTTCTAACCTTGCATATACAATGTTGTTAGTACAGGGACGAATACGACAAAAATATAACTTTCTATGTGCCTATTGACTGTCTTAGATTTCCAAGGTATTTTGGTAAAATGTACAGCCACCATTGCAAGGTAATTTTGATTGGAAAGACTGAAAGGAACTGAATGACTTGAACCTTGTTTCACTCAAATTACACGTTAACTCGAAGTGAAAGCAATTTCCCCTCATTCAATCTTTTACAGTAATTAAACTCCCCCCTCCCGGAATAATTCGAAGTTTTCTTTAACTCGCTTGCGTGTTTGATGTCGCAGGTTTCATGTGCTTGTTTCAAGTTTCAATTGGTTCTTTGTATTATTAGTGTTAGAGTTATCAGCCATTAAGCAGATGATACCCGTATTCTCTGTACTGATCTGATCTAGCTTGCAATGAAGGCTCTTGCGGGGAGATATATTGAAAAATATTTTGATGCAAAAAGATTCCCGCGTTTAAGCCTCGTGTACAAGTAACAACGGTGGACGTATTGTCTTGGAAAATTCCCCTCGCCCCCGTTCAATGTTGGAGTTATTAGAGCGATTAAGAATCGCGTTTAAGGCAAACGGCAAACGTGAGATTAGCGTTTATGTTTTCTTGAAATAAAGAGTACAACGATGAGAATAGTGCAAACTAATTCTGTCGTTGATGCTAACGCAAAACTACTCGATTTGACAGAGAAACTGAAAACAGCAAGCGGTAAATAAAAGATAAACATGGTCACGTGGTCATATCTCACGTTTGCCATAAATGTCATTCTTAACCTCTCTATTTTCCATGGGAGAATTTCAACAACATTGAAATGGGGGAAATGAGGATTTTTACCAACACACACACATACATACATACACATAACACATGTCCAAGGTTGTAGTTCTAGTTCAATACGGAAAAATACGAATACCGCCTTTTACTTTGATAAATGATTGCCTCTGGGAATGAAGCAGTAACCCAAAAATACCTCTAAGAACACACTGAAGTGACCTCCCTTCTAAGGCGGGATTTCAATACGCAAGGACCGTTAACCTCGTTCCCAGAACAACTTCGGAACGAGGCTGCGTTACCTTGAGCTAAAGTAAAGTATGGTAGTGTGTTTAGTAAATTTAGTTTCTATAACCTCATAACTGTTTCCTGCACTTGAAGTTAAGTCCTAGGCGATTTAGCTGCGTATATACTGGTCTGCAAAATGATTGTCAACTGAATGCAAATAGAAGCCATTAAGTAATACTGTACTATCAAGTTTGTAGATAAAATTCCTAGGTGTACGTATTCAGATGAAAGGTGTTGACTAGTACTTCCTTCCGTGGTGCTGTGCTATTTTGCTGCACAAGGTGGGTTGTAACTGTCCAGTCCGTGGATAGAATCCTAGAATGTGTTATTGGAATGAAAGCTCTTGAGTACTAGTTGCCTATGGGCTGTTTATTATGCTGTGCAAGGAAGAATGACCATTCAAGAAGAAGGCCGTTGAGCTGTACTGTCTGTTCTGTGCTGCGGTTAAATGGCGTGACAATTCTCTGTTAGTACTATCTACATACAAGTACAAAGAGCGAAACAAAAATATTTGTCAGCTACGTAGCACTCCTATAAAAGCTATAAAAGTTAGATAAAAAGGGTGGGGAAGTGCCAAACATTTGCCAGACGTTCCGGGCTCTGACACTTCTACTGATGAAGGATTAAGCCCGAAACGTTTTGAATTTCTTCGAATTTTGGCGTTTTCACTTACCCAACTAAAACAGGGAAACAGTTTCCTTCGTAGCCCTCAATTTTATCGTCATGCAACCCTTTTTACAGGGTTTGCGTGACGATCCACAAAGCCCTTGCCTAAGGGACTAGGGTTCTCACAGACAGCAAACAGTCCAGTTAAAAAACAGGTAGAAAGACTTCTAAAAGAATGCTTTCCTATCTAATAATACCTAATTACATATCCCTATCCATATCTAAAAACGTGATTAAAATATATTCATTTCATCTAGACCACAAAAAGATATTAAGAAGTGTTGCAAACGTAGACCAGAGAAAACAGACGAGTTTTGTGGCGCTGAGACATGAAAGCAGACATTTCATACTGATGACCCACTGGATAGCAACTCACCCACTGAACAAAGTATCGCCCTTGGAACAACTGGTTACACGACCTCAGTACAGAATACCTCTTTAGAATTCTCTCGTCTGCTTTCCCTGGCTACAGCAAGCTTGGAGATCAACTTGATTTCCTACTCAGCCGTTTTATAAAATACTGTACATCGCAAAATGGTTTCTTTTCAAAGACAAATCTTCTCTGTTTTACCCTTCCTGTGGTATCTTGATCTCAAAATATATATAATCCATATATAAAACTCAAATAAAATGTTCATAAAAACGTTCAGAAGTTGTTTGCATGTGGCAGTCAGTTCGTCAGGGCGCAGTCGACTCTATAGGTTCCATCTGTGAAATGTAAAATCACAAGGTCTCTGCTTTTTCAACGTTAAGGCTTTCGCTCTTACTTTAAATCTGAAAACAAAAATCACAAAAGCATTGATATGACATCCAAAACATAAATCAAGTGTCAATGTATTTAGCGCATAGCACTAACTGGGGACACTTTCCAGATCGAATTGGAATTTAGAATTGTTGGTTTTTGAGGAGAGGAGGAGCAAGGACGAGAGCCGACAACAAACTCAACCCACATATGACGCCGAGTCAGGTCCCCACCCCTCGCTTCATGGTTTGAGAAGCTATACCAAACAGTCGAAATTTAAGAGTTTCATCCTATTTCCAAACACCTGGGGCCTGTTTCTCGAAAGTTCCGCTAACTTACCGGGCCCGATAAGTATATTTGTAAATGTTTTTTCGCCGATTACACAGTGAGTACAGACACTGTACTTGGCTAATGCTTTCACCGAATTATAAGATTTTAAAATTTAGTATTCAAAGCTAACAAAAATTGACTTCTGTTAAGAATCAGTTATCACCAAAGACACTTATCGGGCCCGATAAGTTACCGGGTCTTTCGAAAAACGGTCCCCTGGGCCGGGTTGTTCGAAAGCCGATTACGGCTAATCTACGATTAAAAGTTAATCGAGGTTTTCGTTCCGTTCGTTAAAAATGGTTTTAAAGGTTAATTTCAAGCTCAATGAGTCAAACCTGAGGGCCAAAAATCTTTTAGAAGAATCATTATTGATTAGTAATTAAACTCGAACCAAAGTTCACGTTAATCCGGGATTACCTTAATCGGGCTTTGACCAACTGGGCCCTGGAAGTTGGTTAAAAAATACTCGGCTATGCCTCGTTTTTTCCAACTCACTTCTCAGTTTGAAACTCGGATGAAACACTCTTCCTTGTGTTTTACATGAAGATACACTCACCACTAAACTCTTTCCACGTAATTCCCGGGGAACGTTCCAAACAAATTGGTGCGAGCAGACGTACCCACGAACCATCCATCATCACATTTCTCCAGCACAATCACCTCCTCTCCCTCTTCAAGACGCAGCTCGTCTTCATTCACAGGTTCATAGCTAAACATCGCACGGTACCTGAATGAACAACACATGCTCATGTATAACTATAACATTACTTACTCAGCAATCACCACCTGTATCATTTAGTAATGTTTAAAAAACGAGCAGGAGTGGTTTATCGGGTTTAAAACCACGAGGCGCAGCCGAGTGGTTTTAGACGCGATAAAACACGTGCTGCGAGTTTTTTGAACGGTTTCAAAAACATTCCTGGAAAAGCGTGTGTTAATAGATTTCATAACAATTATGCTTTTGTGAAAATTGGAAATTAGCATACGAGAAAAACACCGCATACTAATGAGGAGTGTTGTATCAGTTTTATCAGCTGATAACAACCGTATACTAATAAGGAGGAGATTTATCGATATAAAGTCACTGCACGTGATGTATTGTCGACCATTTGATAGGTCAATGTGTTTATGAATTATTAATGAGTTTGGGGCAATACTTTATCGGCAAATTACTATACCTAGCGTAAAAGTTCGATAATTTATGTCCATACGTAATTTACGTACGCACCTTTCTCCCTGCTCGTGTCCTATTCTTTGCTCATCAATAACTGCATGAGCTACCACTCCTCCACCCCCAAAGCGAGGCTCAGCTGGTTCCTCGATATACTTGACTTGTGTTGACTTGGGAGCAGCGGCCTGGCCTGTGTGTACAGCCCCAGGGGGCCTGGACAACAAAACAGAAACACGTAAAACTTTGTTAGTTGATACATCGAGAACTGCTGAAAAAAACATAGGCACACCATTCGTGCAAAGCCTAATCTCACCTGCAGTGTTTCATGGACTACGGGGGAGGGGGAGAGGGGTAGATGGTGCCTCTTTTGGCTACTGTGCATACGTTCTGCACATCGCGGGATACTCGGGTTTCCTATGGGTGATGCCTACTAATAAAACTATGCGGAGAATGTAGAACTTAGCAAGTGCTCTTGGTATCCTAAAATTAAAGGAAATTGGGGGTAAACATTCATTTTGTAGAGATAACAAAGCTTCAATTTGGGAAAAAAACACTATACATTGCTTTGTATTTTACTGCTTTTTAGAATATTTCTTCCTAAATTATCTTAAAAAATGGGTGGTTACCCGCAACTTTCTTTTTAGATTTCAGTAGCCCTTGCTAAGATCTGCTTTTCCTGCATAGTCATAAACCGCGCAAAAAAAAACCTTCGGTATTAGGAGGCACCGTCCTTAAAGACGATACCTCCTAATTCAAAGGAATTTTTGCGCAGCGATTAAGCGGGAAAAGAAGATCTAAGTAAGGGCTACTGACATCCAAAACGAAAATTGAGGTAACCATGCGGTTTTCGGAGATAAATACACCACTCGCCAACGTAAACTTGAAGAATAAGAAGCAACCATGTCGACCGAACAGGCTACACAGTGACCGCCATATTTTTTAAAAAATAAGAGCGGCATTCCTATAACACCATATAAGGAGCGCATGATTGACGGAAGCGAATCGCCAAATGCTCTCGGGAGTTTCTATTCTAGGGTCGAGTATCAGTGAAATCGGTGGTAAGCTTCGATTTGGAAAAAATGTCATGAATTATTATGTATTTTAAAGCTTTTTAAACTTACTGTTCCTTGATTATCTCTAAAAAATGACGCGATTCCAATAGCTCTTGCTAAGATTTTCCTTAACATAGTCATAAGCCGCGCAAAAATAACTGTGTTAGGAGGTATCGTGCTTTGACAATCCCCAACCTTAATCATCCGCACTCCCTTGTGATATTTCCTGTAACATTCCGAATGGGAGCCTCTGGTTTAAATTTATTCACAGCAATCTTTTCACTCACCCCCTTGACTGCTGCTGTCTCTGGTCATAGCCTTGGTCCATTCTTCCATACTCTGGAGCCTTTAGAGAAAAAACAACCATTTTACTTCCAGGTGTGACCAACAACTTGGGCAAGAAGAGGAGGATTTCTTCTAGAGCGGGATTTCCGCAATTTGTAAAAAAAAATTCCATACAACTGACAGCAGCAAGTATGTATAGCCTATAAGGCAGCTGGTGTAAGCGCATTCAAGATCCCACCCACCCCACCCACACTACAAAAAGGCCGGTACGCGTTGGTTTGCCGTACGAACACATGTGGCGTTTGAATGAAAAGTCCTGAACGAGTGAAGAGCTCATGCTCGAGAAACCACGTTTTCAGAACTTGGTGGCGAATGATGTTACATTTCCAGTGATACGTGTCACCCCGTAAATCCAAGCGAAATTTTTTTGTACTAAACAACCCTACATATCAGGCCCCAGTTGTTCAAAGAGCGGATAACTTTATCCAGTGAATAAGTTGCTATCCAGCGGATAAAGTGTACGTTTTTCACGCAATCCCATACTTAGATTAGACAGACGCTTCTACTTTATACACAAATTATAAGGCTATAGGGAATTCCTGTACACATTTAATCTGCCGCATAGCAACCTATCCAGTGGATAAAATTATTCGCTCTTTGAACAACTGGGGCCAGGATTAAAAATTCTCCTACCTGCTCCGTTCGGGCTGATTGAATAGGCTGCACTTGTTCCTGACGAACAACTGTGGAGAAACAAAGAAAACCGAGTGTCCATTTAACTACAGGCCTCCAAAGATTGCATAACTCCGTGTACTTCTATTAATGTGTAGCCACCGAAATGATAGCTGTTGAGTTGTAGCCTTCTGTTGTATTGTTTATAATGCTGCACAGGATGGATCAAACAACTGAGCCTATGGATGAAATCCTAAAGTGTGACCATACAAATGAAAGCTACTGAGCAGTACTTTCCTGTGGTGCTTCTTATTACGTTTTACAACCGGATTCTAACTTTTGAGTCTGTGGATAAAATCCTAAAGTGTGACCATTCAAATGAAAGCTATTGAGCAGTACTTTCCTGAAGTGATATTTATTATGTTGTACAACCGAATTCTACCTATTGAGTCTGGGCTAAAATTCGAGAGCGTAACCATGATTCAGATGAGAGCTAATCTGATGATAACTTCCGCTCAGGTGTTCAAAACTTCCATCAATGTCATCAACAGCCGACCTGCTCAGGGATACACTAGCCGGGAAGATGTACTTTTCTGATCTACAAAGTGGCTTCCGGGTATATGAAACATACACAGTTGGAAATCACACAGATGTTTGGAGAGGATAATTATTCTTCTGCCAAAACATGGGGCAGCCAAGAACCCCCTGACTTGCAAGGTACTGAACAGAAAAATATATATATCATCACCCACCTTGGACTTCAGGTTCTCTGTAAACCTAAAACGAAAATGTAAGAGCTATTAGTGAAAATGGTACTCTGTGTTATAGGAATGTTTGGACGTTGGCGTGACTCACCTCTAAGTAACTTGATGGTACAATTCCTTTCCTATCACCCACCCGTCCCTCGTACCAGTTGCTGTCGACTCTACGAACTAAACCGATTATATCTCCCTGTAAAATAGAAGCAAGAACAAAGTTCAATAAATCTGGTTTCCACAGAAGAAAAATGTTACCTCACACAACAACTCCCTGCTCTACCACGCTACTCCTCATAGTACAGGGAGACTAAAAAAATAATTTACAACTTGTCATGGGACACCCCGTGAAAGACCATTATGAAAATTACCGTATTTATTCGATTAACCACCCACCTTCGAACAAGCGCCCAGCCTGAAAGCCCAAAAAGTTAAAAAGCGCCCATCCCACCCCATCCTAACAAAACAACATTTCTGTACTAGCCCAGCATGAAGTTTTGTCTTGTTGAAGCGAAATAAATTTGTTATCCCTTGTTTTGTTATTCTCTAAAAATGTCCTTGAGCTTCCTTGCTTGCTGAAAATGTTGGGAAAATAATAAGCGCCCACCCTCTAATAAACGCCCATCCTCATGGGCTCAAACTTAATTTAGCGCCCGGGGCGGTTAATCGAATAAATATGGTACCCAGTGGGACTGTTCTATAACATTGCGAGTGACCTAACACCCTCATCGATATTATAATTAGCCTTTAATTCCAAAACGTCTTTTACCATTTTAATAGGTAATAATAAGAAACAGATGACAGATCATTTAACCTGAACCACAGCAAGCTCTGACTTAAGGACGGTGCCTACTAATAAAGAAGTATTTTTGTTTGGTTTATGACTATGCGGGGAAAGCAGATCTTAGCAAGGGTTATTGAAATTCAAAAAGGAATTTGGGGGTAACCACGCATTTTTTAGAGATAATTAAGCAACAATTATTCTAAAAAACAGTAAACTACAAAGAAATGTATGGCGTTTTGTTCAAAATTGAAGATTTTTATCTCTGAAAAATGCATGGTTACCTCCAATTTTCTTTTTGGATACCAAGAGCACTTGCTAAGTTCTGCTTTCTCCGCGTAGTTTTAAACCGCGCAAAAATATCCCTGTATTAGTAGGCACCACCCATAGGAAACTCGAGTATCTCGAGATGCGCAGAACGTATGCGCCGTAACAAAAGTAGGCACCGTCCTTAAGAAGGTGTCGTTACTTTCAAAATACTCAGGAAAACAAATTAAAAACGAAAGACAAGACCGTACCTTGCTGCACGGTAGCTCCCTCTGAGTCTCAGCCTTGAAGTTGTACCTAACTTTTGCCTCGCCCTCCACATTCACGGTCTGCGTTGTCTGTTGTGCCACAGGGCGCGGTGACACCTGTTGAACCTGGGGTGGCTGTGATTGAGGCGCTGGCTGACGCTGCTGTGGCGGAGCCTGCTGTTGAACCACTTGGACGCGGGGTACTATCTTTTGTGTTGCTGGTGGTGGGACTGGTTCATCATCTTCATCTACTGGGCGAACCTTCAGAGACAGAATTAACCCTTTAACCCCCAATATCAAGGAACAAATTCTCCTATCTTGTCCCCGTACTTCTCTCATAAAAGTACTGGGGAGAAGTCATTAAAATATCAAGAAAATTCACCTTGGGTGATCACATCCCTAATTCTCATGATCTCAGGGATTGAATAAGCATTGATATTACAAGGAGAAATTTGATGCTGATCACTGATAGGTCTTAAAGGGAGAGATTTAGAATTGAGTTTACGGCAGAAATGACCACGTGACTATGTTTACCCTTCATTTGCCGCTCGCTGTTTTCAGCTCATTAAAATTGAGTAGTTTTGCGTTAGCATCAAAGGCCGGAACTGTTCTGCACTATTCTCATGTGTCTGTGTAATGTTTTTTTTTAGAAAACATCAGCACGAATCTCGTCTGCCGTAAACGCGATTCTAAAACTCTCTAATATTAACCCTTTTAAAATCAATCCAAAAGGGATATGATATGACTTAAACTTCAAGTCTATGAGTGAAAACCCAATTCTGCTGGTCATTGGACATTGTCCAACCGTGCTTATTAAATGTGGTAATAATTCAAACATTTACAGAGTGTAAAGAAAGATAACTCCAAATTTGTCTCCAAAACTTGTCACAACTTTTGAATTGTAGATAGTTTTTTTTAAGCCTTGTTCTTTTCGTACATAGACTATATTTACTGACTGTATTGTTTTACACATATATTTGTAAAGCACCATGAGCGTAGGAATGGCGTTTTCTAAATAAAAGTTGACTTGAGTTGAACGTGTACTTTATGTGTGACTAGTCAAATGAAACGTTTGTAGTCCTATTTTCTAATGCCACTGTTTTTTTTATGTTGTATAAGGTAGATTTTCTTTGTAAAGTGATCGAACCAAGAAGATAACGCCTTAGAATCACAACCATATTTAGTTATTTTGTAGACATTTTGTGACTTTTCCAACTCCCTCCATAAAGAGGCACTGTCACGGTGATTTTGTTGTATGTTAGCCAAACAGCTCAAATATTTGACAAAGAACCCCTTCTTTAAGGTGAAATTGCTGTTAGGGCAAGGGGAGGAAAGTATGAAATGATTTCTTCGCGGAAGAAAAACCTATAAGCAGTTTTTAGCAGTTTCTCCAAAATTCACAGGACGAACTTGAAAATGTTGGCCAATTTTTTCAGTTGCAATCCATTTCCATCTTAGCCATCTGCAGACAAACATGATTGATACTAGTTTTTGTGAACTAGAAGGGTTATTTTTAACAAAACTGAACCATTATTTTAATGTTCCAATCAATACAAATATGTTTTCTCGCTATTCAAAGTGACGCTAAAACTAGGTGACACTGCCCCTTTAATAATGACTAGTTTTCAACACAGGCCAGCATACTAAAAACATTATTCACTGTGCATTTAGAAAGCGAGCAGTCTCTCTTTTGCTCGAAAATCCGCGGAGAAAAACGAAAAAAAAAAAAAGAAATACTAGTACCAGTCGCGCGCTCGAGCGGCGAGTGGCCCGTGCTACTCGTGACTGGTACTCAATTTTTTTCGTTTTTCCCCACTGATTTCCGAGCAAAAGAGAGACTGCTTGCAGTCTACTGCGTATTATGTGAAGTCTACCTCAACATAATTAGTGGGAAAGATTCCTCTCCTTCCATTCAGTTCACCGTCAATCCAGTTCTTGTCCACTTGCCGCCTCACGCTGATGATGTCGCCTTTCCTGAAGGACAGCTCCCTGATAAATTAAGTAGTAACTCCATGAAATTCAGTTCAATTTATAAGAAAAACACTCCGCAAATACTATAATGGAAAAGTTATTTGTTCATCCCAGTGGATTTTTCAGAACTAATTTACTGTGAAATTTACGGTCACTTCATAGCCGAGAACAGTGACTATCTTCCGACATACTTTACATACAAGCTGGAAAATTCTCCGGTTATTGGCAAAAGAAACGACAAATTTTCTTCAACTACTGACCTCAAATGGCTGAAGGAATGTGCTAACCTTGCATGGCTCGCATTTTACGGGAAAAATTAAACTATTTGACCGCTTTTCCATCCGTTCTGGTCTGTAACTTCCGGTAGAATTCGGCCATTTTGTTCGCAGGGCGTTAAAGTTCAAAACAGTTTATTTATGGATCTCGGATTGACTTGTTGGTATTCCCCACTTCAGTTTGAAGATAAATCAACCAACCCATCATCATCATCATCATCCAAAGTCAAGTTCAACCAGAAAATAAATCAGTTGTGCTTGCATTTAAGACTTGGCCTTGTTACATGGCATGCCGAAAGATGCATTGAAAATGGCTGTACCATTAAAAAGCTTAAGACGCAAAATCTTGTTCAGGGGCGGGATTAATCAAGCTCTTATTAACAGTTCTCAGGGTACATCTTATCCTACTTGACATCCAGAATTGAATGCAACATTACACAATAATTTAAAATGTTGCTTGAGTTTTTTAAATACATATTAGTAATTTTCACAGCCTTTGTAGAATCCACACTTCTCGTTGGCGGCCTCTGCCTGACATCTCGCTAACTACTTTCCTAAAAACATTTTGTGGCTGTACTCAATCTCGGGCATGTCTCATATGGCTTCATGGAGCCAGCCCCGGTCCCTTGTATTCTTCTGCAATAACAATTTATGTAAATATATGCAAATTATGTAAGATTATGCAAACTTCGAGCCAAGTGGCCCAATTCTTACAGCTAATCAATACTGCAAATAGACCTTTATAACTCGGCGGCCATGTTGAATCTCAGGGGAATAAAAGCTTTATTTTCGCACGGCAACCCTCGCCCAGACGCGAATTCAGAGCGAGGCTTGCCCTGCAAAAACAAGGCTTTTTATTCTCCTGAGACGCAACATGGCCGCCGAGTGATAAAGGTCTATGGAACTGTATGACAGCTTACTTTTCAGTTTGGCCATTGAAGCTGTACAAAGCCCTAGCGATGAACTGTGGTTTATTAGCTTCTCTTCTCGCCCGTTCCTCTTCTTCCCTCCATCTCCTAGCTACCTCCGCTTCATACTCGTGCCTTAGTCTTTCCTCCTCCTCCTTTCTCCTTCTCAGCATCTCCTCTTCTGCCTCCCGCCTCCGTCTTTCTTCTTCCTCTATCCGCCTCTGTTCCTCTTCTTCCCTCCGTCTGCGCGCTGCTTCCTCCTCTCGTCTTCTAAGCATATCCTCATCGGATGGAGGTTGCTGTCGAACCTGTAGCTCTTCAGATGCAGTTCTTGTTGGTCCCTGCGTATTGACAAAAAGCCAACGTTTTCAACTTCCAAGTCAAACTTTGAATCAATTAATTTGGTTCTAACTTTTTGAGACTGTGGACGAAATCTTAAAAGCATAAACATTCCAATGAAAGTTTCACAATATTTTTCATAGTACATTTGTTCAAGGTGGAGATGATTCAAAGCCTATTCTGTACTCTGACAACTATCTTTTCAAGCACCAACTTAAAAGTATCTTAACAAGGTTTCTAACAAGGATGGATGGATATTGATAGGACATATTTGACATTATCAATACTGCAGTTTCCCTGAAAAAGATGCATTTCAATCCATTTTGTTGTAATGTTATTGATGTGTCAATTAAAACATATCTTGGGTCTGGCTGACCAACGCGCCCCTGCCTCATTGCTTTTAAGTGTGTTCGGTTTTGTAGTGAGGGCCAAACCTAACCATAGTTACCTGTCTTCTTTGAAAGCGACTCTCGTACAAGCTTGTGGCACTAGGTGGCTGATATTTCTCTTCCATTTGAACAGTTACTGACGAAGGAGATCTTCTTTGGTCAATGTACGATGAGGATGGTGAAGAATTAATAGCCATAGGAGCTACAGACAGTTGTGGTTCCTGAAATCTTCTCTCTTCTCCTACGCTTCCTGTAAGCAAAAAAAGTGAAAAAAAAAACCTCCTTAACCGCCAACTGGTCAGCTGGTCCGGTAGAGTACCGGTCTATCGTGCGGGAGGTGGTGGGTTCAAAGCCCAGCCGGACCACCACTCAGGGTCTTTAAATAACTGAGGAGAAAGTGCTGCCTTTGTAATGACATCCGCAAATGGTTAGACTTTCTAGTCTTCTCGGATAAGGACGATAAACCATAGGCCCCGTCTCACAACCCTTGTTCGTAAATAACTCTGTGGGACGTTAAAGAACCCACGCACTGTTCGCAAAAAGTAAGGGACGTAGTTCCCGGTGTTGTGGTCTGGTCTTTGTGTGTATATTCTCATGGTTGGGTGGGTAAATGCTCGGAGATATTAGCTGCATAAGCACTCTAAAATTCGAGGGTAAATAAAGATTGATGATGATGATGATGATGATGATGATGATGATGATGATGATGATGATGATGATGATGATGATGATGATGATGATGATGATGATGATGATGATGCAGGTATTCTGATCTTGAAGTTGTAAAACAAGTTAAAAAATTGGCCACAAGAAATCGTTAACATTGGCAAAATTAAACATACTTGTAAATTTTTAGCAGAATAAT